>NC_142790.1:9560006-10160006 GCF_988280905.1 Pimephales promelas | reverse complement strand
CAAGTGAATATATATTAAAAAAATGTTTTACCTTAGTAATCTTTA
This sequence comes from Pimephales promelas, assembly GCF_988280905.1. Taxonomy (NCBI): domain Eukaryota; kingdom Metazoa; phylum Chordata; class Actinopteri; order Cypriniformes; family Leuciscidae; genus Pimephales; species Pimephales promelas. The sequence continues at coordinate 10,159,961 of NC_142790.1, read as the reverse complement.
ATCAAAATCTGAAAAGTTACTTCCGGTCTGGAACGGTTTCTTTTTCTGATGACGTAGGTTTCACAGTTTGGGTGGGGAAACGCTTAACCACTCCCCTCAAACCGTTAGTTTACTATGAGCGAGAGATGGAGAGGAGGAGCGCTAGAGTAAAACCCTGCCCTCTGTTCAATATTCCGTTTCACTTGGAAATACGTCACAGCACTGGAGAAAAATCGTTTGCGACTTCCGGTTCATGGGGACTTTAATGTACATACATTGGAAGATCTTATGAAAGTAAAAAGTTACACAAATCAGAAAAGGCTCACGTACAGCAAGACAAATCTATAAAAATGTTGAATTGCGTGTTAAGCCGTTAATATTGAGTTATTCTTATTCATAACAAACATGCTTAAGTTAAATGAAGTTCTACACGTCAGATGGTGTTCAGCACTCCTCTGCTTCAGTCAGCAAACACAGGGCTGAGGTCTTTTTTTATGTTGTTTACACTGATTATAGTCGTTTGTTGAATTAAGCGATACGTTTCAAGAGGTTGTACTATATTGTAACATTGCAGCATGAACCTTGTTAAATTGTTTGAACAGTTAATGGGCACAACTTGCAACTAGCTGCTATGCAAACAAATTAAAAAAAAAATTAAAAATAAAACAATTTGCGAAGGGTGCAGTGAATTGTGACATGGTCATTTCCTCTATTGGTCACATGCAAATTCGCTATTTAGGATTCACATAGTCTCACATAGCCTGACTTTTGTCTAACAATTTAAGGTCTAGGCTCTATAGCAACAGCAGTTGGCCAAGACCGCCCACTTAGTCAGGAAGAGCCCACCTGACGGCCATGTAAAATAACAATCACAGTTTTTTGTTTAGGGGCGGGTATAATAACAGACCAGCATGCTGGTACAGGCTATCAGTTCTTTCATGTTTGCCTGCATATACCACAGATATTCCTTAAATTGCTACACACAAGGAAAGACCATAACACAGTTTTTAGTTTTTTATTTGTGCATTTATCTTTTTATACTGTGAAGGGGCAGATGAATTTGACATCAGTAATGGTGAGGGAAAAAAAAAAATCAGTCATGACTCGTGCTGCCAAAGTCGCTTTGAATGATTTTTGTGATCTGATTATATGTCCATCTAAGTATTTGTCCATCCAACTTTTCCAGCCCTGGAAACCACTATTCTGTGGATACCTTTTTTTGTCTTTATCTGCTTGCATTTTGAATGTAGGCCGCTCCATTTAAAGTGGCCATTCAAAAGGTGGAAATATTGATTGACAGTTCCCCTTCAGCATAAAGGGGCCACCCTTTTATTAAAGGTCAGCTCAATTCCACTGTGCTGCTGTAGTGAATCAGGTCAACTACCGGTAAAAGACATTGATAATATGCTTTAAATTGTTCATGCATTCATATATGTATTGAGCATGAATTTAATAAATAAGTGCTGTCTGGTGGATAATGTTATCCCAAAATGACTTTATGCTTTGACCCCCCCCATACAGATACAGCAAGATGTGCATTTCAAAAACAGGTTATTTTGTAGCAGTATACGGTATCTAACAACTTGCAGTGCTCACCTCATAACCTTTACATGTGCAAAAGATATGTAAATATATGTAGTTGTCAGGTCAAAAATTTAAGGCTTGGAAGTATGGGTGAAGTGACCTGTGGTACAGCTCCACCTGGAGGCCAACACTGATACAGCACAAGACAATAAAACTTTAGAAAATGGAAAAAAATATTTAAAACTCAAGGTGGTTAGTCAGAAATTGTTTGGTGTAAATATATATATATATATATATATTATGGTCTGTGAATATTTAAGCACAAATACACTGCATTTAAATGTATAATCCTATTTGTTCTGCTGAGATGCACCGCTTTGTCTACTATTACATAACGTTACTAAAGTACAGTATGCATGATATTCATGGTGTTTTCAGCATCTCACAAACAATTTGAGGATATGAATACATGAACATTTCCAGAGCTGCTCTGAGAGAAGGCCTAATGAGATTTTTATAATTTTATTTGAGAAAAACCATTGTCAAATACAGTTTTTTACACTTTTGGTCTTCACTACAACCCGTCAAAATAAAAGTTTGGTTTTACTAGGAGAAATTATGACAGAAATATATTACTATTGTAGGCATACTTCTCAAAATAATAACAGCAATACATTTTATTTAAACATTATAGTGGTAATCAGTGGTAACATGATTACCACTGTTTTTGATAATATATTTGGATTAAATCATAAAAAAGAAACATTAATTTTCTGAATAAAATACATTTCATAGGACAATATTATTCTTAAATATTTTTAAAAATATTGTTAAAAATAAGTTGTTAATCTAATTCATTATCAATTATCGAATTGAATTGATTAGACATGTTTTATTGAAATTTTAATAAACAAAAAAAATGGTTTCAAGTGTTAATTAAAAACATTTGATCAACCAAAAAAAAAAAATGTTTTCTTTAACTGTCATTTTAACTGATGATAATTAAAATAATAATAACCAAAATTTAATAATAGTTTATTTAATAATTGATTAATACTGTAAACCTTGATATTTTTTAAAACGTTATCACACTGTGGAAATCTCATACCATTACAACCCTACATGGGAGAGCCCCCCACCCCACCCCGCTGTTAAAAAAAAAATTAATTCGGTAACTTTTTAAGCTTTTTACTTGAGTAGATTTTTTGACTGGTAATTTTACTTGTGCTTAAGTAAAATTTCATTAAAGTAGTGGTACTTTTACTTGAGTAGAATATTTTATTACTTTTTCCACCTCTGATAATAATAATAATTTATTATGATATTAGCTGTTTTCTCAAATAAACACAAATATAAAATGTACTCAAGTTTTTGTTCTCAAAAAAAAAAAAAAATGGTATTACCAACCTTGTGGTGACATTTGGTCCTCTCTACATAGGGTTTACTAAACACACACGTCTTTTCATATACAGTCAATCAAAACAGTGCTTGTGAACCCAGTGTAAATTACATACAATTAATTTAATGATAAACTCCAACCCCATCCAAAGAAAAAAAAAGTTAATATCAATCATATTATATAGTAGATTATTATAAATGTGTTTTAGTGTAAATCATTGTGTGATGTATAATGTTAATTTGTCTTGTACCTATTTTCAGCTTCCTGGACAGAATTGAGTCTGTAGGAAAGAATGACTACACACCGACAGACCAGGTGAGGGCACTGTTACACTGGATTTTTTTATTACTAGTGTTTAGTGTCAGTGAACTGAGAGTTTGTGCATTTCTTTCAGGATTTGCTACGGTGCCGTGTTTTGACTTCAGGGATTTTTGAAACTCGATTTCAAGTAGACAAAGTCAACTTTCAGTAAGTCATTTTGATATTATATGTTTAAATATATTTATAATAAATTATTTTAATGTACAGTGGGCTCTAAAGGAAAATATTTAATAATTCAGTTTTAGAACTATACAAAAAACCAAAATAAATGAATATATACATAGTATGAATCTGCCATTCCTAAATCAAATCGAAGTAAATTTGTGTCAATGACCTTGTAAACTTCTTAGAAAATTCTCAAATCGTGCTGGAAAACATGGATCAGCATGGATTTTGTTCATGTCTGCTCAAGTTCTGCAGTCATTCAAGCAAAAGGGGCAAATATCAAAATTCTATTCTTCAAATCCATGTTACTTTTCAGCCCGGCATTTCAATTAAATTTTTTTATGATGATGTAATTTGTAAAAAAAAATGAAAATAGTTGCTGCTGAAAACTGAAAATTACAGTATTTAAGATAAAATATTAATAATATTAGATTCCTTATCCATTTTTTGATCGGAGTTAAACTTTTTAATCATGAGCTGCCACCAAAGATGTCTTTAGAGAAAGTTAATGAATGATCTTAATTCTTCGTGACTTGATTGATCAAACCACCTCAGAAAAAAGTCAGCGAACCAGTTGGAAGATAAACTCTGAAATCACAAATGTATTTTGCTTATAATCTCATGATAAAACATTGAGTAAATATTACCACAAGGGAAGAATACCAAGAGAAAAGGCTCCTACAATTGGTCAAGATGATGAGTTATCATCATCATCATCATCATCTCAGCCATTGTTCTTTGGATTTGATGCTTTTGATCATTGAGTTTTCAACTAAAGAACTGACCGTTATTGAGAACTCTATCAGCGAATATGAAAAAGAAATTGAAGCCACTTATGGAAGAGTCGCAAAAGAAAATTCAACACGAACTGGATGAATTTCACAGTAGGTAAACTTGACTTAAAACCACTGTCCACAATAGTGGCATGGAGGGGCCCACCAACTATTAACTTTACGCTGCTAAAAAATATCTTGCTATGTTTCCCAGTGTGTAGCCACAAACAGAGACAAGAGTTAACTTTGTATACCTTTATGTAAATTGAAGGTGTTAGGAAAACTACAAGAAATAAACAGAACCGTATATTTAGCCTATATGAAAAATAATTGGAAATAAAACCAATCCAGTGAATGAAAGCAGTATACACACAGATGGTCTGTAATGTAAGGCTTAATCAATAAAAAACGAATGACAATAAAACAAATAATAATAAATAAAAAAATAGTGATTTTTTTTTCGGTAAGGAATCATTACAATGAAAATTTAAATAGTCATTGTTTATGATGATGTGCAAGTCCCGTTGATGATGAATCAAAAAACCTACTCACACAAAAATAGAAAATACCCCTTCAATTACTCTTCCAATATTCCAAGAATAAACAGATTGCCCACAGGCACATCCTTGTAGGCTACTTGGGATATTTGATAATCCACAAGGTAATGCGGTGAGAGCGATCCATTGGGTAGAAACCACTTCATATCAGTAGAGCCTTAGCAACTGATTCAACACCCCAAAATTTAAGGTAACATTTAAAGAGTCCATCTACAAAAATAAAATAAATCTGGTATTAGCTAGAGAGCCCACCCTAAATCATATACATCAAGTGAAAACAAATGCACAACATAAAGAGAAACAAAACTTACATGATTGAACTGGAAACAATGTTTATCAATCAGGACTCCAATGAGTGTTGCTGAAGGTGCTAATATAAAACCAACATGCTTCCCTCTTCCACAAACAAACTGACTTTTTCTATGCTACTACCTGTTTAAATACAAGAGGTTATAATGCTCGTGTGCCCCCTAGTGGTCAATGTGACACAAGAAATACAATGGTAACAGCTAACTCTACAAACTGATACAAACTGATCTCATCTACTCTGATGCAGGGGATATTGAAAGGGACAATGAGGTGTATTAATTTATCAGAAAAAAAAACAAACTATATATTTAACCACCACATCTTTACTCAAATATATATATATATATATATATATATATATAACCATTATCTACAGATGTACGGTTGCGTTTTCTAAGATGTTTAAACCCAAGAGTACTTCTGAAACAACTAATCCTTCTGTAAACATCTGAGGGCTGTTTCACAAAAGCAGAATTTAGAAATCCACGATAAGAGATAAAGCTGGGCTTGACCTAGTGTGGTCAGTGCATCCATCCACAGCTATTGATGTTACATTGATGCTACAATGGATAAGTTGATGCTACAATGGATAAGTTGCGTGCGCCATACTTCCACTGGTGGGTGTAACTAATTAGTAATTAGTTACTGTAATTTAATTACTTTTCCCTTGAAAATGTAAAGCAAGGGATTACTCTTAATTTATCTGTAATTTAATTACAGTTACTTCTGATGTAATTGAGGTAAATACTGTGTATAGATCAATCCGATCTCACAGCGATTCGTATGCATTTTATGAGGTGTCTAAATATTACGACCGCACTCGTACAAATACGTATGAATTATTGTAAAATATGAAAAAAGTGTGAAATGTCATGAGATCAGACATAAAACAATAGTGGGTTTAACATCAAAATGTATTGTCTGATACTAAAAGTATGTTTTTATAATGTAACCTTCTCCACCTTGGTCTGTTTAAGGATAATTCATGCATTTTTATAGTATTTATTTGAAAGAATTAATACAGATTCATGTCTATCCTTGTATTATTCAGCTGGTTGAGATTGATATGGGATTTTGAAAGTAATTAGTAATTAAAAGTAATTAAATACTTTTTAGAGAGAGTAATTAGTACAGTAATCTAATTACACTGTTGAAGAGGTAATTAGTAACTAGTAATTAATTACTTTTTTAGAGTAACTTACCCAACACTGCATACTTCACACCAAATGAGCAACATCTTTTAATGGAGACTTACGAGGAATTGAAGCACATCATACTCAGAAAAGGAAAAACTGCCGCTATTATAAAGCAACAAGAAAGGGCATGGCAAACAATAGCGGATCAACTGAATGTGCTACTGAAAACGTCATAATTATACATTCAAGGAGTTACTTGTCATTTGCTCAAATGAACAACTGTAAACTTAAAAATGAACAGTGGAAGTCAATGTTGTAACGTGTGAATATGACAGCTGATTAATTTATGTTACTCTTTTTTGTTACACATCCTATCAATATTTATACAGAACAAACATGACTGGACCAAAGAGGACCTGGCAACAGGTCAAGATCAAATATAAGAACATTTTGCAGACTGGTAAGTGTCTGATAAAATTTTGGGACCCAACAGTCTGCACAGCGGTTGCCATCCCCAGAAAAACAGTAGGCTAAAGCTCTTGCAGGTTGGGAAAAGCCAATGGGTCAGACCTGTCCCGAAACACTCTTTCACGTCTGAAAGTCCTTCTCAATATAAGTGCTTCATCATCTACGATGTCATCCAAAAATGGGCATGCCATTGTAAAGGACGAAACATGTGTTTAGAGCTACTTATATTGCCTGTCTTGATCGACAATACTTTTGCTTCTTTATCAGCCATTTCTCTAGTTCCCTCATCACATACAATAGCCTATTAAATACCTATCTGTCAAACTTAGAACAACAGCAGTCTTCAAAAACACAATTGAACAGTAACAATGCCCATATGGATAATTATTATTATAGTTAATAATGGTAGGCTACCATCATAATGTTACAATAATAATAATAGGCTACTTGACTGAATGCCAATATGTATCTGAGGTATTTTAATGCAGGCTGATAAAAATTGCGCTGTACACATAGTTGACAAAATGGAATAACTGACAAAACACATTGGTTTCTGATCGGCGTGACCGCTGACTGAACAGATAAGGCACCAGGATTGACTAAGCCTGGCTGTTAGCCTGGTCTGGAGCAGGCTAGCTGCACAGAATAAATCGCCATGGTAACTTATGTGCTACTGCTTTCGTGAAACCGAGTCCCGTCTTAATTCAGCCAGGATATCTGGAAAATCCCAGCTTAATCCGCTGGTTTTAAAATTGTTAAACAAGGAAAACTGATACTACTGATTTTTTAAATTAAAATACAATATTAAAATTATGCCAATCTCTTTATGGAGAAATTTAAGTGAGATTATATTGAACATATCAATACATTTTTTAGGAAATGTAAAGATGTGGTGGTTATGTGGTTACGTAAAAAGGCAGTAGTGTAATTGTTTCCTTATTTGGAGATGGATAAAAAAAAAGAACTACTGGAATTCATAAACTAAATTCTCAGACTGATCTCATGAAGTAGTGTGTGTATGGCGTGTATGTTTACGCAAAAGTCATGATGCGAAATTCTAGACTAGTGTTATGACCCTTGGCTCAAGGGAAGCAACAAAAACAAGGGACACACGCAAACCCAATTATAGGCTCAAAAATAATGTTTATTTAACTACAAATGATAAGACAAAAACAAAATAATGAAATGTAAACAGTAAACAATGTAAACAAAATAAAAGTGTTTCTGTAGTGTCACGTCTACCTAGCTCACAGTAGCAGTGACATAGGGGAGACCACACCGTTTGTAAAGTTAAATCAAAAAATAGTTTATTTAAACATTAAATGATGAAATGAAATCATAATTCAAATCAAGAAATGCATTAAGTCAGTGTATAAGAAGCAATAGAAAACTATCAAAATGTAGTGCAGATCAGTAAAGTGTCAACTAGGTGTAATGCAAACAAAACAAAAGAAAATATGGTGGAGTTGCTGCCTGCCTGGCAGCCCGAACAAAGCCGAGACGCACAGCACAGAGCAGACCAAACAACTGGCAGGAGATGCTTTTAAACAGTCCCTCCCATCAGCTGCTGTCTGGTGGACCGGAAACAAACAGCTCCCTCTTCAGGCTGGGAGTAGAAGACCGGCCCAACATCTTCTGTTCATGGTGAAGTGAGCACACCTAGCACAGCAAAGTCAGGCATGACATCACTCCCCCCACAAAACAGAGACCCATATGGGACTCTGTAATTTTAACTTCTACTCATCACTCCCATTTCCCATAATCAATACTAAAAATAAAAAACCCAATAACAAATTATATCAAAAAACTTTAACTAAACCCATTACCCTTTTAACCAGTACCACAAAAGACTAATGTTAAATTTAACCCCACTCTATTTTACCCAACTCTTCAATACAACAGTCACTACAAAAAATACATCAAACTCCCCTCCCACCCCCTTCCTTCCCACTCAGCAAATCCTGGCGCCTGGATAGCAATTTAAGAATGGAAAGACCGGAGACGAGAGAAAAGAACCAGAGACTGGAGAAAAGATAGACACCTCTTAACAGTCATCAAGACCCCGTGACAAGGCATCAGCCATAACGTTCTCGGACCCCTTGATGTGTCTAATAGTTAGATTATAAGGCTGTAGAAACAAAGCCCAACGCATAAGGCGCTGGTTCGCATTCTGAAGAGAAGAGAGGAACGTAAGAGGATTGTGATCAGAAAAGACCACCACAGGGTGTAACCCTCCACCAACATAAACATCAAAATGTTGGAGTGCCCAAATAAGGGCCAGTGCCTCCTTTTCGATTGTCGAATAGTTAAATTGATGACAATTAAACTTCCGAGAAAAATAGGAAACTGGTCTATCTATTCCGTTGTCATCTCTTTGAAGGAGAACAGCACCTGCCCCTACCTGGCTGGCATCCACTTGTAACTGGAAAGGCTCCTCAAGCCTAGGAGCAGCCAAAATAGGTGCAGAACTCAGAAGAGACTTGGCGTTTTCAAATGCGTGTTGACAATCAGCAGTCCAATTGAATTTAACTGAACCCTTCAACAGGTTAGTTAATGGGGCAACGACAGATGAAAAATTGCAACAGAAGTTCCTGTAATACCCTATCATACCAAGGAAGCGCATCAATTCTTTCTTAGTGACCGGACGTGGGAATTTGTCAATGGCCAGGACTTTTGCTCTCACTGGGCGAACATTGCCCTGTCCAACCACCTTTCCCAAATACACTACCGTAGCCCGTGCAAACTCGCACTTTGCCAAGTTTACAGTAAGGTTTGCAGCCGCCAACCGTTCAAATAATGAACGTATACGGGCAAGGTGGACCTCCCAAGCGTCTGAATAACAGACCACATCATCAATATACACAGCGCACCCCTCCAGTCCTGCAACAACTCGATTCATGAGCCGCTGGAAACTGGAGGGAGCGTTTCGCAAACCAAATGCCATCCTTGTATAAGAATATAGTCCTGAAGGCGTAATAAAAGCAGAGATCTCTTGTGCCCTAGGAGTAAGAGGAACTTAATAGTAAGCTTTAAGCCAGTCGAATTTGCTCACATAACGAGCCGCACCAACTTGATCAATACAATCCTCTATCCTAGGCAATGGATACGAATCTGGTTTCGTTACACCATTCACTTTTCTGTAATCCGTGCAAAATCTGTACGTATGATCAGGTTTTTTAACTAATAAACAAGGTGAAGCCCAGCTGGAATATGACTGTATGGCCAGACCATTTTCTAGAAGATATTGGACGCTATCATCCAGACTTTTACGCTTATCAGCACCTGTACGGTAAAACCTCTGATGAATTGGCTTTGCATCACCGACTTCTATGTCATGCTCGATTACAGTTGTGCATGAAGGAGTATCTGAAAACAGACATGGAAATTCAAGGATTAATGCTTTCAATTCTGATTGCTGTTGGAAATCCAAATGATTTAAAACTCCCTCTAAATTTCCCAACGTCTCTGAATTATTTAGACGAGCATGCAGCATGGAATCATCCGGGCCCTGCACATCATCTAATTCGGAAAAAGGTACAGATGAGCCTGCCGCGACCAAGACAGCTGATTGATCCTTACCACTAGGTGACTGTGATGATGCATAATATGGCTTAAGTAAATTGATATGACATAACTGCGTTGCTCGCCTACGATCAGGTGTAGCAACAACATAATTTGTCTCTGACACTCGACGAACCACATTGTAAGGTCCAGAGTATTTTGCCCCAAAAGGCGAACCAGGTATAGGCAACAATGCCACTACCTGATCCCCTGGACTAAAGACACGAGCTTCTGCTTTACTGTCAAACTTAAGCTTCATTTTTCTTTGGGCATCAGTCAAATTTTCAGTTGCCATTTTACATGCTAACAGTAACCTGCGGCGGAAACCATACACATAAGTAGACAAACTCTTTGGTGGTTCACTTGAATCTACATCACATGACAAGACAGACAATGGTGTACGCACCTTGTGACCAAATACCAACTCATTTGGGCTAAAACCTGTGCTTTCTTGCACAACCGCTCTAGCCGCCAAAATTAGCCATGGTAAACCATCCTCCCACTCCCTTTTCATCTCTATGCAATAAGCTCGCAACAGAGACTTAAGAGTGGCGTGGAAACGCTCTAAAACCCCTTGACTTTGCGGATGGTACGCGCTGCTCAAATTGTGTTGGATACGCAGCTGTTTCAAAGCTGCTGCGAACGTTCTTGATGTAAAATTGGAACCCCGATCACTTTGAATGACTTTTGGTAAACCAAATATTGAAATAAACTGCGACAATTATTTCACCACAGACCTTGTCGTAATAGTCCTCAAAGCAAACGCAGCCGGATAACGAGTCGCTTGGCACATGATGGTGAACAAATAGACACAGCCTGATTTTGACTGGGGCAACTGACAAACATGACAAGTTTGAACAAACCGTGCAACGTCTCTCTTTATTCGCGGCCAGTAGCAATGTTGTAACAATTGATTATATGTTTTCTTTACACCAAAATGACCCGCTGTTTCCCCATGAGCTGTTTTCAGTGCCACATCACGAAACTTTTCAGGCATCACCACCTGCAAAATCTGATCTCTCACATCATTTCCCACAGAAGGTGACCACCTTCTCAGCAACATGCCATCCTTCACAAAATAGCCACGATCCAAACAGTCATCTCTTGCCCACTCAAAATATTTCTGTAAGCTCAGATCACTCTTTTGAGCCTCAGCAATGTCAACACGAGACAAAGGCACCGGTAACTGTGGAATAAATAGCTGAGCAGACGTATGCTGCGATACATCAGACAAATTTACATCCTGCTTATGCGCCATAGCGCGCGTCACAGCACATGCCGTAAAAACGTCTGGAAAATCTTTTTGACAGCTATCTGCCTCATTCAAAAAAGAAACTCTGGTATTAACCACAGGAGGTGGTGAAACTTGATCAGGAAACACACGGTCATGAGCAAAATTATTACCCACAATCAGATCAATTCCTTCTATAGGTAGAGAAGGACGCACCGCAATGTTTACTTCACCGGTCACAAAACCAGAGAACAACTGAATTTTGTGCAGCGGCACTGGAAATGACTGAAGACCAATTCCCCGTATCAACACGCAATTGCCTGTATCAGACTCAGACGAAAAGGGCAAAACAGATTGACAAATAAAACTCTCTGATGCACCCGTATCACGCAGAATCTTTACCGGAACACGATGTGCGTTTCCAACTAATGCCACAAAACCCTCCGTGACAAACGGCGCATAATCCTTTATAATGGAAACAGGAAAATCAAACTCATTACTTGGTACATTGCTCAAACATTTTTCAGTTGACACTGTACATTGTGCACTATCCAATGTCTTTGCATGAGTTTTATTATCTTTAATCCCTGAGCGCGCACCAGGAATAGATGAGGTGCAGAGGCCAACTTTACCTCCATCTCCTTTCACCCTATTTCGCTCCAATAACACCGGACAATTTTTTTTCCAATGATTTTTTCCAAAACAGTAGTTACAATCTGTCTTAAAATCGAAATCCGATGGTTTACCCCGTGCACTCGAATTTGAACACCCAGATGTATCTGTATTCACTCGACTATAGCGGCGTTCTTTGTAACTACTATTAGGACGCGGACAAAAATCGCGCACTGAAGACTTGTGTATCAGAGAAAAATTGTCAGCAAGGACAGCGGCATCTGCTGCTGTTTTCACCTGATGTTCACTAATATAAGTGGTAATGCGATCAGGCAAAGTGTTCTTAAGTTGTTCTAATATCATAAGATTACACAACTCATCAAAAGAATCAACCTCTTCTGCTGTAAGCCAACGATGAAAAAAACTAGTCAATTCCCTAGCCCACTCAGCATAAGTTTGCTTGTCTGATTTTTTCCATGATCGAAAACGCTGTCTATAAGCCTCAGGGATTCATTCGTAGCACTTTAACACAGCTGACTTAACGGATTTATAGACTCTTTTTTCAGAAGACTGTAAAGCTACAAATGCCTTCTGCGCACGTCCAGTTAACGTAGTTTGTAACAATACAATTTTATCCTCATCACTCCAATTTTGTTCAGTGGCAATATTTTCAAATAATGAAAAAAACACATCTGGATCATGCTCATTAAATTTAGGCAGGAACTTGATCATACTGGCCAGGCCGACCTGCTGTGATTTTCCAAGCTTACCTTCAGCTGCTAATTGTAGCCTAGTACGCTCAATCTCTCGTTCCCGCTCTAAATTTTTAAGCTTTTCCCATTCCAATTCACGATCCTTGTCTTTCTCTGCCGCTTCTAACCTTATACGGTCCAATTCGTTATCAAGCTTTCTCTGAGTCAACTCATCATCTAATTTTTTCCTTGCTAATTCTTGTTCCAATTCCAACATCTTTTGTTCCCTTTTTAACTCATGTTGCAATTTTAACATTTCAACTTGCTGCTCAAATGTTAACACACTGAGTTTTCTATGCGAGAGGAACAAACCTGGCGTGGGCTCACCATCTGAATCCGACCCTGACGCACCCTCACTATCGCGCGCCGGCAATTTCTCATCAGGTAAAACCTTCTTATCAATCAAACACGCACGAATGAAGTCAACCAGCTCACACTTCTTAGCTACCTTTGGCAATGTTATATCAATTCCATAGTGCTCAGCCACACCATGCAATTGTTTAACACTCAAAGCCGCGAGCAAGACCACAGAAGGAGCAGCTAAAAACGCCTCAAGTTTACTCATTATCACAGCTAAATTCACCAGTCTCCAATCAACAATCAAAAAAGGCTATGGTCTATATAAACACCCCCTAGCAATACATCTAACCAAATCAAAACTGGGCCAATACCTCAACGTCTTTCAGGTTACTATTACAAAACCAACCACACAAAGTTCAAAAAGGCGAAGCGGAAAATAGTTTACATTACAGGACAACTACGGAGTTTCCCCCTAAACATTTACCCCCCTACTATTCTAACCTATCTTCACACTAAGTCCAAGAACAAGGCTCATTTACTCACCAATACCGATGGAGTCGTACTGTCCCGACAAAAGTCAATTCAGCCGGTGCTCCACGGCGGTGCCCTCGTCCGGACTTCAGTGACCAGGAACCTAAACCCAGCAACGCATACGCGCACTAATTGGGGATAAAACAGGCTCCGTAAAATGTCATCCTGCAACACAAATCAGCTTACACACATACTTCGCCAATCAAACTCATCAAACCAAGTATGGTTGGAAAAACTGCTCTATATCTGCGCAAAAACTCAAAAAAATGTTTTTTTTTTTTCATAATCAAAACACTAACTTTAGTGACTAATTTTCAAATATTCAATTCATTAACTGAACACTCGATGCGGAACTCCCCAACAAACAAACGAGCGCCAGCTGACTACTATCAGCTGATCACCTTACGTTCATTCAAAAAAATGTGAACCAATGACGTAGCACTATCCACGCAACTAAGCCTACACAATATTGCGCATTGCAATAGTCTACTTACAATTCGGGATTCAACTGGCTGGACGAGCCCCCATATGTCACGTCTACCTAGCTCACAGTAGCAGTGACATTGGGGAGACCACACCGTTTGTAAAGTTAAATCAAAAAATAGTTTATTTAAACATTAAATGATGAAATGAAATCATAATTCAAATCAAGAAATGCATTAAGTCAGTGTATGAGAAGCAATAGAAAACTATCAAAATGTAGTGCAGATCAGTAAAGTGTCAACTAGGTGTAATGCAAACAAAACAAAAGAAAATATGGTGGAGTTGCTGCCTGCCTGGCAGCCCGAACAAAGCCGAGACGCACAGCACAGAGCAGACCAAACAACTGGCAGGAGATGCTTTTAAACAGTCCCTCCCATCAGCTGCTGTCTGGTGGACCGGAAACAAACAGCTCCCTCTTCAGGCTGGGAGTAGAAGACCGGCCCAACATCTTCTGTTCATGGTGAAGTGAGCACACCTAGCACAGCAAAGTCAGGCATGACAGTAGTTATTACCAAAATCAGTGTGTAGAGCACGGTGCATGGTGGAAAGTGCAATGCACTGTTGAGGTTTGAAATGTAAATGCAAAAAGCAACAAAATACAACGCAAGCAAACACCAAAGCAAAGTCCAAAACCAAAAGCCCTCTCCCTTGGCTCAGGTGGTGATCTCTTAAGGCGGGCATACACTGTGCGATGTCTGTGCGATTTCAGCAAGGTACGTACTCATACTCAATGAGTAAATCGCTTGCGATGCAAAGGCAAAGTTCAGGATTTATGTGCTCACACTGTACGGTCCGATCGTCGAGCTGCGACTTCACTGCTCACACTATACGTGTAATATCTGCGATAACCCCCTGGATTGAGCCTATTTACGTATATATCCAGAGATATTGTTAAAACAAGCATCTGCTATCAATATCAAGATGATTTAGCATTTTCAATTTATGCATTTAATTATTATTAGTATTATTGTATTATCATTATTAGGGGAGGCCTATAGGCTAATTTTATTATTAAATTGATCCGCTATTATAATTAATTTGCCGCGCAATATTTTCACAGCACATAACTAGGGTTGGGAATCGTGAGAAATTTTCCGGTTCCGGTTCCGATTCCGGTTCCGCCAAACGATTCCGGTTCCGGTTCCCATTCAATTAAAAATATTAGTAAGAGAAAAATCCACAATCCTTTTTGTGTTTATTTCTTATAGTACTTGACAAATTAGTTTAACAGACTGGTAATGTAAACAAACTCAAAATATTATTAAGCAATCTTTGCAAAAAAAAAATTGTATATATATATATATATATATATATATAAAGGAAATAAAATAATTCTGCATTCTCTATAATAATTTAGACCTCTCCTTTATTGTATCTCCAACAGTGAAGAATACCCTCTCAGAAGGAGTAGAATATGCTTTAACACACATATGTGTGTAGAACAGATTATTTTTTAAAACGGTTTGAATGATTGATTCATTAAGACTTTACTTATTTCATTACTGGATAAATCGGCGCTCTAGCAGTTAATAAACAGAACTGCATGCGTCTTGCGGAAGAACATTGTTGCCGGAGCTACTTCTCTCTGTTTATGTCCATGACGAGTCACGCAGGCATTGGGCTACTCCGCAGCAGCTGCGATCCGCCGGCCAGTCTAAAGAAGTCCGAGTATTAACGCTTATTACAGGCTTTACGTAGTGATTCAAGATAAGACAAAAACACGGTTTGAAAAAAAACAACATTATGATGCACTCGCTCATTGTATATATTTTGTAAATTCTGAACACTAAAAATATACGGACTGCATCTGTTTTGACCACTACCGTCAATGTTTACTCAAACTATAATCTCACTAATTCTGTAACGGAAATCATTTGAATATGTGAAACAAATAAATATTGAGACTGTGATTGTAAAGCAGTTTCATATCGACAACTGCTCTCTCTCTCTCAGCGCAAACAGATTTGAATGTAGGCTAGAGAGTGACTCGGCGGTCGGCGCGCGCAGCGTGCTTGTGTCTGTGTGTGACAAATGCAGCGCGTGTGAGAGCAAATCGCAACTTCAGTGGTGAAGTTTTTGTCATTTAGGAATAAGATGGCGTCTTCTACTCCCAGAACTTCGCCAACATGATGATATCGCATCGGCATCAGAACCGTTTTCGGAACCGAAACTTAGGAATTTCGCACGGTTCCGGTATTTTTTCAAAAACACAACCGGTTCTGGAAAAAAAAACCGGTTCTCGGTTCCCAACCCTACACATAACCAACATGCTGTGAGGATAATAAAATATTAAAAATTTAAAATTGTCTAAAACATTTAGGTCGATTACAATGAATTATAGGCATATAAAATAACTATTAACAGTCTATAATATGTCCAAACATTGCCATAATTAATCATCAATGAAAAGAGGCGTTACATCGCAGGTGGCTTGGAAGATGTGGGTAATATTATCCATTTTGCAACACGAACTGGAGGTAAGCAACAGTAATTTGTAGCTAGTTTGAACTACAGAACGTCTCAGGTTACGACTGTAACCTATGTTCCCTGAGAACAGGGAACGAGACAATACGTCGAATGACGCTATGGGGAACGCCGCAGGCGTGACAGGTGTCTGAAATCAAAAATCAACTCACAGTAATCAGGTTGACCGGCGACAGCCCGTGCATCATCAGCTTGAATGATGAGCGCGTCAATCTGGATGTATAAGAAGGGCGCCTTGAAACCGTGACAACATCCTATCGTCTGAAGGGACTGTTGCAGGCAGGCCCCGAGGCATGGCAACGAGACGTATTGTCTCGTTCCCTGTTCTCAGGGAACATACGTTACAGTCGTAACCTGAGACGTTCCCTTTCGGAGGGAACTCAACAATACGTCGAATGACGCTATGGGGAACGAAATACCCACCCCGCCATGCTGAGGGGAGTGCATGCCGAAAATGCAGTGACAACTGTCAGAACCAGTAATTCCAAGGAACACTGAAACCACTCACCCTATGTTACATCGGGCTGTCAGTGACAGCACTCCCTACCGGTCATAGCCCAAGCTAATGAACCAAGAAAAACCAGAACGTAATAACGTGGGTAAATCTGGGCCAGCTCAAAGGCTTTAGGACCACAACTTCAAAATAGAAGGGGTCCCTTCTAAGGAGTGTGGCTAGGGTGCCAAAGGGTTGAGAGAACACTCCTCCTGAAATGCCCCCAGGCTGGCCTAGTGATCTGTACTAAGACACACAGTCTGGCCATAGCCTGTCTGTCCAAAACAGAGCCTCTGGAAATTGCCTAGGAAAGGCATCCAAAAACTGAAGGCCCACGAAGCTGGCAGAAACCATCGAGTTTCGGATCACAGAGACGGGATCCCCCGGAGAGTGTGACTCAACCTCAAAACAACGGGAATCGTACACTCAATCCACGAGTTTCCACCCAGTGCTCACTTTTGAGCACTGAGGAAGTAAGAGAGGGATCAAAATCAGGAAGGTCAATGAGACCTAAGACCTGATGACCCCCTGTGTGGGGAGCTCTGATACATGAGGGCTCATGTCAGGAAGGCCGTACATTGTGCGGCCTGGAACCCAACGACCACAGCATGTGGAAGCTCATCCTTCAGGAAAGCCAGAAGCTAGAAACCTGACAGACCCACAATGTGGGGCTACCTCGAAAAAGGTCTAATGAGACCTAAAACCACCAGTTGTGGGAGATAGCTTGAACAAGGGAAGTGCCTGTCGTAATGTATTGCGACAAAAACATATCTAGAGTGGGACCCAAGGTGAAGAACCGGAGTCTGAACCACATAAGAAGGGACCGAAGCAAGCCGCGCGTGACCCTCACCATAAGAAATGGATTTTAAAAAGTTCTCGTCGAGTGACTTACCACAATAATAGGTGAAGTATGGGTTTGTGTACTTCACTCTGAATTCAGGAAGGCCTGTTGAGGCCTGTAACCTGGCGACCCCACTGTGTGGGATCTCATGGCCAGGAAGGCCTGGAAAGGCTTGTAACCTGGCGACCACAGTATGTGGGAGCTCATAACCTGGCGACCACAGTATGTGGGAGCTCATAATCAGGAAGGCCTAGTGAGGCCTGTAACCTGGCGACCACAGTGTGTGGGAGCTTGTGACCAGGAAGGCCTGGTAAGGCCTGTAACCTGGCGACCACATCCGGTGGGAGCTCGTACTCAGGAAGGTCAGTGAGACCTAGCCTGGTGTACCTGAAAAACCACACCAAGTGGGAGCTACTTCCAGAAGTTAGCTCTTAAGAACTCTTAAAGTGGGACCTGAGGAAAGACCGGGGTCTGAGCCACATAAGAAGGGACCGAAGCATACCACGCGTGACCCTCACCATAAGAAATGGATTTTAAAAAGTGCACAAGACATCTCGTCAGGTGACTTACCACAATAATAGGTGAAGTATGGGTTTGTGTACTTCACTCTGAATTCAGGAAGGCATGGTGAGGCCTGTAACCCAGCAACCACAATATGTGGGAGCTCATAAGCAGGAAGGCCTGTTGAGGCCTGTAACCTGGCGACCACAGTGTGTGGGAGCTCATGACCAGGAAGGCCTGGTGAGGCCTGTAACCTAGCGACCACAATGTGTGGGAGCTCATAACCAGGGCGGCCTGGTGAGGCCTTTAACCTGGCGACCACAGTATGTGAGAGCTCGTATACTGGTGACCACAGTATGTGGGAGCTCATAACCAGGAAGGCCTGGTGAAGCCTGTAACCCAGCGACCACAGCATGTGGGAGCTCATAACCAGGAAGGCCTGGTGAGGCCTGTAACCTGGCGACCACAATAAGTGGGAGCTCATAACCAGGAAGGCCTGGTGCGGCCTGTAACCTGGCGACCACAATAAGTGGGAGCTCATAACCAGGAAGGCCTGGTGAGGCCTGTAACCCGGCAACCACAGTATGTAGGAACTATAACCAAGAAGGCCCCTTTGAGGCCTGTAACGTAGCGACTACAAAGTGTGGGAGCTCATAACCAGGAAGGCCTGGTGAGGCCTGTAACCCGGCAACCACAGTATGTAGGAACTATAACCAAGAAGGCCCCTTTGAGGCCTGTAACGTAGCGACTACAAAGTGTGGGAGCTCATAACCAGGAAGGCCTGGTGAGGCCTGTAACCTGGCGACCACAGTATGTGGGAGCTCATAACCAGGAAGGCCTGGTGAGGCCTGTAACCTGGCGACCACAGTATGTGGGAGCTCATAACCAGGAAGGCCTGGTGAGGCCTGTAACCTGGCGACCACAGTATGTGGGAGCTCATAACCAGGAAGGCCTGGTGAGGCCTGTAACCTGGCGACCACAGTATATGGGAGCTCATAACCAGAAAGTCCTGGTGAGGCCTGTAACCCAGCGACCACAGCATGTGGGAGCTCATAACCAGGAAGGCCTGGTGAGGCCTGTAACCTGGCGACCACAATCAGTGGGAGCTCATAACCAGGAAGGCCTGGTGAGGCCTGTAACCCGGCTACCACAGTATGTGGGAGCTCCCACAGATGTCTCTCCGTGGCCACCATAGCACCGACGGAATAGCAGATTGCTTGGTGGCCCGGAGTCCCGCAGCAGATCAGTCTGGTAGGCCTGAGGACCACAAGGGCGTGCAGAACCGCACCTGCCTGACCTGCTGCCGTGTACGCTCTGTCATTCAAGGATGAAGATGTCTTGAGCAGCTTGGATGACAGGGTCAGAGCTCTTAGTGAAGAGGACCAACCAGAGACGAGATAGTTAGCCAACGTCTTGTCCACTGGCGGCATCGACACATATCCGTGCTCCACGGCTCCCTCCACAGCAGCGAAACTAGCCCGCTGATGCAGATAGAGACGTGAGGAGAACGGATTCTTCCATACGCTCTCGATCCCAGCGTGGAGATCAGAAAGGAATGGAAGGCTCATCCGGGCTGGTGGCTTATGGGTGGGGAGGAACCAGCCATCCAAAATACCATGAGCGGGTTCCTCCCAGACGCGCCTCCACTGCAACTGCAATCTGTCTGTGGCGCGCCCCATAATGTCAACCAGCTCAGCGTACACTGGGCAGGAGGGCTGAAATGGTTCGGTCTCAACCAAACTGACATCCTTTTCTATATATATATATATATATATATATATATATATATATATATATATATATCACAGCCAACTCCTGCCCTGCCCGAAGAGAACAGTTACAGATTCACCAAAGAGAGAGAGCACTCATTTTCTCTCTTCTTAGATGTTCAACATTAATCTGTAACTCACCCTCGTCAGCTGGTAGATCATCCGCGAGGTTAACGCCCCTCTCCCGATAATCTGCCAGCTCCATCTGAAAGCTCCACGAGCTCAACCGCCACTGAGCCTCAGCCCGAGCGGGAACCGGAACCGCGGGGTTCAGATGCCGCGCCCACTTCCCTCGAGAAGTGGGTCAGAAGAGAGCAGAGAGTTCTGAAAGGAAAACTCTCAGTTCGCGCAAAAAACTCCCTCGAGAGCTTCCCGCGCATGCTCTTCTCTCAGGCAGAACACGCACAGATCGTGTGAATCCTCCGGTGTCAAATATCTGGACACAAGTCGGCACACTCGCGCAAAGTGTTTCTCCACGTCTCTGCGCGCTTAATCGTTGATACTATCACACAGACAAACAGTCCCTGAAGACGAAAAGGATGTTGTCACGGTTTCAAGGCACCCTTCTTATACATCCAGATTGACGCGCTCATCATTCAAGCTGATGATGCACGGGCTGTCGCCGGTCAACCTGATTACTGTGAGTTGATATTTGATTTCAGACACCTGTCACGCCTGAGGCGTTCCCCATAGCGTCATTCGACGTATTGTTGAGTTCCCTTCGAAAGGGAACTTAAAGATCTCCCTCTTTTCGTTTTTATTTTAATTTTATTTTTGCTGCAGATGAAATGGTTAAACTTCTGTTTTCGCGCAGGTGCAGTGAGGGAAAAAACATTGAGTTTAGGGCAATCGGGTCGTAGCTTTGCTTAAACTGTGCGATATATTCACGAGAAGCGACCAAAATTTCTGACATGCCAGAAATTCATCCGACCATCCGATTGTTGATCGTGAGAGGTTAATCGCCTCTCGTTTCTCCCTGTACACTGCACGAACACTGCACGACAAACGACGCACGACAAAGCTGAAAATAGGTCCGACACGAAAAACAGTCGCACAAGTCAAAATTCGGCTCAAAATCGGACGAAAATCGCACAGTGTATGCCCGCCTTTAAGGCTATGTTTACACAGAAACGATTCTGAAGAGAAAACGCAAAAGTGGCGTTGCGTCATCTTTTTTTATTCTGCGTTTAGACGAGCGTATTTTGTGGGAAATCCGCGTGCAAATGGAGACGCAAAAGTGTGTGAAATTCAATGTAGTATGCACTTCAGGCGGCTAGGAGTGCATACTACAACAACACCAAGTCCACGCGCTTGCGTACAACCTTCACTGCCAAGCAGACTTTTGCGTTTTTACTGTTTACACGGGAACGCGGCGGTGGAGCGTTTTTAAGATTTCCACTCTGGAGGGTGGTTTCACTTTTTTGCGTTTTTGAGCAAAAACGCCGTCGCCGTGTAAACAAAAGGCACATCCGATATAATATTTTTACGTTTTCACCCGCAAGCGTTCTCGTGTAAACAGGGCCTAAGCGTCTTAAGGTCACAGGTGTTTCCAGTATTGAGGCAATTAGGCAATTTGATGCAATTAGTGGGCTCAGGTACCAACTGCAATGCTCAAGACCAACAGCAGGGGTCATCACACCCCTCCCCATAAAGACAGGGACTCCCACAAAGATCCCTGTAACAGAACAAACAAATCTCAATAAACAGGCATAATATACACTCAAGTTCAGGACCAAAGACAGCTCCCAAGAATGGCAAAGGGAATAATAAATTGAAATCCAACAGATTAAAATGCATCAGGAGCACGGTGACAGCGCATCAGCTACCACATTTTCTGATCCTCGTATGTGTTGAATATCCTGACAGAAGGATTGCAAAAACAAGGACTACCGAACCAACCTCTGATTAGGACACTGCAAAGAATTGAGAAAGGTTAATGGATTATGATCCGTATATATCACAATAGGTGCACAGGCATTAAGGTAAACAGCAAAATGCTGCAAGGCCCAAATCAGGGCTAACGCTTCCTTTTCGACCACAGAATAGTTACGTTGGTATGTGTTAAACTTTCTCAAAAAGAAACTTACTGGATCTACTCCGTCCACTTCCGACTGCTGAAGAACAGCTCCAGCCCCAACATTACTGGCATCAACGTGCAACGTAAAGGGTTTATCAAAGCACAGAGCCATAAGCACAGGTGCTGAACACAGCAGGGATTTTACGTTCTCAAAAGCCAATTCGCAACTGTAAGACCATAAAAACTTTGTCTTACCCTTTAACAAGTCTGTCAGTGGTTCTACCACTGTAGAGAAATTGTGCAATGACTCGGAATTATTCAAATGGCCACGAAAAACACAATCATCAGGCGAGAGCGTCTCCTCTTCCTCACCCACCAAACTCACAACATTACCCCCACCGATAGAAACGGCTGGAAGTGCTGAATGTAAAGAAGTCACATTTGCTACAGGTTTGGTTTCCTTTTCATAATAGGGTTTTAATAGATGTACATGGCACTGTTTAACTGACTTTTTCCGCAATGGCATTGAGACGTCATAATTTTCATCAGTCAATTTTCGTTGTACAACAAATGGGCCATCAAATTTGGCTTCAAAAGGAGAGGATACAATCGGTTGTAAGACAAGAACTTGATCGCTTGGTTCAAACACTCGATGTTCAACCGTACGGTCATACAATTGCTTTCTATTTTTCTGATGTTTTCCCAGATTTAATTTAGCTAATTCTCTAGCCTGGATGAGTCGATTTTTAAACCCCAAAACATATGACGCCAAGTTTTTAGGAGGCTCTACAGCTTTACCAACCTGCTGAAATACAGACAACAATCTACGAACATTATAGCCAAAGACCAAGTCGTTAGGGCTGAAACCCGTACTTTCCTGCACTACTTCACGGGCAGCTAACATCATCCATGGCAAACCCTCCTCCCAATCTCTATCCAGTTGCACACAGTATGCACGGAGAAGTGACTTTAACGACTGGTGGAATCTCTCCAATGCACCCTGACTTTGTGCAAAATACGCCGTCGATTGATCATGCTTAAATGTGCAGCTGTTTTAACACCTGCTGGAAGAGATGCGAAGTGAGATTTGAACCTTGATCACTTTGAATGATTTTTGGAATCCCAAAAACAGATTTAAACTGGGTTAAAGCTTTCAAAATAGAACGAGACGTAATGGTACGTAGTGGATATGCTGCAGGAAAGCGCGTGTTCAAACACATCACAGTGAATAAATAACTGCTACCTGACTTCGAATGGGGAAGTGGCCCTACACAATCGACAATAAGATGCTCGAAAGGTTCACCAGTAGCCTGAATTGGTTTCAACACCTGGTTTGGTTTACTCGTTAATTGGCAGGTTTTGCATCTCTTAATATAAGCAGAGATGTCTCGTTTTAAACGCGGCCAAAAAAAATATCACAACAGGCTTACGCACCCTCTGGTGACCTGATTGATCATGCACAATTTCGATCATCATTTGTTGAAATTTAGTAGGAACAACCTGGAAAACAGGATCCCCCACAAAATTTTTGTGAGGACTCCATTTTCTCAACACCATTTTGAACATAATATCCACAGGAAATGTTATACTCCTCGGAAGAACCGCACTCCGGAAGAGTTCATCTGATCTTCCGGAGTTCATCCTTTGGAGTTCATCCAAAGAGGAGTCATTCCGCTGTTCCTTCCCTAATTCCTCTGCAGAAACAGGAAAAGACAAAGCAGAAAAATTTAGGCACAAACAACTTCATGCAGACATTATCAGATTTAATCTCTTTTTGATCACATACTACATCCTTATTGGCACATTTCATTGCACAAGTGACGACACACGCTGAATCCTGACACAAAGAACTCAGTTCAGTTTCAACTTTCTTATCAGTGATCACTATGGGAAACACTAAAGTATCAGCCCACACACGTTCACCTACCAATCCATTCCCCAAAATTATATGGACTCCCTCCACTGGCACAGGGTTTCCACGGGGTCTTAAAAAGTCTGAAATTCTGAACTTTACATTTTAGGCCTTAAAAAGTCTTAAAAACAGCTAGATTTTCATCTGAGGTCTTAAATTTGATTTAGTCAGGTCTTAAAAAGATTTTACCCTCGTTCATTTGCCAAAACTCTGGCCGCAGAAAGTTATTACAAAGTAGCAAAAAAGTATTGAGTCGTAGCCTACAAAGCGGAGCTCTTGTGCAGGGGTTCAAACCGGTTCAAACACGCAGCTCCCGTGCTAGCATTAGCTCGTGGTTTGATACGATACGAGGTATAGTAGCTTGCCAAGAGGCCGTTCATACACCAGGTTTGCGCGCTCAAGTTCATTCAAATATAGGCGCGTCACATCCACAGCGAGATTTAAAAAAAATCTCACCATTTCAGATTCAGAATGCCGCAAACGAACCGAAGAACCAACGAATCAGCCCCTTCCGTAACAACACTAAAAGCTCAGTCAACATGAAGGATCGCGGTGCACCCAAACACTACCGGTGTTTTTCTCTTCTCCGTGAATAAATCTTGTAGCAGACCTAACGTTACAGCAAGCGTTTCTCGGTGGTGGAAATCCATTGGCTACTAAAATGTCTTTGTCGTTATGGAGAGCGCAGTGCATGGTTGCATAGCAACGACAGACGCAACAGGAAAATCGGCCCAAATTTTACTATTAATAATAAAAGAAAATGTTCATGCCATTTCATCTCTGGGTATGATCAACTAAAATCAACTATAATTGTGTTTACAGTATAAAATGCAAAGTACAAATTTCACCTACACACACACACACACACATATTATATAAAATCATTTTTTTTTCAGAATATTTTCTTATTTAAATTTTTGGTAATGCGTTGTGTAGGTCTTAAATTTCAATGTTTATGGTGTAGTGAAGTTTTTATTCTTCCACGCAACAGACCAGGAGACTCTTGAGGTATCTTTCACGCAGAAGTTCTTTATTGCGTCGCTGTAGTCATCTCAAGGATAGTCTAACTAAGGGAAAATATTCCCTTACAATTTATACATTTAGAGGGGAGGAGTTTACATTGAGGGGGGAGAAACTGAAACAAAGCAATGTAAATGATTCAACAGGCATCTCCGTTCATCAGCATAGCAGGTTTCTGTGCCTTGAGATGCTAATCTGGAGGAGTTACATTGAGGAGGAGTCTCTTGAAACAAAGCAAATGTAAATGATTCAGCAGATTACCAGAGACGGTAATCTAATCAGTCTGACCAGCGTGGTCACATTTACCATTACAAAAGCAAAGCTGAATCTTGAACTTAATGGTCAGGAAGCGCATAAAGACAAAAGCTAATGTGTGACACCTGGAATGCTTGGCTTAATCTTATTGGCCTCAAAATGGTAAACACTGTATACATTTTTCAGTTGAAAATACTGTTAAACCTTTATGAAACATTTAATAAATTTGTATTCCTTCAATGGTCTTAAAATGTCTTAAAAAGGTCTTAAATTTGACTTACTGAAACCTGCAGAAACCCTGTGGCAAGGCTGGTCATACTCCCATTACAACCTCACCTTGAATCAAATCAGACTGAAGCCTTACCTTATGAAGAGGCACAGACAGAGTATTCAGTCCTATTCCACGAATTAACACACTCTTACCAGTATGAGACTGTGAGGAAAAAGGCAATACTGATTCCAAAATAAATGAATCCATTGCGCCAGTATCCCGCAAGATTTTAACAGGGATTTCCTCTTTCTCTCCAACCAGGGATACACGCCCCTCTGTAATAAAAGGCAAGTAAGAAGATAAATCAACATCAAATTTTTGATTTTCAACAATTTCACTCCCTGAAGACAGGACTAGTGCCGCGAGAGCAGAAGGCTTAGCATTGAACTCTGTGTGTTATGTTTGGATATCTTTTTAAGGACCGGACAATCTGCTTTCCAGTGTCCTTTCTCATGACAGTAATTGCAAATCTTGTTTGGGTCAAAAGTTCCTGTGAAAACACGGTTACAGTTAGACGGAGCCTTTATATACTGAACATCACGAGCATGCCAATCGACAAAAGTGGTTTTGTGCGTCTGTACAAAATCATTGGCCAACCTAGCCGCTTCCTCTGGTGTTTTAAAGGGGTCATGAACTGGCTTTTTAAATTGTATTATATTGTTGTTTGCGGTCAATTTATGACGTTCGCTTGGTTTTTGCATTCAAAAACATAAAAATTAAATAAGTAATAGGCTATTTTGTAACCAAGTCGTGAGCCTTCCTGAAAAACGGTCAGTTTTTATGGGCGTGTCGTACTGAAGACTTGGAATTAAACGCCCACTGCTGTGAGTGGATAACAGTTTTGCATATTATAATGAGTTTAACTCACCCGTCGGTGCACGTGGGGGAAAACGTCCAATGTTGTCAAATGGCAACCGGGATTCGCCCATACATGTTCGACCAAGAGTCCGTGTGTTGCACAATTCCTGTCAGATCCAATATAGACGGCACAGCGGTCTGCAAATCCAGTCTTGTTTACAAAACAATCCTCAGTGAAATGAAGAGAACAGACGACAATGTTTTACCCTCATCAGCTGGAACGTCATTAAAAATAAAGTTTATCCATGCAGTCCTATTGGAATCCAGAGGAAGTTTATGCAGCGACTGTCTTTTTCCACAACCAGGCGCTGCACAATATTTATTGTTCGGTAACTCGATCCGGTTTGTCATCACGAGGTAGGCATGTATGTTAGGCTAATTAGCTATGCGTGTAATGCGCGAATCGGTGGGCGGGGCTAAACCGGCCGTGTTGAAGTATGTGTTGATCTTCTTCTGCGGGGGTGGTGTTTTAACCCCTTCGACGTCATAGTTCCCCACTTTTAAAAACGAGTCGTTTTCAGAGGCTGGTGTCAATAAAAGCTTTTATTGGACTAACAAGGACGTTTTCAGTTCTGAAACTTACAGGATATTCATATAATATGATGACCTCTTGGATGTCAAAAGCTCAAGGAAAATTTGATTTCTCAGTTCATCACTCCTTTAACATTAAGCTCACTAATATACATCGCTATACGGCTTGGGACTGAATTTTTAAATTGTTCCAACACCATCAAATGCATTAAATCCTCCAGTGCTTTAATGTCTAATGCTGAACACCAATGATTAAAGTGTTTTCTCAGATCACGCACAAATTCTAAGTTCATTTGTAACTGGTCTTTTTTCTGCCATCGAAAGCGCTGTCTGTATGCTTCGGGTACACATTCAAGGCTTTTAAAATTAAAGATTTAACTGTATCATAATCTTTACAATCATCGGTTACACTTTATTTTGATAGTGACTTTCGACATTCTACTAACTATAAGTAACTTTTCAACTACATGTCAACTAAGTGTCATTAGAGTATTAGTAGGCTGTAGTAGACTGTCAGTAGACTGTTAGGTTAGGGTTAAGTGTCAGGGATCAGGTTAGGAGAACAAGTTGACTTGTAGTTGCTAAGTTACTTACAGTCAGTTGAATGTCTGTTGGGGGACCAACAAAATAAAGTGTTAGCAGATATTATTCTGACAGTCTACTAGTACTCTAATGATAGTTAGTTGACATGTATCGGCAAAGTTACTTATAGTTAGTTGAATGTCTAAAGTGGACTATCAAAATAAAGTGTTACCCAATCATCAACCGACAATGAAGAAAAGACTACTTGTGCTTTCCCAGTTAACACACTCTGTAGTAGAGCAACACGATTATCATCTGACCAAGTTCCTTAATTCTGCCATGCGTTCAAATAGAGTAAAGAAAGTATCAGGATCTTCCTCGTTGAATTTGGGAATAAGTTTTAGGTTTAAATTGATTGAAGAGGAAAAAAAAAACACATTCTGTTCCTGACCAGAACTAAGCTTACCTTCTTTCACTAGGTTGAGCTTGAGAAATCCCAAATCCAACTTTGCCTTTTCTAAATCCCTTTTACCTTGTTCAGCATGCAGTTTTATGTTCTCATGGTCTATCTTTAGAAGTAGCAGCTCTTTTTGCTGTTCAAAAGACAAACTACTTTTTAATTCAGGTGCAATCGGTACATCTTTTTTCTTCATCTCGATATCTAAGAAACCTTTTTCAAATAACTCAATTTTCAAAGCTGCTTTAACATTTTCTTTGAGCCTTTTATCTTTAATCACAACTTCATAATGTTTTGGCAATACTCAATAATTGCTCTTTAGTACACCTGTTCAAAAATGTATGAGAAGGTGAACTAACAAACTCATCAATATCAACCATGCTAAAATCACCAGAACAAATATAATCAGCACAGTGCAATCAAATAACCAGAGTTTTCCCTCTACCTACCTTTCCAATACTTCTCTACCTAACTCAACCCTAGTCTTCATGCAATTACCGGTGGGGGGTATTTATGCACTGTAGTCCGCTGGGTGAAAAACGCAACTGGTCAAACCAGCGGACACCAAACCAGCTTCAACACCACGGATGTGCTCCCGAGATAATTACTACTACCCACTTTCACCGCAACACTACACAAAAATAACAAATCCGACACATATCAAAAGAAACATGCCGCTATGCCTATCAGAGAAAACTCACGTTCAAAAAACTATTGCACATTCACTTACCAACTGGTGATTTCACACGGCGAACAAATTGACTTTGGCACAAAAACATTTTCGTGTGTCCAACAAATAATCAATTGTCGAATTAAGCATCCAAAAATGTAATGCAATCAAATTACCAAAGGACGGACGAGCCCCCAATTTGTTACGACCCTTGGCTGAAGGGAAGCAACAAAAACAAGGGACACACGCAAACCCAATTATAGGCTCAAAATAATGTTTATTTAACTACAAATGATAAGACAAAAACAAAATAATGAAATGAAAACAGTTAAAGAAAATAAAAGTGTTTCTGTAGTTATCAGCAAAATCAGTGTGTAGAGCACGGTGCATGGTTGACAGTGTAATGCATAGATATCTATATAAAGGCTAGATGTCGTCCACGCTGCTGGCCAATGGAGGTCGACGTCTGCACCTGGCGGCCATCTTGTCACAGGTAGCTCGCTCACTCGTAACATTGTGTTAATGGTACATGTACTATTTAAATGACCATAACTTGCTCAATTTTTCTACCGATTTTCAAACGGTTTTTGTTATAAACGTCAGAGATGTAGTTATGACCCTGCATACTTATGAATAAAAAGTGTATCAATAAATAATCATCCAGATAATTATAGCCACGTTAATAACGTTTGTAAGAAACCAAACCGTTTGGAAATCCGTCAAGATTTCCACGAGATAAAAGTATTTGTGTTCGTGCTGACCACTCATCTTACATCAGCTTGTCTGTGACAAGATGGCCGCCGGTGATGACGATGGAAACTCCGCCGTAACACATCTAGCCTTTATATACATATCTATGGTGTAATGCATCTTCTTCTTCTTCTTCTTCTTCTTCTTCTTCTTCTTCTGTTTTATGGCAGATCATATCTTTACGATATATACCGCCACCTACTGGACTTACTAAACAGGAGTGTGTAAAAAGGACGTTGGCAAAAGATACATCAAATCATAAAATAATTTAAAAAAAAAAAAATATATATATATATATATATACGTATATATTCTTCTACTTAAACTAGTATCATTAAGATATATAATTAAATATTTGCTTCTTTGTCCTCTTTCTATTGTATTCCTTGCTCCTGTAAAATATTATGAATATAATTTTCTGCCTGAATTTGTCAAATTTTCTACAATTAAATAACACATGGGTGACATCCTCCAATACTTTACAATCAGAACATATACCATTACTTTTACCAACCTCAATCTGGTTATCATACCTTCTTCATGCCTACTAAGACCCAATGAGGTGATTCTTTTTCCTCCAACACTGGTTCCTATGATAATATCTGGCATTATTCTCTAACTCCCAATCATCTTGCCACCTTAGTATAATCTGTGATTTAATGAAAGCTTTAGCATCTCCTTTACCCAGTGGAATATAAATTTGTACTTGGTCTAATTCTAAAGCTTTTTTAGCTAACTTATCAGCAATTTCATTGCCATCAATTCCATAATGTCCTGGAATCCAACAGAACTGTACCACTAATCCAAGGCTTATGAGATTTAAAAGAAGATGCTTTACTTCTAATACCAAGCCTTCACGTGTTGCATTATCTGTTATAAAACTTTGTAATACTGCCATAGAGTCAGTACATATAACAGATCTCAGAGGTTTAATCTCTTTTACCCACCTAAGGGCAGTAATTATTGCAGTCATCTCTATTGAATATACTGATAAATGGTCACTCACTCTATACCCATATCTTTTTCCAAATTCTGGAATGTAAATTCCAATACCTCAATGGCTGTTGGGTTCTTTAGAGCCATCTGTAAATATTTTCAAATATCCAAAATGAAGTATTTAAATAACTTAAGCAGGCTTCAGTAAAACTTTGCTTAGTGTGATGGTCACCTTTTCCCGCTAATAAATTAATATTTACCTCTGGAATAGGAAGCAGCCATGGAGGAACACAACTTAATGCTATTGTTTGGCCATACTTCAGCTCTTTTAATCCATAATGGTTTACTAAATTGTCAATGTTCCAACCGAACCCACAGCCATTGAACTTTTTATAATATTCCCAACAATCACTAAGTACTGACAAAGCTGGGTTGTTGAAACTTCCTTTTAACCCTACCCAATAAGTTAGTGATAATTTCTCATACCTTAAATTAAGAGGAGTTTCCTTAGATTCAACTAATAAAGCACTTGTTGGAGTTGTTTTAAAAGCACCAAGGGCAATCCTCAAAGCCTTAAATTGCATTCTTTCAATTTTCTTGAGGGATGTCTTACAAGCCGAGTTATAGATTATACAGCCATAATCAATAGTTGATCTTATCAATGCTTTATATATGGTCATCAGAGACAGCCTGTCAGCTCGCCAATTATGCCCAGTGACCATTCTCATAAGATTAATTACCTTTTTACACTTTGTTTCAACATATTCAATGTGACATTTCCATGTAAGTTTGGCATCTAACCATATTCCTAGATACTTATATTTTTCCCTTCTTTCAAGTTGCTGATTATAAAGCATAATTTTATAAGTTTCAGGTAGTTTTTTCCTAGGAAAATACACCACCTGTGACTTTGAGATAGAAAATTTAAAACCCCAATCAATTCCCCACTGTTCAAGCACTTGAATGTCCTTTTGAATCTTATCATTAACATATGAAATGTTACGTCCTCTTCTCCAAATGACAGCATCATCTGCATATAGTAGACCTTCATTACCATCTCCCAGTTTTTCATATATGTCATTAATCATTATGTTGAACAATATAGGACTGATAACACTCCCCTGAGGGATTCCATTTTCAACAATAAACTCATCAGACACTGTATCACCCACTTTAACCCTGATGGAACGTTGAGAGAGAAAGTCAAGTATATAATTATACATTTTCCCATTAATTCCCAATTTTCCTAATTTAATCAACAAACCTTCTCTCCACATAGTATCATAGGCTTTCTCAATATTCAGAAAAACTGCCGCCATTACTTCTTTCATTATTAAAGTCTTTTCAATTTCATTGCATACTTTAACCAGAGCATCAGTTGTTGACTTACCCTTCCTAAATCCAGTTTGATACCCTTTAATTGGATTTATATATTCTAGAAAACAATTTAATCGTCCAACTATAATTTTTTACATTCATTTTCCAAAATGTGAAGTGAGTGCAATAGGTCTGTAGTTTCCTGGGTCACTTGAGTCTTTGCCTGGTTTAGGAAATGGAAGAATTCTTGCTAATTTCCACTTGCTTGGTAACTTTCCTTCATTTCACACTTTGCAGCTTAAGAACTTTCTCCAATATATTATCAGGTAGTTTTCTAAACATAGCGTAACACAGGTTGTCCGTCCCTGATGCAGAGTATGCAGTATTACTCAATGCCCTTTTAAGTTCTGACATATTAATTTCAGTATCCATAATGGACATGTTTGACTCTTTGGTATTTAAGATATTCCTATTTATTTTCAATACCTCTTCTTTCCTTCTCATATACCGCTCCTCCAGGCGGCTACCCTTGTGTATGTCTGCAAAAGCTCTAGCAAGCATATTGGCTTTTTCCAAATCTGAGATTGCATGGGTCCCATCTTTGATTAAGACAGCAACCCGAGGAGGCTTAAATTTGCCTATCATCTTCTTAACCATCATCCATACTTTATTTAACATGGTCTCTCTTCCTATTGTTGAGCAAAACTGTCTCCATGAATCTCTCTTAGCCTCTTTAATAACCTTCCTGGCTATTGCCTTCTTTCTTTGGTAGTTTCTTTAGATTGTCCATTGTTAATGTTCTACGCAAGTTTTTTTTAAAAAAAAACTTTTTAAAAAGTTCTGGTCTATTCCTGTCCTTGATAGCCTCAGAACACTTATCATTCCACCATGGAACATTGATTTGTTTCTTTTGGTTCTGACTAATAGGAACGCTTTTGCTGGCAGCAACCAATATAAAAGAACTGACAACACTATTCATTTCATCAACTGTCTGATCATTATTAATTTATATACTTTCCCCATTCCCACTTCTTTCTATAAATTTCTCCCAATCTGCTTTTTTAAAGTTCCATCTTTGAGGCACATAACTCTGTTCAATTATAAATTCAATATCAACTGTACATGTGATTGGGAAGTGATCGCTACCCATGCTTGTGTTTTGATCAATTTCTCATTCACATCTACTGGCAATTTTCCTATCAACTAGAGTTAGATCTATACAAGAAGTTTGATTTTTATAAACATTAATTCTAGTACCATAACCATTATTTATACACACTAGCATTCTATCAGTCATCATTTCTTCTACTGCCTCACCATTCAAATTTGTCTGTTCACTGCCCCATAAACTGTTGTGAGCATTGAAGTCCCCACACCAAATCTCTCTGTGACTTTTCTTAACAATACTTTTCAATAACTCACTATTTAATGCTTTACATGGATTATAATAATTAATTATATTCAAATTACCACTACCTTTATTAAATATTTTAGTTACCACACATTCATGATCCTTGGAATTAATAGACCTGTATAGTATTCCTAATTTAATAAATGTCATACACCCTCCTCCTCTGCCTTTTTCTCTATCACATCTAATACCATTATATCTTTTCAATACAAAATCAAGGTGTGGTTTTAACCATGTTTCTTGAATGCATGGGACCTCAGGTTTTTCTTTCAGATTGTGTGTATATCTCTTTAATTCTTGACCATTTGTTATTAAACTTCAGGCATTCCACTGAAGAATGAAAAATACCATAAGGCTTTTAATCACTATTTTGACCCTCATGTTTATAATTCAGCATCTCTTGAATTTTACTAGCTTGTGAGCTAAATCCTAAAAAGGAATTTGCAATATCCACAATTGCTTTTACCTTATTACTTCCCCAATGAGGTCCAGTTGCTTTACTTATCACTGCGCAAATGAAAGCAAGGAAGTCATTTTTCTTGACCAACATTATTTCTTCTGACATTTTCTTTTTGAATTCACAGTATTCTGATTGTTGAGTGTTACATTTAGGCCTACTGACCTGTTGGACTCTCTCGTTATGATGGCTCCTGTGGTTTACTCTGCTTGTTGGAATGCTATCATTTGATTCCCGAGCTTTCTCTGTTGTATACTGGGGAACAATTAGGCTAGCACCTTTCTTTTCCATTTCAATTTTCTTAACCGCCTCAGCATACGAAACTTTATGAATCATTTTGCATTTCTGGACTTCTTTTGCCTCTTTGTGTTTCTCACAACCTCCATAACCTGCACTATGATTGCCACCACAATTACAACATTTTAATACAGCATCTTGCTCACATTCACCATACTCACGTTCTCCTCCACATTTCGCACATCTTATCTTTTCCTCGACATTGGCTAGCAGCAGGGCCATACTGTTGACAATTAAAACATCTTCATGGTGGCGGAATATATTCTCTCACTGAGTATGACATGTATCCCATTTGTACCCTGCTAGGTAGCTCTTTCTTGAAGCCTAATAAAATAGAAAGGCTTTCAATTTTATCTTTACCTTTTGTCAACCGCTTAGCTTCACACACATCATAATCTTCTAAGCTTTCCATGATCTCCTCTATTGAGACTGAAGTTTGGATTCCAGATATTACTCCTCTGACCTTTGATGCTGCACCCGGAATATGTGACGTTACATTGAGTTTGTTGAGTGTAGTTTTCTTAAGAATTTTACTTTGTTGTTCCTTAGAATTTGCAAAGATCAGAATTCTCCCATTACCCGTGAAACGTGCGTGATTAATCTTGCCTATTTCCTTCTCTATTGCTTTTGTGATATGTATTGGATGTAAATCTGGTCCTCCCTTTTGATCAAACACCAAAATAACTTTCCAAACATCAACCTGAGGCCTCAAGGACCTGTTACCATCTGCTTTGGTCTTTTTTGCCATAACTACTGATTCTATGGATTCCCTTTCACTCTCTAATCTTTGTCGTACTTTCTGCTTGTTGCCATTACCAACCTCTTCCCAAAACATTTCACCTTCATCAAGCATATTATCTAGGTTTAACGATACAAAAGATCCACCATTGTCCAAATTACATTCACTGTGAGTAGTTTATTTAGTTTTACCGTCGATGTTCAAATTTTTTCAGATTCTCAGTGTCCAAAGTTCCTCCTACGCGTCGGTCGACGGATTTCATTTCCCCACAGTGTAATGCAATGTTGAGGTTTGAAATGTAAATGCAAAAAGCAACAAAATACACCGCAAGCAAACACCAAAGCAAAGTCCAAAACCAAAAGCCCTCTCCCTTGGCTCAGATGGTGATCTCTTAAAGTCCCTGTAAAGTCAATTCTACAAAAAAGTTCTAAACACATTATAAATGTTACATATGTATTGCTAAAACATATTACAAAGTCTGTGAACTGTGAAGTACTGAAATGTGGAGTTAGACCATTAAACAGTTTTTCACCATTGCAATTTTACGGATTAATTGGGCGGGGCTAAAACAGGGCTCCGTGACGCACTGGAACCCATGAGCTGCTGGACACCCCCCTATTTGATGACGCACAGAGTCTGATCTCCCTCTCTCCACACACACTCCCCGAGCACATTCGCATTCACCGCTTAATCGCGAGTGACTGTCAGTACTATTAGTTACTACAGCTGAGCCTACAGTTTTCTAGCTAGCTATGCCTTCGACACGGACATGCATGGGCTACTACCTGGATGCGATCATGTACAAAACAGATCGGTATCTTCGTTTAAATTCCCTTAAAAACTATCACATCAAGAAGAGGTTTTTAGAGAGCCCAACGTTACCTTGATGAAGAACTGAGGATCACCCCCAACACCCGCCTCTGTAGTGATCATTTTACACTGGATCGTTTTATAAACTTTCCTCAGAGACAACTAGAATTCACTGATAATTTACTGATAATCCGCTGTTACTGGTGAACGGGGCCGAAACGACGATCTCAGCTTTCATCCTCCCGTCTCCAAAAGCTAATCAGCTAATCACCGTCAACAGCTTTCCCGTGAGTGGGCGTGGTTTCAGCACAGCCAGCGGACACGCCCCCAGCGTTTGAGAGCAGAGCAAATCTGCTCATTTTTTCATGATTTTGATAGCTTATTTTATGTACTTCCCGACTTTTTTTATCATTCAAATTTGGCTGGGTGGCTAATTACACATTTTTCTGTGGTGTGACAAACTCAGAACATATACTTAATTTTGACTTTACAGGGACTTTAAGCGTCTAAGGTCACAGGTGTTTCCAGTATTGAGGCAATTAGGCAATTTGATGCAATTAGTGGGCTCAGGTACCAACTGCAATGCTCAAGACCAACAGCAGGGCTCGTCACACTAGATTCTAAATATGATTCATTTGCTAGATGTGCTTATTGTAAAAGTCAAGTCAAGTCAAGTCACATTTATTTATATAGCGCTTTTCACAATACAGATTGTATCAAAGCAGCTTCACAGTGATAACATGTAAGTAGCACAACACAGATCAACAACATTGCTAAACACTAAATAAATAACCCCAACTGAGCAAGCTCAAAGCAAGCCAAAAGCAAGGCGACAGTGGCAAGGAACCAAACTCCATCAGATTGGATGGAGAAAAAACCTTGGGAGAACCCAGGCTCAGTCGGGGGCCAGTTCTCCTCTGGCTTACATTCATATTGTTTAAATATAAATATTAAAATAAAATACCAACTTCAAAACTACAGTTTTTTCAGAAACCTACAGAGAAAAATATTATAACAATTACAATCATCCTCTTTCTCTAAAAAAAAAAGTGTCTGCCGTTTTCTGACAATTTCATAGATTACACCGAATCTGTGATTTCTTGGAGAGTTATGAGTTATCTCATATAGTGTTTAATCACAAGGCTAAAGAATTAAATATGCAACAATTATTGAAGTTTATAAGGAGACAAAGAAAATCACAAATAGATTCTAATGAAGTATAATTAGTATTAAGTATAATATCACATTAAGGATATTATAAAGAAATATTGGAATATTGTTTTGACTGATCCTTCATTAAGAGATTTTTTTAAACACTTTATTTATTCAGAAAAGATCAGGTAACATTGCAAATAAACTGGTAAAGTCACATATAGGCACAGAAAAGAAACCAACCTTTATGAGGTTGATTTCCATGTACTGTAGAAACTTTGCAAGCTTACATGCCCTAGTGTATGACACATAATCTACACGTTAAAAATGCCCTTGTCCATTATTTTACATCTGAAAAAACGACACGTCCATTAAAAACTTGTTGAAGCAAACATAAATCTGCCATCAGGAGATGGGATGTCAATTCACCATTTGCCAGAGTGTAATCGTGATAAAGCAGTTTGTATAGGCATTGAAAAAGTAACAAATTCCAGAATAGGTTGGAAATGTAGCTGAAAAGAAAACTTGATAAATACAAAAATAATAATAATAAATATAGCTGCGAGCAGCGATGGCGGGCCCAAGCTGGTGGCACCGCAACCCCGGTTCCTTTAGTTACCTAAAGGCACCGGGGTGGCAGTGCCGCAGGCTTTGGCCCTTTCATCATTAAATGTTAAAACGGCTTGCCATACTCTATCTGTCGTTTCGACTAGTCACAATTACGTTACAGATATCTTAAATGATAAAATGTAATTACGACTAGTCAGAAAGACATTGTTGATATCTACGATGTTAATTCCGGATAGGCAAACTTAGCTTTTAAATGTTAATAGGGCTTGCCATACAGGGACTTAGGCTCAGAGAGAGGCTCACCATATTCAAACCAAAATATCTGACTTCCTCTTGGTCCGAGCTAATGGCTATGAATTAGAAAGTTGTCCGGCTTGAGGAGTACAATGTATATACCGATTTTTATAACTGTAGATAAAACTAACAATCCCACTTTTGTCAAAAGGTGGCGCTATTTAGTCCCTGCACCACGCCCGTTTCTGAAACTTTGCACATGTCTACTGGCCAATAAATGTGATGTGTCTGAGTTTCATGCAATTTCAAGCATGCTAAGAGTCTCAAAAGCATCCTAAAAGAATTTTAAAGTTTGATGTGTTGCCACGGCAACAGTATCAAAGATATCAAGAATCCATTCACAGGTCTTTATCTGGCATGAGTTTACATTATACAGATAAAGTTTGAAGCAAATCGGGTAAAAAATAAGAGGGTGATTTCAAAGCGTTTTGAAAGTGACACACTTCCTGCTACCAGTTGGTGGCGCTATAATTTTTACTCACAAAAGTCACATCCACGTGATCGTCCTCTTACAGCGATCACACATCCACTAATTTTATTGTGATAAATTACCAGTTTTGTGATAAATAACAAATTACACATATTCAAAGCAGCCCACACACGTGTGACAATTTCTAAATGCAGATTCAACGATCCATCCAATACATGTAACATCATTCATAAATGTGTGATGTAAATTAATTCAAGAACTTGCATTTGTGTGAGCATTTGGGGAAATATCTATGCTTTTACTTGTGTATTTATTAAATGTGTTTTTAATTTACGAATCCAAAATTGTAAATGTGAATTGTGCTGTGCATTTATGAATTTTGTTTTATAAATGTATTATTTTTTAGGCTTATCTGGCTACATTGTATGGTTTTAAGGAGAACATTTTCAGCACTGGTGTTGACTTAAGAATTTGAGTTTGTCTTAAAGCATATTTAAAAGATCACATAGACATACAGTATAAACAAAATTAAAAGCTGAATTGTCATGAAAACATGACAATTCATGTTGTAAGACAACATCTGTATTGCAAACCCCTCTATGTTTCGGTTTCTGTTGTTCTGTCGTATACTGTAGCTACCAACGCAATGCCATTGCCATAGAAACCAATGCAGATATTCCAGAAAATGAAAGAGCAGCATGGTACAAACAAATCGGATCTGAACAGTTGTGATACACAATGGACAGTCGCTATTTTTAGATCTGATTCCAATCGTATACTGTGTCGAGCAGGACGAGGCAGAGGGCCGTGAGAGAATGTCGCGAGGCCGGTGGCGTGATTACTAATGAGCGACACCTGTGCAACACACCGGCCTTGCAATGACGGTAAAGGATAGCAGAGGCCAGGCCTGGATTTTATTTGATGTTTTGTTTTATTATGTGTGGCGGCAGTCGACCGTGAGGGACCGCCATCTTTACTTTCGTTTTTGTATTTATTTATTTGTTGATTGTTCGCCGGTTCCCGCCTCCTTCTTCCCATAACATCTAACCTGGTTAATTATACACAAATAATCTGATTTGGACTGATATTCTGAACATAGCCAAAGAGCTGTCACTAGTCCATACAATACATGACAACATGAAAGCATGTGGCTGATAAAAAACACGAGCCGTATGCTACACAGAACAAAACAACACAAAAGCATGCTGCCATTGTTGAGCATGAGCTGCATGCTACACAAAAGGTGACAAAATAAAAGCACGAGGCTGATGATAAACATGAGCCGAATGCTACACAGAACACAATAAAAAAAGAAACCAGGTGCTCAACAAAACATACAAGACGAGTGCACGGTGAGTGAATGCAACACTCAACCGCCGTACTTTTTTAAATATGTAATTAATTCACAACAGCTGAAAATATATGTTCTATAGACCAACGCCACTTTTGCGTCATCGAAGGGTAACGCCCCCTTTTGGGGGAAAACACCTCTATACTGTCTATGGGAAAACAAACGGATTCCCATGAGAACAGAACTTGCACTAGATCTGCAAAGTTTCTTGATGGCAAAAATGGCACAAACTTAAAGAAGCTAACGTTACTGAATACGGGGTTACAGAGGTGTCCCTTTGAAATGGTCGAAAACTGGATTAATGACCCCACACAGCGGCCAAATATGGACTATTCAGACATCTAACGATACCACTATCTCGCGGAATCACCAAGTAAGTAGCCTTTTTTATTTATTTATTTATTTATCATTTACACACTCACAGTAGCCTATGACAAACTACTAGACGATGAGGCCATGTCACTTGGATCATTAAATTTAACTTGATTTAAGCTATTGACAGTTTTGTTGTCGACTAGCTATTAGAAAGACTAAGCTGTTAGCAGCTAACGTTACCTTATTAGACTATGTTAATAGCTTAAATCAAGTTAAATATGATCCATTCATCGTCTAGTTTGTCATACTGTGAGTGTTAATGAAAAAAAAGGCTTCGTGCTTACTTGGCGATTCCAGGTATGTCTGAATAGTCCATATTTGGCCGCTGTGTGGGGTCATTAATCCAGTTTTCGACCATTTCAAAGGGACACCTCTGTAACCCCGTATTCAGTAACGTTAGCTTCTTTAAGTTTGTGCCATTTTTGCAATCAAGAAACTTTGCAGATCTAGTCCGAGTTCGGTTCTCATGGGAATCCGTTTGTTTTCCCATAGACAGTATAGAGGTGTTTTCCCCCAAAAGGGGGCGTTACCCTTCGATGACGCAAAAGTGGCGTTGGTCTATATAGTATGAATGTGTGTAGAATGTATTTTGGACGTTGTACATTCGCCATGTTGGTTTTATCACATGACCTACCAGCATCAGTTGTGTCGCTTCACTGTCATTAATAAATCTTTTCGCCGTGGCCTCATCGTATGGACCCTTCAGAAACTCTCTGGAAGAAATAGATCATCCGGGTACTCTTTGCCTGCTTTTTTTAGTACTTTGAATTCAGACATACTTCTTTTGTCGAATTCTGTTTTTTTTGTTTTTGTTTTTTGCCTACTATAGGGTATAGTATGGGGAAGTATGTTATTTTGAATACAGCCACGGGGAATAATTGTTGGAACCCTGACACTGAACCTAAACCAGACTAGACCGAAGTGTTCATATCTGAACATCATGTTCCACACATTCAACATTTCACGTAGTTGAAAGAGTGTACGGCCCGAGCGAACTCAAAACCGCATGCTCACACAAAGACAAGACGGAGTGTCAGAGCTCCCTCACCAAAGCAATAGTAAACCAGACCGAAGTGACAGAACCCTGACAGTGCTGAATGTAATGAAGTTGGCAAAGACAAAATTCAGAAGTGAAAGTCCATTAGAGAGGAACTGAAGCATTTAAACTAGTGATCACAGACCTTTGGACCACACTATTTTACTAAAATTATATTAAAATTTGTGTGTTTAAAACCTTTTTAATCACCAATCTTGTTTTTGCTATTGCTAACTGCATGCAATCACTACATTGTAATTACTTTTTTTTTCACTTGATATACAGAAACATTTATTTCTTTCTCCTTGTGTGTCAGTATGTTTGATGTGGGTGGTCAGAGAGATGAAAGGAGGAAATGGATTCAGTGCTTTAATGGTGAGCTTGTATGTTCCTCAAGCTTTGTGGTAAAAATCTAAAAATTTTTGTGTTTTTTACGTAAATAAATTCCTGAAACCTGTTTTTATAGTTAATATATCTAAAAGTGACTAATGGTATTAAAAAGATAGTTCCCCAAATATTTACATTCTGTCATCAATCAATTACTCACCCTCATGTCTTAACAAACCTAAAGACTTTTGGTTAAACACAAATTCATAAAAAAATGTACCATGAAAAATATATATATATACCATTCAAAGTTCAGGTAAGCAAAACTTAGAAGATAAAAAAAAGGTCATTTAGGTATTATTCACCTTTTTCTGACTGGACAGTTTTCTACTTCCTGTTGTCCTGTTTTCACTAATTGTATCTTAATTTCAATCAATGTTTCATCAACCAATTGCCTGGTTTTAATAAATAAGAAGTAGCTATATAGTAAACAGATTGAACAGATGGACTTTGGTCTCATGAATGAAACTCGGCGTAACGTTATTACGCCTAACCTCACAGGCCTTTTAGAACCTTTTAGAACTGTTATTC
This sequence comes from Pimephales promelas, assembly GCF_988280905.1. NCBI lineage: Eukaryota > Metazoa > Chordata > Actinopteri > Cypriniformes > Leuciscidae > Pimephales > Pimephales promelas. The sequence goes on along the minus strand of NC_142790.1, from coordinate 10,118,416 downwards.
TGCAGCAGTCAGGGTGATAGAGACTGTCGGGTGTTTGCTGGAGATCGTGCAGTCATGCATCAGCTATCCTTTGGAAGTTATGAAGCAAAGAAAAACATTCGTTTTGTTTTTATCTGTGATTTCATAAAAAAGATAACGTGATCAGATCACATTTGATGATTTTTTTTTTAATTTAGTTTAGCGATGTGGGGATGACACAATCTAAAACACATGAAAAAAAAAGCATAGACCAGACTCGAACCGGAAGTTGACTACCGGCATCGTCGTCATGGCAACTCGCATTGTTTAGAGCAGAAAAAGGTGGATAAAACAAATCGATATGAATCTAGTGGTAGTCATTGTCTTGTGATGAAAGACATGAAAGAGCTTTATATGATGAACAGATTTAATTTATAATTTTATTTACATCGAAACAATGATTGACACATTCACACACATATTTACATGTAAGCTTGTGTGTGAGTAGTGCATGCATCATGCACTTAAACAAACCTTATTGTTGTTGTTTTTTGCATCATGCACACACAAGAACCAATGAGGTTTGTTTTAGGGCTTCTTTGTTTACTACATAGGCTATATGTACATATATGTATATCATCTGTCCGATGAAAACTGCGTATGTCCATTTTGCCGATTTTGAGATTTTTTGACGGATAGAATGTCCAGGTTCATTTCCGTATACAGCATGTTTCACATTATCTAAATGACCAATGAAAAGTTGTGAAATCGTGTCATCTGAGTTCCACGTATATCCATTTGCTGTCAAAGCTGTCAATCACGCAGCGTATCTCCCCGCCCTGTGGAGGCATTTCGCCGGTCTCGTGAAGTTTCATCTTAATGAAAATTCATCTGCATGTTAATGCAAGGTGTAAATAGCGTTGTGATCGGATCTCCCTGACCACATTTGGAGGTAGTCTGGCTCGCATTGTGTTCGGATATTTACTAGGTGTAAACGCAATCTGGTTGTTGAAACCACATATGTATATTTTACTCCTCCCAAAAATGCTAAAAAAAATAAACGAGAGCGTGTTATAGGCTATAGGCTATATGATATGTTATAGTCAGATATGACGGCGCTACTGCGACACGCATCAGATGAGCGTCTATTCATCAAGCCAACAAGCAACCATCGCAAATAAAAGTGAAAGTAAGTCACAGACGCTTAATCATCTTCACAATCACACAATCATCTTCAAGTAAAGAAACGAAATGATCTTAGCCGGGCTGTTGCTCTCTCTTATTGATGTCTTTGATTTTGAAATTAGCTGATGATCAATAAAATGCAGCTCATATGTTGTTTTTGGTGGCGTGCAATCCATTAAATATGCATATAACGTGGGAGTCGAAGATCGGGTTTATATCCGTTTTGCAAAAACACATTTATGTGGCCAGGTGTAGCTAAATGGAATCGGTAAGATCAGAACACGTATTATCCGGATAACTTATCTGGATACAGATCTCATTTAATACCAGGTGTAAATGAGGTCTGAAAGCTCAGCATTAGATTGCCGAATAACAGTGAGGTAAAGTATCATCAAACTTTTGTTTTTGACAACTGTTCTCAAGACTTTCCTCTACAGTAGGCCTAACTTTATAACGGTAAACGTTTCCCCCTTGATGCCAGACATAGTTAGCCTGGTAATACCAGACTCTGCTACTTCACTTTGCTTCGTAGACAGAAGTTGTGTTCCATTCGACAGGGTCCCTACGCAGTGTTCACTGCTCCCTACTCCCTGAACACGGTATATCAGTTGAAGTGGACTTCACTGACTTCCTGTGAAGTGATGTATCGATGTTCCCTTATTCCCTATGCCGTTTGCAGTGCCCTTCGAACTGAACATTTTCGTTCCCTTCGAATTGGAATTTCACTTAAGATGGCGAAATACCCTGTGAAGTCCACTTCGCAGTCTACTTACGGTCCAATGGAACGCACCTATGCATCGAACTCAAATCTATGATCGAACTTCCACTGTAAACAGGGAGCGGCGCTTTTGTAAGGGCTGCAAAATGTGTGCCAACTGGGAATTAACAATTCACAAACTAGGTTATTTATATGAATTACTGAGTTGCGGTCGCCCCGCAACGTCGGCGTGCTCCGCTCTCACGAGTCTGATTTAGCTTCCGCCACCCCGCAGCGCCGCGAGGACGAGCCGCTGCTCTCGCGAGTCATGAATAGGAAGTTCATTTTAGTGATTTTCTGAGTCATTCATTCGAGTCATTTCGTTTATTTAAGTGGCTTAATGTTATAATTTTAACAGCCAAATTCCCCGATCACATCCACCTACGCAATGTTGATCATATTCTGAATTAAGAAATCATAATGCAGTAAAAAATGATTTACATGGAACATAAATAATCACTTTACCTTCCGAGTCTTACGTTCATTTGTCACGTGACATACACAATGAACAGATCGTTCATGAATCACATATCTGGGACTAATGTAGCAGGATGTCGAAACGAAATATGGTGGATTATTATTATGATGTTAATAATATGATAATAAGAGCGCACCAGGAGCGTTCACAGATGAGGAGACCGACTTTCTCCGGAATGTTCTCCATAACAGAGCGAATTGCATCCCGTGTCTTGTTTCCCACTTCTGCGCGGTTGTTTCGGTTTTCGATTTCTCTAACCTACAATGTAATCTCGGCGCTTAGCGTCTACGTCACGGCTCTCAGACCGCCCTCTGTTCGTTGATTGGCCGGCTGTTTTCAGGCCGGTGGAAAACTGAAAGATAGGCCGCTATCTCAGAATGACTACAGGAGCGAAATGAAATTAGCGGAAGTAGGAAGTCTGATGTAGTCAGGCTAAGACATAGTAGAGAGAGTGACAAAATTACGATAGGATTGTAAGTATCAGTCTAGCATCGCCATGTCAATATGCACGTATGTCCATTTAAACTCGATTTTGCGTCAAATGTGGATTATATCATGACACTGGCAATGGTTACATTTAAAGATGTTGTACCAAGCATGACAACGCTACGCTTTTGAAATTACGTGTTTTTTTTTTACTTCCTGAATAGTAACCGTTTTGGACATACATGAGTTTCATCGGGCAGTGACAATATATATATATATATATATGTGTTTGTGTGTGTGTGTACGGTATATATGTATATGTATATATATATACTGTATGTGTGTGTGTGTGTGTGTGTGTGTGTGTGTTTAAATGATGTCTAGCTTATAAAGTTATCTCTTCACAATATGTGAAGATTAAAATGCTCAACTCATATGGATACCTTTGACAACGCCTTTAAAACATTTTTGAATCTTTTAAAATTTGGTTACCTGGACTTTCAATACGAGGGACAGAAACTTTCTCATTAAAAATATAAAAATTTTATATTTCGAAAATGAACCAAAGTCTTATGGGTTTTGAACGATTTGAGGGAGAGTAGATGGTGACAGAAGTAAAATTTGTGGGTTAATTATCACTTTAAGTGTGTGCTTGGTTATTATATATTTCTTCCTGTCTATATTCACAGATGTGACCGCCATCATCTTCGTGGCAGCCAGTAGCAGTTATAACATGGTCATAAGGGAAGACAACAGCACCAACCGGTTGCGCGAATCTCTTGATCTGTTCCGCAGCATCTGGACTAACAGGTTTCACAGTTCTGCTGTTTCTTGGGAGTTTTCAGTTCCCGTCCCAAGTGCTGCAGAAGTTATCCTGAAGTGCATCTATATGTTTGTAACAGTTACCGATTATTTTTATTAGAGGTCAGCAATAGGGCTGGATGATGTGCTGAATATTCACAGTGTGTGTATATATATATATATATATATATATATATATATACACACACACACCTGTCATAACTTTCAGAGAGATTGGCGTGATAATAAAGATTGGCATGGTAATGGATTTGTAAGACATGCTGCTTTTTACAAACTGCTCCGAGACTTGAGTGACAATCCAAGTGCAGAATTTATTAGGACAGTCCAGAAACACTCAAAACAGCAGGCAACAATCCAAATAAACAGCAAGGAAATAAACAGACAAAAGGGTAATCCAATAGACAGGCAGAGAACCCAAAAACCAAGGTACATGAAATCACAAATAACACTCAGATATGTGTAACATATGTGTAACTGCAATAAATGACAGAGTGAAACAGGCTTTTGTAGACAAGAGTTAAAGAGTAACAGCTGTAGACAATCAGTGATGAAGGAATGGGGCAGAGGATTATGGGGGATTATCCATATCTGTCGTAGATGGAATGGCAATGAACTCTAGTCCATGGAGTGCCCAGCTGAGTACCTCAAGGGCACTCCAACTGGTGATCAGGACATATCCCCCCACCTAAGGAGAAGCTTTCAGTTGCTCCTAATATGGTCAACGAAGTCCAGGAGCGAGGCGGACCAGGGGCCGACCAGGGGCGGGAGGGCCAAGTCCAAGGGCAGCAAGGGGAGAGTAAGTGGCCAGGGCGGCACAGAATGGACAAGTGGCCAGGGTGGGAGCAGCCTGGGATGATGACAACCAGGGGAGCAGAATACCCCCAGGACAGATCTGGTGGAACTGGAGATCAACATGGCTGATCAGATGAAATTGAAACAGAGCACAGAGAGGGTAAGCGTTGGCTTCAGGGCCCATGTCAAAACATGCTGGAAGCCTTTTCATGAAAGGATGACACCATGGGGAAGAGTACCTCTAGTGGATACCAGGGAAACACAAACCAGACACTGTGACAGTTCCAAATCTCAGGGACGACCACTATAGTTGTATCAGGGCAGACAAGAAAATGTGGGACGACCTCCGTGGTCGCATCAATGCAGCTAGGAAGTTCACGGGCTGGAACCAACACAGGACTGAGCTCTGAGGCTAGAGCGGGCTCTGGAGCGGACTCATGGCCTGGATTGGACTCAGTGTGCATCCCAAACACACAAAATAGACGCTGCTGTAATGTGCTGTCAACAGTGGGACCACCTCTGAGATCCCCAGACTGGATTCGACTGCAGAGATCACAACTGCTCTGAGACTTGAGGAAGATGCAAATGCAGCATTTATTAGGACAATCCAGAATTATAATCAAAACAGCAGGAAATGGTAGGGATGGCTGACGCGAAACAGACATTCCGAAGCTTTGCGAGATCCCGAAGCAAAAATGATTCGAAACACCTGCTCTTCGAAACAATTGCTCTTTCAAGAACTACGCCCGCCCGCCCGCCCGCCAACTGTTTCATTGCTTCACAAAGCCTCGATCTGCCCATCACTAGGAAATGGGTCAAAACACAAGCCAACAATCCAAATAATAACGCTCAGAAATGCAGTGTAACACTAGCTAAAACCTTGCAAAAAATGACAGAATGAACCAGGCTTTTATAGACAGAAATAATAAGTAACAGCTGTAGACAATCAATGAGGATGAAACGGATCATAGAATTATGGGGGATGGAGTCTTTGATGGAATGGCAATGAACACTAGTCCGTGATGGAGTGCCCCCTGGTGGCTCTCAAGGGCACTCCAGTGGGTGATCGTGACACTGCTGCTGCTGCTGCACATGTAACACACATGAATTAATCCCCCGTAGCAGATCTATTAGGTGGAGAATTTCTGGAAGCGTGCTATAGACCACTAACAGAATCACTAGCAATATTTGAATGTTGAGCCGCAGCTCATTGGCCTATCAGCTACGCTATGTAGATAATGATGTTGATCCTGGATGTTGTCATCTGCAATCGAGATGACCGTAACATTAGGCGTCTCCCTGTAAACCCCCGCTTTCAAATTAATCTTGTTACCCACTATATTTATTTTAATATATTATATATCTTTATAAATATATGGTTTATTTAAGTCCCACTTGAGTACACCTCAGTGAGAGGTGGTTCCTCTGTGTACAAATTTATCAAAAACATTTTGGGACAAGGTTTTAACTCTGACTGAGTTGTCATTGTAAGACAGTTTAGTTAGCACCTTTGTTTGTTTGTCTGAGTTAGCAACAGTAACTAAGAGGGTGGGGCTTACCGACAGGTCAATTGCATAAACGCAGCAGCTAATTTGCTTAGTAAATTACTCCACAGACTATTAAACATAACACTAAATTATGATTGGTATAACATTATGATTGCTCATTTACTGTAATAAGCAAAGCACACAATATGGGTGGGATATGGAGTATGCACAGGGAAATGGAGTAAAAGTGTCACGTGTGGTTGCAGGAAGGCAGACAAAGATGATGATAAATTCCCACCACAAAGGTTTAATGGTAAAACTATAAAGGATAACAGACAGGTAGCAACACACACTATGCACATCATAGATCAGACAAAGATTGACTGAACAGACGGAACTTAAATTCAAACACAGACGACAATGATTAACTGAACACAGGTGATACAGATGAACTGAAAATGACAATGAAGATGACACGTGACATGTGATGACAGGCAGAGATGTCCAATGAAAACAAACTAAACAAAACACAAACTGTGACAAAAAGAGTGTTCACTTTTCTTAGTTGTTGATTTCAGATGCTTTCTATAAGCGTGTTGCAGACTGATAACAACATTGCTACCAATATTTGAATACTATAATGCAACTGCGCTATTTAGATAATAATGTGATCGCTACCAAATGATTTAAGGACCTTATCAGCCTGTGCCATCTAGAGTTTCATGCCAGAACTAGGTATATTTATAAATCTATAAATCTTTGATTGCCACATATACTGTATATTATATTTTCCAGCAAAATAACTATACAGTTATTGTGATGTAAAAATTCCTACAGGGATCTTTTTGGTCATTGCATCCATGCCTAAATTTTTTTTTATTTTTTAAGTCAAAGAGAGAAGACAAGTTTAAATACAAAGGCTTATCGCGTAAAATGCTGGCTCAAAGCTAGAACGTCTAGAATTTTCATCAGATAAATAAATATAAAGACATGCTCAAACTGTCTCACTCTGTGTGTTTTCAAACAGGTTTTTAAGGACCATTTCAGTGATCTTGTTCCTCAACAAACAGGACATGCTGGCAGAAAAGATCCTGGCAGGAAAATCCAAACTTGAAGATTATTTTCCAGAGTATGCTCGCTACACACTTCCTCCTGAAGGTAATATCATATGATCACATATCTAACTAGAGATAGAGTGGTATGAAAATATGTGCTAGAAATATTCAAAAAGTTCAAGTTCAAAAAGTTAAAAGTATTCAAATTAAAATCATTTTAAGAAGTATTATATTAGCTCCCTTGCTTAAACGTACAGTATGCGATTTTTGGCCACCAGGGGTCACTCGTTTAAAATAATAACAAAAGACGTACTTTGAAGACGTCGGGAAAGAGCGTGGGCTCACGGGAGTTGTTGTCGCTGTCAATGACAACCAGCTCAGCTCATGACATGACATCATCGTTTCACAAAATATACGGATATACGGCATCTCTCTGTAGATTTAGCTTGTCAAGAAGCTCTAAATGCAACCCCAATGTTTACCTGTGTCATGCTTCTCCTGTCCCAAACCCTTCTCGGGTCATATTTTTCAGGTACGTTTGAGCTTTAGCTAATGAGCTGGCTGTAGCAGCAGAACGTGCAGGCAAAGCGTAATCGTGGTCCATAGCAACTATTATACAGACGAATATAAATATTAATATTACGCTACTTCAATGAATGACCTATTTTAGAATATTTTTCATATATAGAGCGCACCGGATTATAAAGCACATAAGATACTGCAGTCAAACGTTTGACTGGGTTTGCGTTATTCATCCACTATGCTGAAGGCTAAAGGGAATGTAGAGAGTGCGCGGCGCCGGAGGTGAGGCGTTTATTTAGTAAGCATGAGAGAGCTGAAGCGGGCACGTACATTCGCAGCCTGACTCATAAGAGTATTCAATGTGCGCGGCTCCCTAACAGCATTGCTGCTGTTACATTGTTGCTGTTACAGCAACAGTTGGCTGATTTGAATGAGACGACCCGGTTACTGTGAACGGGGAGCGCTTTGTGCGCGAGCAGCGGGGACAGTGTGTCTGTTAAGAGTGAGCGCTCGTGAGCGGGCACGTGATTTACACATAAAAATACGTACTACTTTTTTTTCTTCGTCATTTTCTTTGCTTTATTGGCGGTAGTCCAGTGTTCCCCTTTGTGTTTGGCGGTTTCGCCGGGTTCCGCAAGGAAGTTAGAGAAAATAGAGGAGTCAAAGGTTATATGACGCCATAGACGGGCGACGAAACGGAAATAAAGAAACGTCCCGTGTCTTCGAATTAAACTATAAATTTCTCCGTATTTGAAATTTGGTGGAAACTGTCGGGATAATGTAAGTACATATCTAACAGAAATATATAACATAGATACAGTTATTTTTGCTATTTTTAATGCAGAAAAATACATATTGTGGCTTTAAGTGTGTATCCAATATTGTTATTTTACCTATTTTGATCTCAGATCACTCTCCTATTTTTTGTAATATCATACCTATTACAGCTCATGCTAAATTCCGTAGATGGCACTTTAATGACTCCCTGTTGTATGATGCTACATATATGGACCAACTTAGATCTGGGCTTACAGAATTTTTGGAAAGTAATACGGATCATTGCTCAAACCCTTAGGTGTTATGGGAGGTTACTAAATGCTATCTACTAGGGAACTGCATTGCCTTTTCTTCAAAGGCTAAGCATCTTAAAAATAAGCGCTTTGACTATCTTGAACAAGAAATAAGGTCTTTGGAACACCAGCAGTTTCAATCTTTTCTCAGAAGAGGCTGCTCAGAATTTGTCATTGTTGAAAAAAGAGTACAATAGCTTATCAATGTCTAAAGCCGAGTTCATCATTCACAGAACTAAGCAAAAATATTATTTTCATTCAGATAGAACTAGCCATCTGCTTGCATTGAGGTTAAAGGCAACCGAGTCCAAAGCAAATATTCATATGTTAAAAAACAGTGATGGCAAAATAGTCACAGATCCTAGGGCTATTAACAATAGCTTTAAAGTGTTTTATTCCACATTGTACTCTTCAGAGGTGGTTCTTGACAGACACGTATGCAAAACATTTTTAGAGAACTTGAACTTGCCTCTCCTACCAGAAGAGGACAGAGACATTCTAATGATGAAGAGAAGAACTTCTAATGTTGGAGGAATTTTATAATGCGGCCAAATCTCTTAAAAAAAGAAAAATCCCCCGGCCCTGATGGAATTCCCCCAGAGCTTTACCTGGCTGTTTGGGAACATGGTATGCTTCATAGGGACCAGAACACAGCGCTTATAATTTTGTTACATAAGAAAGGTAAAGATGCATTGAATTGTTCTAGTTACCGCCCAATATCTTTAAAGGGCACCTATTATGCCCCTTTTTACAAGATGTAATATTGGTCTCTGGTGTCCCTAGAATGTATTTGTTAAGTTTCAGCTCAAAATACCCCATAGTTAATTTATTATAACCATTTGAAAATGTAATTTTGGGGCCTGCTTAAAAATGACCTGTTTCGGAGGTATACGGCTTTAAATGCAAATGAGCTGCATATCCCCGCCCTGCCTTTGGATGAGGGCGTAACTTGATACCTATGGCAGTCGGTAAGCAGAAGGGCTAAGAGAGTGAGAGACGCGCTGTTTTGAATGTCATTCAGCGTACGTTTGAATCGGAATATACAAATAATACGAAGAGACTCCGGCAGAATAAACATAAATGAGAATGGACCAGTACGTCTCGGTATGGTTATTTGATACATTTATGTACTTTAGCGTTGTAATCGCGTTCCCTTTGAAATGATGGGCAAGTGCAACACACACACACAGACACACATAAACACTAATGCTGGCGCAATTTTTTTGAAATTACACAATTATATAGCCTACACAGGCATCCTACGATGACAACAACTTTAGACGCATTTGTTGTTGAATTGGCTGACATTGACTGAAAAGACTATTTGCTCAAAAATCATAAAACACACTTACTGTTACTGGATGTGACGGTGGATCGCAAACAGTAGATGACGATCCACAGTCGAGGATTAACTTTTAAGCTACAACAACAGGATTAACCCACGAGTCCACGACAGAACACTTATGTTTCCAAGAGACATTACTGGCTGTCGTCGTTGAAACAATGGAGGATGATGTGTACAGATCACCGAGGGCGGGGTCTAGGCCACAGCCACACTGTCAATCAAACCCCTGTCTCCCTTTCTACGTCACAAAGAGCTGAATCTCAGAACAGCTCGTTCTGAGGCAGTGCATATGATTTATTGAGATTGTAAAAAAAAACACTGGGTGGATTTTGATCATTCTAGGGTGGTTTTGCTCACACACTGCCAACACACATTTATGTTCAAACACCATGTAAAAGTGAATTTTCCATAATAGGTGCCCTTTAATTAATAGTGATGTTAAAATTCTGGCCAAAGCCCTGGTTTCCCGGATTGAGCCCTTCATGGATACTTTGATTCATTATGACCAAACTGGATTTCTTAGAGGGCAAGTGGCCCCAGATAATATGCAACGTTAATTGCACATCATTGAACATTCTCATATATATACTGACACTTGCGCAGTTTTTTCCCTTGACGCGCTCAAAGCTTTTGACAAACTTTAGTGGGACTTTTTATGGACAGTACTGGAACACTTTGGTCTCGGTCCTAAATTCATATATGCCATTCAAACTCTTTATAGTAACCCAATAGCTTCTATTTCAACACGCACTTCTCAGTCTTTACCCTTTCTATTACAGAGGGGTTGTCGTCAAGGCTGTCCCCTTTCACTTCTTTTTGCGCTTTCACTGGAACCCTTAGCCCAAGCTCTCAGACAAAGCTAAGTTATTGCTCCAATTACTTTATTTGGGTCGCAACATTATATATTGTTTTATGCGGATGACATCATTTTGTATTCAGACTTAAAAAACTCTATACCTAATGTCCTAAAGTTATTCCACCATTTCGGTAGTATGTCTGGATGCATGATAAATTGGGATAAATCCTCCTTAATGGCGTTTTCTACCAGAAAGACTCGGGAGAATAAATACTGTAACAATAAATACATTTATTGATAGCCCAGCAAGCAATTAAGTCCTTTGGCGTAGGCCCCGTCTATAGCTCGCAATCCGAGGGTCCGGTCTCTGCATTTCCTGCCTGAAGACGAAGGCAGGGGCGCAGCCAACCCCCCCGGGAGGTATAGGAAGGGACCATCCTGTGGTGGTGGGGAGGATGGAAGGGAAGGAACCATCTTGGAGGTGGTAGGATGGGAGGGAAGGAACCATCTTGGAGTTGGTGGGGAGGATGGAGGTAAATGAAAGCGTCAGCATCTGCAAACTCAAACATGTGTAAGTACCGGTCTTTTATACCGCAAGCATTAGACACGATTGGATAGATGAGAAGGTAATTAGTGACGCAACGATTGAGTCTTCCTGGCAGAACTTAACGCTAATAAAGCTTCCATTTCTACCAGAAAGACTCGGGAGAATAAATACATTTATTGATAGCTCAGCAAGCAATTAAGTTCTTTTGTGTAGGCCTCGTCCATAGCTCGCAATCCGAGGGTCCGGACTCTGCATTTCCTGCCTGAAGACGAAGGCAGGGGCGCAGCCAACCCCCAAAAACAGGTGGAAGATAATTCCACCAGGACGGAGCCCACCCCCAAAAGAACGGTAAAGAAAAGTATACCCACCAGTCGTGTATCCTGTAGAACCTAAAATAGAAAGAAAAGGGAGTTAATAATAGCATGAACATGAAATGTAGAAAGCCTCGTAGCCAATAACAAAATAGTAAGATGACACTTCATAGTGAGCCTGAAAGGAACTATGAGAAGGCATGAATAATGCACTATGCATTTATGTTCTGCTGCTTTATGTACATTAGCATTTATCCATGCTGACGCTTTCATCCAGAGTGACTTTTGTTTTGAGACAAACTTACGTCTGATCGAAGCCAGTTCCTTATAAATGAATTGGAGGGAATCAAGTGTTGTGGAATAGTGACTTAAACTGTGGGGAGGCTAACTTAGGACATGTCATTGGAACACAAGCTGTTATAGGAACACTGAGAAAAGACCGCCTTGGCCATACAGAACCGGCCATATAGGACAAGCCATTACAGACCACACATAGACATGGCCTCGATGGACCACGCAGAACCAGGCCACATTGGCCACACAGACACGGCCACGATGGACCACACAGAACAGCCACATAGGGCAAGGCCTCATGGAACACACAGTGACAAGGCTGCGATGGACCACACAGAACAGAGCCACGATGGGCCAGGCCACCTTGGGCCACAAAGAGACAAGGCCACGATGGACCACACAGAACAGAGCCACATTGGGCCAGGCCTCATTGGACCACACAGAACAGGTCACCTAGGGCCATACACAGAGCAGGCCTCCTTAGACCGCAATCTGGCCACATTGGACCACACGGCCATGATAGACCACAGAGACAAGGCCGCCCGGCCACATGGCCTTGCTAGACCACAGAGACGAGGCCGCGATGAGCCACATCGGCCTCTAATGCCGCACATAGAACAAGGTAGACTAGACAAGGCCACACATAACCAGGCCACAAGGACCACATGGACATTTTTAGCGAGGCAGCAATGCCTCAGGCCGCTTGGCCACACAGACAACGGCCACTTGGCCACATTAAACAGTGCCCCTAAGGACCACTGGCCTTTTTTACATATAGGACAAGGCAACTTGTGCCACAAGGCCACTATAGACCACACGGAACAAGCCACACAGACAACGGCCACTAGGCCACATTGAACGGCGCCCACTAGGGGCCACTGACCACTGGCCTTTTTTACATACAGGACAAGGCAACTTGTGCCACAAGGCCTTTAGACCCACACAGAGACAAGGCCCGCTGGGCCACAAGGCTGCTAAAGCCACAGAGAAACAGAACCACTCATAGACAAGGCCTTAGGCCACATAGAACCAATGCCATAACTGGCCACAAGACCATGGGACAAGGCCACATTAGGCTACACGGTCACAGTAGACCACACTGAACATAGAATGAGTCTGCAAGAGCCATGATATCGTACGCCCACACTAAGACGAGGTCACACAGGGACACTGGCCACTAGGCCACACAGAACCAAGACCATAAGGGCCACAAGACCATATAGTCCACACATAGGACAGGGCAACATTATGCCACAAGGCTTCGAGACCCACACAGAGACAAGGCCCGCTGGGCCACAGGCTTCTAATGCCACACGGAAACAAGGCCAACAAGACACAGCCACTAGGCCACACAGAACCATGCCGTAACAGGCCACAAGACCACAGGACAAGGCCACATTAGGCTACACGGTCACAGTAGACCACACGGAACATATATTTCATGTTTTTTTGTTTTTTGTTTTTTTTTCTCTCTCCATGAGGCCACCTGGGACGAGACCACAACGCCTACTAATGCCACATAAAGACAAGGGCCACATTAAGACGAGGCCACTAGGCCACATATAGACAATGACTTATGACCATGAAAGCAAACTGATTTAAAGACCAATATGACTCCGGAATATAATGGCACCACCACCAGTAGTTGCAAAGGTTATTTACCTGAACCGTTTAGTGAAGAGCTTGCTGAGCGCTGAGGATGATGTTTGGATCAGGTCGTATGCATGACTCGAATATAGAGGAAGACCATCTGCCCAGGATTTTACTGGCTGCGGTAGAAATGCCACGTTCGGCTGCTGTCGTGGCATCCCCAATCCTGAAGGAATAACCAGTATACTGAAGGGAGATAACTGTAGCTTTTGAGGACAGAAACTTGAGTCCTGAACTAGGCTTAGAGAGAAGTGCTCGTTAGTTAGGATAAATGAAGGGGAATTTAAAGAAATTAAATCATAGATGAGAAGGGACATAATTGCAGAGCTTTGAGAGTCATTCTTAGAGTTCTTAAGACAGAGAGTAAAGAAATTAGGTGAGAAACGCAGATCAGAACAAGACCATGGGGAAATCGGAGTATTTAGCTCCTGGAGTAAGTCCCCTGGATGCATGAGCCATGAACGCTGTAATAAACATAGCCATCTGAATAACAATAGATAAGAGACCATTGCGGACAGTAGGTAATAAAGAGGGGGTGGAAGGATTTTGATTTCTAACTTGCTTAGTGTGCAATGCTACTGTATAAACATAATCAACATCTTCAAGGTTACAACACTCAGAGTTCAAGCAATGGGAGAATTAAAGAATTGCTTTTTAAAGGTTAGAACAGCTCTGAGGGTAGCAAACAAAATTCCTCCTGTTTAGTGCATCACAACCTAAATTAACATGAATCCTCCCAACTGGACATGATTTAAAGAATATTGAGACAGAATAAGCTAATTAGTGACTAGAGATAGCTACGATGAGCTACACAATTCATCATTAACCATTCGGAATGTTGTCTGTTGACACTTGAGTCTCTGCATCTTGAATGATTCCGGTTGAACAAGCGAAAAGTTCAAAATTGTTGGTGAGAGGTAGACGAAGCTGCAAAACAAGCTATTGAAACTCCCACCCCTGTACCAGGAGTAGCAGTCCTGCCACATCCAAAGGGATAGACAAAATGATATGCTTAATCATCTTCGAAATGATCATTCCAACCTGCTATTCAAAATTATCTGTGGGGAATTCTGATCCAAAACACACCGGAAACCCACCAAATATCCTGTGAAAAGGGCACAATTATAAACTTTTTTTTTTTTTTTTTGTGATTCAATGTGATTGACAGGCATTTATCCAAAGAAAAGCAAAAAATAACTAATTTAACAAACTCTGTTAGAGGAGGGCAGGGTGATGGATACAGGTCTCTGAAGGCCAAAAGCCATCTGAAAGCCTGAAACAAAGAGTGAAAGCGCATAGCTATGGATTTCATTGCAAGAATAATTGCAACCTTAATTATGAAATTGAAAACAATTGATAGAAAAATTAACATCTCAGGAACGGTATGATCGCCTAACAATAAGATCTGCCTTGATGACAACCATGCTTTGTTAGCACAATGATACAATATATTTTGAGACCACGCCAAATCCTTAAGGATGCTAACGACCGCCATAGAATGACTTAAAAGCGGAAGAAACGAACCTTGAGTGAGCTTAGAAGATTCATCTAGCCTTTACAGATCTAGATAACTGAATCGGAGATTGGACATGCACCCTTTGATTAGTGTTTTTTTTTTTTTTTTTTTTTTTTTTTTCTATACCGGTTAAATTTGACTTCTAAATACGGTACTTACCTCAAGTAAGGTGACAGTCCAGTCAAGAAGCTACTAACATTACCTAAATGATACGTGATCTGTTGTCTTTTGAGCGTAGAATCCTTTTCTCAGATGACTTACATGGCTTCCAGTTTGCTATTTGCAGAAATAGGCCCATTCATGGCTGGGAGATCACTGGCCACAACAGTTGAGACTCTTGAATAGAAAGATCCATGAACATGTAAATCATACAGTTGAGCAAAGACAATGCCACTCGAGTCTCCTTCACTAATTAGTTCTGTTGATTGGTTTGACTTGAAAAACAAATGTGACTGTTCGTTCTATTGAGTAAGTGGTTTTTGCTAAGAATATGTAGCTTTTGACAAGAGCATCCTTAGTCTGCATTTCTGTACATTAATGTGTAAATACCATCACGTAAAATATTCTATAAACATATGGATTAAGTAGTCGCCATGAACGGTTGAATATTACAGTGATTGTAGATATTTCCAATATTGTAGATCTAATTTCATTAAGGAACTTATAAAATGAATTAAAGTAAGCCTAAATATGTTGAAATAGTTGTTTGTGAAATTACAACACTTAAACAAGTATAATTAACTGCCATTGTAGAAATATCCACTACAGTAGCCAAATTAACAACTTCCCTTTAACTCATATTCGTTCATTCATTCATTTACTATTAAATCAGTTACTCAGTTGTTAGTGGGTACTTGCAAACTGTCCACGAGAGCGTGATATCAACAACGCTGTCGCTGATTATTATATCACTGTACTGTGGAATTAGCCTGGCTGCGCCCTCCTACGCACTTCCGCTCAATTTCATTTTACTTCAGTACTGCGTCTGGGATCGCTCCATATCCTTAGGTTTCCAGAAAACAATTTTTTGTAGGACCAATCAGCGAATAGAGGGAGTGGCTGAGAACGATGACTTTGATGTAAGCACGTCAGTTTGAGTTCAGTAATGGCAGCGGAGAAAGACGTAAGAAAAGCTATTTGGTCCGTTGTTGGAAAAGAAACTGCCGAATATACAGCATTTAAAGCCGGATTGTTATCGTCTCACCTCTTGTTGCACAACGGAGGTCCAAGTGAAGGAGGCAGAAAGTTTGGAAGTTTGTGCTGGGCAGCTCGTGCACGATGACCGTGACATTTTGGACGGACGGTTTAGCCTGGTTTTCACGGTGGTTGACTTCAACTATGGTTGAAGATCCGCTCAGGAGTCATGTCAGTCACTCATATTCCCAACTGTATATTTACTGATTCTTGTGATGAATAGAACATTTTGAGCCCCTTTGTGCACTCGTGCAGGAGGTTGGTGTGTCAGTTTTACATGTTGTAAATCATATAAATTGGTTGTGATTTTTAAAAAATAATTGTCATAAATAAAAATGTGAAAAAACATACTTTGAAGATATTTGATTTTCAGTTTTAGATGGCAATAGTTGATTTGTTTTACTAAAAAAACTAAATGCCACATAAAAATGTACAAACACATACTTTGAAGACCATATTTAAGGTAATTAAGAAACAATAAGACGTAATATGAAAAATTGTTGTTTATTATCACATCTGCAGATAGAGACAAGACTGATCATTTACTGTAGCTGCTACAGCATTTGCGGCAGATCAGAAAACGACCACAGCGTCGTATTTGTAATGATTAGACACAGCTTCCACCGTTGAATGTATACATCACTGTCCTTCGTGTCAAATATACATTTCAAATTAATAATTGTTCCTAGAGTAACAAAACCTGCGGCGCTCGTTGACTGAAATCCTGGCAATTGTAAACCTAATCCTCTGATCATTCGCACTTGTTGTTTCCAGCCATTTCGGCGCGTGACATACGTCACTCACGACACCCCGTTAGCGATTGGCTATGGCAGATCGTGAGTGACTTTGTGCAGATCCAATAGATTTGAACTTTAATAGTGAACCCGCCTACAAGGAAGGAAACGTTTCTCAATGGAGCGGTTCCAGACTCTATGTGGAAATGAAATGAACTAGAGTCTGGTTGAACCAGGCTACTGTGGAATAGCTATCAGACGCGAAACTTGCTTACACTTGCTATGAACATTTCCCCTTTAAAGGCGAGCTATCACGGCACCGTTTCAGTCTGCAGATCAGGAGTAATTATAAACACGTTCGCCACGTCACCGTGAACTCCAATTTGAACTCTGTCGCTGGTGTAGGAAACAAAGGAGAATACTTACCTGGATGAAGTTTAATCATGATAGAGGAGACATATTAACAGGAGCTAGTGGGAGCGCCTACCAAAACTTGAAAAAAAACAACTTGAAAACCTTGGAAATGAAGCTTGAACTTGAACCAGCGAGAGAAGATCGCCTCTCGTGACTTGCAGAGTTGTTGATTCATGTACGTGGATCGGTGATCTGCGGGATAATGCGCCCGTGCAGACAGCGAGGTTCTTTGCTGGACAGGTTGTTGAGGATGACATTCTCTTCCTGCTGGATTATCCTGGCTGAGCTGAAGATGTTGAGGCTTTTGATGACGTAAATTGAACGGATTGGTTATACCCAGGGCGTTTTAGGCCTGGAGGCAGTAGCACCTCAATGCAGAACATGAGATCCACGGGGAGGAGTCGGATCACGATCCAAGGGGTGGAGATGGGTAGGATTAGGGTTGGGTTTAGGGATTAGGGGTGGGTTTAGAGATCAGGGGGCGGAGTTGGTTAGGTTTAGGTGTATGTAAGGTGGGAGGAGTTGGATCTGGATCCGACTCCTCCCCATGGATTTCATGTTCCGCAGTGAGGGCCATCTCCCTGGAGGAGCAGAATTTCTCACGAGAGGCCTTGGCTGATCGAAAACTCTCTGAAGACCACTGTGCATACGGGGAGATGCGGCGCTGAACGCGGGAACCTCGACGTGTAGCAGGAAATACGGCGGGACATATCCATCGTCCGAACTCAATTAGTAAACGATATGCGTGTCCTGTCGACTGAACGAGAGCATCAATGAAAGCGTCAGCATCTGAAAACTCAAACATGTGTAAGTACCGGTCTTTTATACCGCAAGCATTAGACACGATTGGATAGATGAGAAGGTAATTAGTGACGCAACGATTGAGTCTTCCTGGCAGAACTTAACGCTAAAGCTTCCATTAACATTATCCCTCACCACATTTCCCTTCCTAATAATATTATGTTCACTAAATCATTCACATATACCCAGGAATCAGAATAACGGATTCTCTGTCAAGAATCATCCAATTAAATTTAGTGAACTCAGCCAGAAAATAAAACTTGACCTTCAAAGATGGACTAACCTTCAGGTCTCAATGCAAGCCAGAATTAGTACAATTAAGTTGATTATTCTGCCACGCCTGAACTTCTTGTTTTTTATGGTACCATTTACGCCACCTCCCAAATATTTTAAAGAGTTAAACTCTGCAGTATCTAGATTTGTCTGGAATGGCAGACAGCCCAGAATACGTTTTTCTGTTTTGCAGCACGCAAAATTAGAAGGCGGCCTTGCCGTCCCTAATTTTCAGATTTATTACTGGGCATTCCAGATTAGAGCTATGCGAACTTGGATGGACAAAGACAGTAAAGTGCCATGGAGAAACATAGAACAGCTATCGTACATCCCCATAGACTTTAAGATCTGCCCTTCACAGGTATAGGACAACGCAACTCGCACCATAAATTTGGCAAAGTTATTTCATCCACTTTAGCTGCTTGGTATAGTGCTGAAAAAAACAATGGGCCATTCAAATAAATTCTCTCTGCAATCTCCTCTATGGCATAATGCTCACTTCTTGTCTGACCAACAACCTTTTGTTTACCCTTTTTGGTCATCTAAAGGGATTTTTACCTTTTCCAATATTTTTGATAGGACTGCGCACATTCCAGGATATTCAAGCAGAATACAGAATACAGCTTTTTTTTTTCTTGTACCTGAGGTTGCGATCTGCCATGATGAAAGCTTATGGCGTGCCATGGAATTCTGTTTTGACTGGCCACCCAATGTTTAACTGGATTAATCCTGCCAAAGATCCTAGTGGGGTGGTCTCAGTGATCTATAACCCTTTACTCAGTAGTGTTCACAAGCCTTTAAAGATACTATCAAAGTGGGATTTGGAACTTTCTTGGTTAGGATTCCACCCAGACCTCTAAAAACCTTAGTCATGTTCTCATTCATTTTAAGACTATCTATTGTTTCTATTATCAGTCCCTCCAGGATTTCGCGGGCCTTTTTTGTGATTGTTGCGGCCTAAAATGCCTGATGTTGCGGCCGCTTTTTTAAAAAGTTGCGATAAAAGTTGCGATGTTCTTCTGCATGTTTTTATAGGTTAAAACGGCAAAGATAGATAGATTTTTAACTTAAAATGCCCATATTATGCTTTTTGGCTTTTCTCCTTTCCTTTATTGTGTTGTTATATTTTTTGTGCATGTTATAGGTTTACTAAGAGAGAAAAGTCCAGAGTCCACCACAAAGGGACTTATTATGTCCCACAGAAAACACTGTTCATCATCTGCATCTGCTCTATTGTAGTCCAGAATTGACTTAAGAGACAAAGTCACACACTTTGTAACACACAAACAAACTAACTAACCATTAGTAACCATAAAAGGCAAAACAAACGATTTGAAGACACAGCAAAACCTAACAAACTAAGCTTCTTTTTTTTTTTTTAACCAAGATCTGCACCTGCAAAAAAGTCAATGTGCAGAACCTCACAAACATTAAGCAGCATTTATGTTGAAAGATGCCAATACTAATAAAGTGCAAAATGCAGTTTTAGGAATAGCCACTAAAGTTAAATGGTGGAAAAACCAAATGTTTGATAATGTATTTTAATATAGCTAATATAATATAGCCGCATATCCAATAAAGCTTAATTTTTTTTTGTGAGACAATAGAACGAGTCGGCTAGCTATTTTTTATGTGTAAAATTTTCTGAATTGAGAGTGTTCGGGAACTGGGTGAACTAATGCACTGTGATAGTGAGTAGCCTATTACAAGTGATAAACACAAGAAAAGAAAGGAAAATAAAATGGTCAAACTCAATTCTTTAAATATAAAACAAAAGAGAAGCAGATAAGTGATACGTCCGTGGAAACAACACTGCTCATTCGCGTCTGTCAGCTGCCGTGCTGCTCCTCTACTGCAGCCGTTCACTGAACAGGGACGCAGAGAGAGGTGTGACGGCAGGGAGAAAGCAAACCTCGCGCTCGCAGGATTGTGCTGGCAACATTTGGTTACTGAGGTTTGTCCAAAAAGCCGCTAGATTTGTCTCTAGTCGCTTTTTTATATCACTAAATATAGCGACAAAGACTAAGTTGGCAACATTGGCCTTTTCTGTTATTTTTGTAGGTAGCCTAAATGTGAGACGTTGGCAGTCCACATCTGCTGCGTCTTCTGAACAAAACAAGTGAGTTTGCTGACGTATGACGACGCTTTGCAGTAGACCGCGGCGCGATGATTCATCAAAGTTGCAGAAAAGTTGCGGTGATTTTTCAAAATTGCAAGGCGCACTGAATTCACGTGGATTTGTTGAAGTTGCGTTAATAGTTGCGATCAAGACATCGCGAAATCCTGGAGGGACTGTATTATACACTTTACAAGCGATATTGTATAAAACATATACCCAATCCATACTGCAGTTTCTGTAACCATGGCGCCACTGGCACATTTTTACATATGTTTTGGGACTGTCCAATGATTCAACCATTCTGGAAGTATGTGACTGTTAGGTTACATGATCTTACAGGCCTATAGACGCTTTCAGCAGTGACAACATAAACAAACGGTACTGCGCATGTCCGTTAATCTGGCCCAAACTTAACTTCCGGCAGACTTGCGGAGACAATCCATAACAAGTAAATAACCTAGTAGCTGGTATTTCTTGCCAGTCAAAGAAAATAAATGTTACCTGGCCAAACTGAAATGTGACACTACCAGACCCGTTGAACAAAAATTGGAGACAAGATGTTTTTCTACCGACGTATCTGTCTGATTTAGCTACCGCAGTGTTAAAAAAAACTAGGGACTTTAAGCAACAGCTACTGATAGAACGGCGACGGCAGCCGGAAATAAACAGTTAACTGCCGTAGCTAAAGAGCGCAAAAATCACCAAGCAACAGTAAAGAGGACGGCATAGGGAATAATTTAATCATCAGACAAAATATAAAAAGAAAGTGATTTTAAAAAGAAAGAGAAGGGTTGATTTTAGCACTTAATGATATACAGAAACGATTTCAATGCCACATAACCTAAAACATAACATTAACTCAACTGTCTTAATCTGTCGCGTAGTAACGACTACGGCAAATCAGCTGTTCTCCCGTAGTAGACGGTTACAGTAGAACGTCAAGAAGTAGCAGTTAATGTCGCGCATGCGCAATAGAACGCCAGAATGCCATTGCCGTTCCACCAGAGGCTGTTGCTTAAAGTCCCTACTGTGGCGAGCGCGACGGCGGGGTTTTATAAGGTTAACATAGCTCTCCTTATTAGATAGGCTTCTTACATACTTGCTAACCTTTTTTTAAGGTGGGTCTCCACATTGACAGCATGTTGGATGGATCTGTGCAGCGCTGTTTATGATACTAACCATTCAATACACAGACTGGTCCGCTGTCAATGTGTTTGCGAGAGAGAGAGAGAGAGAGAGAGAGAGAGAGAGAGAGAGTGCGAATATGCGCTGCACGCAACTCTGCAGTCAATTACAACTTTTCCCATCTTAAATTGTTAAAAACAGGGAAATCAATATGTGGCGGTCAGCGCTGATAATGTGGTGGGCTGCCGCTAATAAATGAATGGGAAACACTACCGGTTATCACTCAGATAAACATAGGCTATTTTAATACCGCCGTCTCCCTCATAGGAAACCTTGACATTTTTAAAAATTGCGTTTGCTCCCTAGGTCAGGTTGCACCCCACAGCTCAACAACCTGCTCATCACCTTAACTTTCACTGCATTTGTAGTCAATGCCATATTATCCAGTAAACACTAATAAACGAACAGAACGGAAGTTAACTTTGGGCCAGCTCATCACCATGGCAACGCGTCCGATGAAAGCGTCTATACCTGGATTTGGACCCATGTTTACTATTATTAAATGATGATTCAAAGTACCAATTTTCTTTACGCGACAAAAAAGTTTTGATGGCAGGGTTCACAGCTGCAAAGAAAGCTATTTTGCAGTGGATAACCCCAGATACAAATTTAAAGCAATTTTGGATAGTCTCATTTCATTACATAGTTTGCCTTGAATGTACATCTGCAAAGATCAATAAGGCAAAGTCGACCACTGTAAACACTTGGATGAATATAGCATCTACCCTGAAAGAGCTTCTTTGAATATTCTACAGTTGATAAGTTAGCTGCCAGTGTTTAAGTTGTGTCCTGTGTGTATGGTTGTTGTGTTTTTTGTTTTGTTTTTCCTAAATGTATCTCTATTCTCATTCTTGTATGATATGGGTTGTTTATTGATTGAAAATAAAAATCATAATCTCAAAAAAAAGAAGTATTATATTAAACCAACAAATAAAATCAGCAGCAATATGCAGTTTGTGTCTGCATTAATACAAAAAATATATATATAACATTAACATGTACCATGACAGGTAAAGGTTTCTCTAGTGCAGGCTTTAATAACAGCCCTAAAGGTACAGTAAGCAATTCCTGGTAAAACCAAAATATAGCTGCGAGCAGCGATGACGGGCCCAAGCCGGTGGCACCACAACCCCGGTTCCTTTAGTTACCTAAAGGCACCAGGGTGGTGGTGCTGCCAGCTTTGGCTCTTTCATCGCTGCTTGCAGCTATATTTATGTGTGTATATATATAGGCAAGTAATATATATATATATATATATATATATATACATAGCTTGTATATTTTATTTTTATTTTAAGGGACAAGACAGGATATTACTTGCCTGACCTGATTAGAACAATAATGTCTGTGTGTGTGAGTCGTGATTGAACAATGGAGACATAAAAACATACTGTACTCTGTCCTTTTATTCATACAGGAAATTATTCAAACTGGAATATATATATATATATATATACTATATATATATATATATATATAATTTGTGTACACTTGCAATATAACTCAACATTGTGCTTGTGTAAAACTATAAACTCTTGTCAAACTGCAACCTACAACTGTCAAGCAACCAAAATCTCTCTCTCTATCTCTCTCTCTCTCCAGTAGTTCCCTATCGAGGGAACTCAACACTGCGTCGATAAAATCGACTCTTTGGGGACGCTCCCTAAGCGTGCGCCTCTGAAGTATGAATGAAACTAATCCAATCCTGATTGGTGTTGCGTCGTGACGTAACATGTGACGGCATACCCGGAAGTATAAAAGTGACGCTGTCACAACACACACTAGCTTTCGCTCTTCAGCAAGCGCTTTATGTTGAAACTGTCTGTCTTATTTGGTGTTGTTTGTCTTATTATTGAAAGAAAGTATGGCCAGTGAACAATTCAAGAGGTGTGTGCATCCCTGCCCTCGTTTCATCACGGGTGGGGACGCACACTCTCTATGTGTGTATTGTTTGGGAGTGCAGCACGCACGGGCAGCTCTCGAGGGGGCTGCTTGTGAAATGTGTGAGGCTTTGCCTATTAGAGTGCTGCGCTCCCGGCTGGCGTGCTTTGACGAGCACGGTCAGGCTCGCGTTCCCCAGGGTTCCGGTCCCGCATATGTCGAGGCGATGCGGCGACTGAGATCCTGGGGTTCGCAGCGGGATCTGGCGGAGGAGAGTGAGAATGCTGAGGCATTTTCTCGCTCGCCATCGGCTGGTCCCGCAGCCTCTGAGAGTGGTGTGGGAGCCCGCGCTGCGGTTTCTCCTACCCGCGATCAGGTCCCGGTGCTTGAGCTGTCTACTTCTGAGGAAGGGGACGTGCTCAGCATCGATGCGGACGACCGTGATCTCAGCACGCCATCACGCGGCCTGGGTTATGAGGAGCTGGTGGAGGTTGTGACACGCGCTGTGGCCAGACTAAACATCAGCTGGCCACAACATGAGCAGGAAACGCAAGTCACCAGTAAAATGGACGAGCGTTACCTGCAGCGCAGGTCACAGCCTCACCGCCGGGGTCTGCCGTTTTTCCCTGATCTCCATAAAGAGATCTCGAGAACGTGGGAAAGACCGCATTCGTCCCGTATTTCGAGTCCCAATGTAATAGATTACAGCAATGTTATGGGGGCTCGAGATATGGGATATGGGAAGATGCCGAAGGTGGAGGAGGCTTTAGCGAGCTATCTCTCTCCCGAATCGGCGTCTTCCCTAAAGACCCCGGTGTTGCCTAGTAAGCCCTGCAGAGAGACATCTGCATTGGTGGGCAGGGCTTACATGGCGGCGGGTCGGGCTGGTTCGTGTCTGCACTCAATGGCGATTTTGCAGGCATACCAGGCCGACCTCCTGAAAGATTTGGATGAGGGGGAGGGGCCTACTCCTGAAGATGTCGCGGAGTTGAGGAAGGCCGCAGATTTGTCTCTCCGGGCCACTAGGGAAGCGGCCAGCGCTATTGGCCGCTCTATGGCGGCCATGGTGGCCACGGAGAGGCATCTGTGGCTGAACTTATCCGGTATTAAAGAAAAGGATAGGTCCTTCCTGCTGGATGCGCCGCTTTCGGCTTCTGGCCTGTTCGGCGACGCCGTTAATTCGGTTGTCGACAGGTTTCAGGAGTCGAGAAAACAATCTGCGGCGTTCCAGCAGTACCTCCCCCGGAAAGCGAAGGCCAAATCTAGTAGGGGGGGGCAAAGCAATCAGCCCCAGCCATCAGCCAGCTCCTCCCACAGGGCAGAGCAGAAGGAGAGCGTTTCCTCTAGAGCCCCCCCTCCGGGGTCTTGGCAACAGAGGAAACG
The DNA here is from genome assembly GCF_988280905.1 of Pimephales promelas. Classification (NCBI taxonomy): domain Eukaryota; kingdom Metazoa; phylum Chordata; class Actinopteri; order Cypriniformes; family Leuciscidae; genus Pimephales; species Pimephales promelas. Next base: position 10,093,421 of record NC_142790.1, on the reverse strand, counting down.
CTCCCAAAAACCGAAGTCCTCCAGCCAGAGGGGCGACCTGAGGGACGTCATTCAGGCTAAGAGGACTTCGGAAAAGAGGTCCTAGCCAAGGCAGGACTTCAGAGGGCTGCCCCCTCCGCAGTGAGACAACCGAGGTTGTTCTCACAACGGGGCCCTCTAGGAAAAGATGCAGGTCCGCCGTTAACAGCGCTTCGGGCCGCATCAATTTCCAGCGAAAAGACACCAGAGGCCAGCCTCGAGAGGCTGGTACCCTTAGCAGATTTTGTAGAGGGATGGTATCATCTTCCCAACATATCTCCATGGGTCCTGCAGATAATACGAGTTGGGTACAGACTGCAGTTCGCGCACCGCCCCCCCAAGTTCTCTGGGGTGGTGCTCACTGCGGTGGTCCCAGAGCAGGCTCAGGTGTTGGAACAAGAAGTACAGACTCTGCTGTCGAAAGGAGCCATAGAACGTGTTCTTCCGGTAGACAGGGAGTCCGGGTTTTACAGCCGGTACTTTATAGTTCCAAAGAAGGATGGGGGGTTAAGGCCAATTTTGGATCTCAGGGTGTTGAACCGGTCTCTGAGAAGGTTCAAATTCAGAATGTTGACCATTCCAACAATCGTGAGTCAAATCAGATCCGAGGACTGGTTTGTCACGATAGATCTGAAAGACGCCTATTTTCACATCTCCATCCTTCCTTGTCACAGGAGGTACCTGAGGTTCGCTTTCGGGGGCGAAGCATACCAATATCGGGTTCTTCCGTTCGGCCTAGCACTCTCTCCCCGCACATTTACCAAGTGTATGGACGTGGCCCTTGCTCCACTGAGACTTCAGGGGATTCGCGTATTGAATTATCTCGACGACTGGCTTATTTTGGCCCAGTCTCGGGAGATGGCAGTTCGGCATCGAGATGTCGTTCTTGGCCATATTCAAAAATTGGGGTTAAGACTCAATTTGAAGAAGAGTGTGCTAGAACCGTCCCAGGGCACGACCTTTTTGGGAGTCGTGTGGAACTCGATTACAATGCAGGCACGTATGTCTCCCGCACGTATCGAGTCAATTCTGGCGATGGTGTCCAGGGTGAGGCTAGGTCAGGCCGTCACTGTGAAACACTTTCAAAGGATGCTGGGCCTCATGGCAGCGGCATCCAACATTATTCCTCTGGGCCTCCTTCACATGAGGCCCCTCCAGTGGTGGTTGAAGACCAAGGGGTTCTCACCCAAAGGAAATCCGTTCCGTATGATCAGAGTAACGCGCAAGTGCCTTCAGTCTCTGCAAATATGGAAGAAGCCTTGGTTCCTATCCCAAGGGCCAGTGTTGGGGGTGTCATGTCGCCGGGAAACCGTTTCGACAGACGCCTCCCTTACGGGCTGGGGCGCGGTCATGGACGGCCGCTTTACCAGGGGTCTGTGGCAGGACCATCATCGCACTTGGCATATAAATTGCCTGGAGATGATGGCGGTATTCAAGGCTTTGAGGAGCTTCCTCCCAGACATCGAGGGTCGCCACGTCCTTATACGGACAGACAATACGTCAGTGGTGGCCTATCTGAACCGACAGGGGGGACTCAGATCGCGCCCTCTGTGCAAACTGGCGCATCAGATTATCCTTTGGTCCCAGGGAAAGATATTGTCAATAAGGGCAATGTATATCCCAGGGGTTCAGAATCGGGGAGCAGACATCCTGTCGAGGCAGGGGCTGAGGCCCGGGGAATGGAGACTTCATCCGGATGTGGTGAAGTCGATATGGGAGAGGTTCGGACCGATGGAAGTGGATCTGTTTGCGTCTCGAGAGACGTCCCACTGTCCACTTTGGTTCTCCCTCTCACATCCAGCCCCACTGGGGTTGGATGCCATGGTACAGGCTTGGCCGAGGCTTCGCCTGTATGCTTTCCCCCCGATCGCTCTGCTCCCAGGGGTCCTGGAGAGGGTCCGTCAAGAGGGCATCAGTCTACTTCTGGTTGCCCCGAGATGGCCGACACGAGTATGGTTCTCGGATATAATATCACTCCTCATAGCTCCGCCATGGCCGATTCCTCTGAGGAGGGATCTATTGTCTCAGGCGGAGGGCACAATCTTCCACCCTCGCCCAGAGTTGTGGAAGCTGTGGGTCTGGCCTCTGAGGGGGTTCAGTACCTAAATGCTGGCTTATCAGCTGAGGTGGTTGAAACCATACTTAGCTCTAGGGCCCCATCTACCAGGAGATTATATGGCCTCAAGTGGAAGGTGTTTCACACTTGGTGTGGAGAACGAAGGTTGGATCCAGTAAACTGCCCAGTGGCTTCAGTTCTGGAATTCCTTCAGGATCGTTTCTCTGCGGGTCTCTCCCCGTCCACTCTTAAGGTGTACGTGGCTGCCGTTTCGGCTTTCCACGCGCCAGTAGATGGTGGACCTCTGGGGAGGCACCAGTTGGTCATTAGGTTTCTCCGTGGTGCTTGGAGGATGAGGCCGGCGATCAGGTCCAGGGTGCCTGCCTGGGATCTGGCAATAGTTCTGGAAGGGTTGTCCCTCGCTCCCTTCGAACCTTTAGAGTCGGCTTCGCCTAAGGACTTAACGTTGAAAATGGTCTTTCTCTTAGCGATTACCTCTCTTAAGAGGGTGGGAGATCTCCAGGCCCTGGCGGTAACGCCAGCTTGCTTGGAGTTTGCCCCTGGCAAAGTAAAGGCCTTTTTGCACCCGAGTCCGGGCTACGTGCCTAAAGTTCCTTCGAGTACGGCTCGCTCTGTAGTCCTTCAGGCATTCCATCCTCCACCTCATGTGTCGGCGGGAGAAGAGAGGCTTCACTTGCTCTGCCCCGTCAGAGCTTTGAGTGTATACTTGGAAAAGTCTGCTTCTTGGAGAAGATCTGACCAGTTGTTAGTATGCTTTGGGTCACCTAAGAGGGGGCTCCCGGCGACCAAACAAACTATAAGTAACTGGATTGTCCAGGCTATTACTGAGGCTTACAAGGTGCGTGGGGTTCCTTCACCTTTGGCCTTAAGGGCTCACTCGACTAGAGGCATGGCTTCCTCTAGGGCCCTTCTGTCGGGAGTACCTCTGCAGGAGATTTGTGAGGCAGCCGGCTGGGCTACCCCGCATACTTTCATCAGGTTTTACAGTCTCAGCCTTCCCAGTACGCCCGGTGCACACGTACTCGGCCCTTGCTGAGTGCCTAATCAGTTTCACTCTGGGGCGGGTCTGTTCGGTGCGTGGCCTAGTGGGTACTCGTTCCCCAAAGAGTCGATTTTATCGACGCAGTGTTGAGTTCCCTCGATAGGGAACGTCTCGGGTTATGACTATAACCCTTGTTCCCTGAGAAGGGAACGAGACACTGCGTCGTGTTGCCACGCCCCCTTTTCAGACCCTTGAGCGTCTTGCTTCATCGCGAGGCTAGTGTGTGTTGTGACAGCGTCACTTTTATACTTCCGGGTATGCCGTCACATGTTACGTCACGACGCAACACCAATCAGGATTGGATTAGTTTCATTCATACTTCAGAGGCGCACGCTTAGGGAGCGTCCCCAAAGAGTCGATTTTATCGACGCAGTGTCTCGTTCCCTTCTCAGGGAACAAGGGTTATAGTCATAACCCGAGACGTTTTTTCCCCTTGCTTTCTTTTTAGTTAAGTATTAGTTTTATTTAGAAGGAAAATAGTCGTCAGGTAAAAGTTTCCTTTTGCATCGTGGCGGAGGGCTGAGATGGAGGTTCCGTCCGTGTCGCTCCGCCATGGGGTCAGGTGTGTGCCTGATTCTAGTGTGTCGGTCGAAGACGTGCTTGTAGCGATTGGTGAACAAACGGGATTCGAAAATATTGTATCGGCTTCAAGGATGAATAAGGCTGTGATTGTTTTTCTAAAGGATCAAAGTTTGATGAGTAAACTCATCGTGAGCGGCGTTTGGGTAAGTGGAGCTTTTGTTATTGTTTCGCCCTTGGTATCACAGTCGTCAAGAGTGAACATTTCAAATTGCCCACCATTTATACCTTATGCATGCATTGAAAATTAACTGCAGAGATTTGGCAAAATAGTAAGTGGAATGACACTAATTCCCCTCGGATGCAAAAAGGAAGCTTTAAAACATGTGCTGTCTTTTAGGCGGCAGGTATTTATGGTTTTAGAATATCCGACGTTAGAAATCTCGTTTCGGGTTAAACATGAGGACAAATCGTACATGATCTATGTGAACACCAGCCATTTGAAATGTTTCAAGTGTGGTAATGTCGGGCATAAACAAATGGAATGCCTGCATAAGACACACACTGAAGACGGTACCAGCAAAACAAATGAAAGTGAACAGGTGGTCGAGGGTGAAGTAGAAACTGTAGATGAAAGTAAACAAACGGAGACGGATAATAAACCCGACAAGGAACATAATGAATCGAGTAGTCATGAACAAGATGAACCAACTGTAGATGTGGGCCAAAAACAATTAGGAGGGAAAAAATTAGGGAAAAAATTAGAAAAAAGTAGAAAATGCGATGGAGGGAAAAAGAGGATTTTTGAAGAGGCAGGGATAATTGACGCAAAGAAAGCTAATCTTGAAAGTTCGGTTGATGTAGATGTAAATGTCGTTGAGAATCGATTGGATGATATAGGCCTGTCTCAGCTCTCTGAGAACACTGATGTAGCGGAAAACTTGGTAGAGGATGATTGTCTTTCTGAAATGTCAGATTTTCCCTCTAATTATGATGAAGATCAGTTATATACTGTAAAGGAAATTAATGATTTCCTTGACGAAACCTTTGGGGAAAAGGTAGAAGTCAAGGAATTTTTTCCTGAAGTGAAAAAGTTTTTGGCTTCAGTGATTAAGATTCAAAAGACTGTTGGTTACGAAGAGTTAAGCAGAAAAAAAGATTCCGATTGAAAAAAATGGTAACGAATCTGAGAAAAGAAAAAGTTCTTGAAAACTCTTTATAGTTTATTTATGAAGGAAGCACAAATGGTGAATAATCTGTCTCTTTTTATCTTGATCTCTCTTTCCCTTTTTCTGTCCTCTTTTTTCATGGAGAGCCTTAGTATAGGATCTATTAATATCAATGGGGGAAGAGATGGCAAGAAAAGAGCATGTTTAAATGAATACATCCAAAATAAAAATATTGATGTTACATTTCTACAAGAGACGCATAGTGATGTCAAAAATGAAGTGGAATGGGAAATGGAGTGGAGAAGTGATTTGTATATGAGTCACGGTACAAATGTTAGTGGAGGAGTTGCGATTTTATTTTCAAAGACAATTAATATAAGTAATGTGTCTGTTAATGAAATAGAAAGAGGAAGAATTTGGCTGTTGAAGCAAGTGTAAATGGTTTTGTTTTTGTTTTCATTAACATGTATGCACCAAATACTGGAGCAGAATGGATACAAATATTTAAAAAGTTGCATGAGTTTTTAAAGAAAAATTGTGATGAAAATGTATGGTTGGTGTTAGGGGGTGACTGGAACTGTACAGAAAAGTTTACCTTAGATAGAAATAGTGAAGAACCTCATCCTTCTTCTGCCAAATTTCTACAAGAAGTCATTAGTAAATCTGATTTAGTTGCTGTATGGAGACAGCAACACCCCACAGTAAAACAATATACGTGGGTAAAGGTTTCTCATGATCGTATAACTTCTGCCAGATTGAAACGATTTTATGTTAATAAGAGTAAAAGCAATAGAATTTTAAAATCAACAATTTGTCCAAATGGGTTCTCTGATCATCATTTATGTATAATTGAAATAAATGTTAGGAAGTCACAAAGCCATAGTTATTATTGGCATTTCAATGTGAAATTGATACAAGATGTACTTTTTTGTGAAAAGTTTAATGTTTTTTGGATGGAGTGGAAAAAGCAAAAAAGCAATTATGATGATGTTGTTCAGTGGTGGGATATAGGAAAATCACAGTTTAGAATATTTTGTCAAAATTATACATATAACACAAATAGCAGGATCAAAAAAAACGGCGTTTGAACTGGAAAAAGAGATCAAACAGATTGAAAGTGAGTTAATTGTTGGGGATGTTGATAATTAGAAAGCTGGAAGAAACAAAAGAAGCTTTAGCTAAATTATTCCATGAGAAAGCAAAAGGGGCTTTAATTAGAGCTCGCTTCGCAAGGTTAAGAGAAATGGATGCACCAAGTTCCTTCTTTTTTAATTTAGAAAAGAAAGAAAGAGGTAGAAAAATGATGATGCATCTGAAAGATGGAAATGGAAATGTGGTTTCAGATCCAAAAGAAATGAGAAAAATTGCTCTGAGTTTTTATAAGGACTTATTCGGAGAAGGACTCTGTGATATTGGATGCATGGAAGAGTTGCATAAAGACTTATTAAAGCTTTCGGATGAGCAGAGTAAACAGCTGGACTCTGGACTACAGTTACAAGAGCTGTCTGAAGCTGTTATGAAACTTTCAACTGGAAAAACACCTGGTTTAGACGGACTTCCAGCTGAATTCTATAAACATTTCTGGAATCTACTGAAAGACGATTTTTATTAAGTTTTTAATTATTGTTATCAAAAATGTGAACTGCCTACCAGTTGCAAAAGAGCAGTGTTATCTCTATTACCTAAAAAAGGTGATGTTGGGTTGCTAAAAAATTGGAGACCGGTGGCTGTTTTATGCACACACTACAAAATTTTGGCAAAGTGTCTTTTGAATAAGTTGAAGCCCTTTTTAGATCATATAGTTAATGAATATCAAACATATTGCATACCTAATAGAACAATAATGGACAATTTGTTTCTGGTAAGAGATATAATAGATATTGCATATTTGAATGGGGAAAATGTTGGCATCCTTGCAATTGACCAAGAGAAAGCATTTGACCGAGTTAACCATTTTTATTTATTTAAAACGCTTGAAGCTTTTGGGGTTGGTCAGAGTTTCACTGCATGGATCAAAATGTTGTACAATGATGCATCTATAATGTTGAAAGTGGGTGGTGGGCTGAGTCGGCCTGTTCCAGTGCTGAGGGGAATCAAACAGGGATGCCCGCTATCAGGGATGCTGTATTCATTGGCCATTGAACCCCTACTTTGCAAGCTAAGGAAAACATTACAAGGGATTTCAGTCGAAAAACCTATTAAGTTTGTTGCATATGCTGATGATGTAACAATTTTTATTAAGGATGAGAGAGATGTGTCCAGTTTAATAGGAACACTGAAAATGTATGAAAATGCTTCAACAGCTAGAGTGAACTGGGAAAAGTGTGAAGGCTTTTATTGTGGACAAAATAAAAATCCACCAGTGCTCCCAGGTGGTGTTAAGTGGAGTAAGGAAGGGTTAAAATGTTTAGGGGTTTATCTTGGAACTGAAACATTTAAGATGACAAACTGGGAAGGAATGGTGGAGAAGATGTGTAGCCGGTTGTCTAAGTGGTCCTGGGTGCTACCACAGCTATCATATAGGGGAAGAGTGTTGGTCACCAATAATTTAGCAGCTTCGGCACTGTGGCATAAAATGAATGTCTTGGACCTGCCAGATGACATCATTCGTGAACTGGAAAGAAGATTAGTGGATTTTTTTTGGACCGGACAACATTGGACGAAAGCTGCTATTCTTTTCTTACCAGTGAATGAAGGTGGACATGGGTTAATAGACATTAAAAGCAGAATTCATACTTTCAGGCTGCAAGCAGCACAAAAGTTGCTGTACTCTAACAAGTGCTGGACTGATACCATTAAAGCCCTGTTGCACAAAGTTGATATTTTTAAATATGATTCACATCTGTTTCTATGTAATCTAACAGAAATGGACTTAAAAGACACTTCTGCTTTTTATAAAACAATGCTGAAAACATGGACTTCAAAGTTACGGGTGAAAAGAAACTGGTCTGGTTATGATTTCTGGAAAAACGAGGAACCTCTTTTCAATAATCCCTTACTTCAAGCAAGAGTGCTTACTTCGAAAAGCCTTCAAAGGAAAATGGCAAGAGCTGGATGCACAAAGATAAAGGATTTAAAAGATCATGAAGAGTGGAAAAGTGAAGTGGAAATGAGTAATCTGACAGGAATCAGGTCCATCAGGTTTATGAAACATGTAATGGATGTGATTATATCAGCTTTACCTTCTGCTTATCTTCAGAGACCGAGAGAAGAGAATTTGAATGAAGAGGAGGAAGAGAACAATGAACTTTTTCCGGATCTTATTGTTGCAGCTTTGGTGGAAGAAGAACCTCAAGAGGAATCAATTCTCAGGCTTCAAAGAAAAGTCTATATTTGACCTGTGTAAAAGTGGCTCACCAAGCAGTTCTGAAGGATTGTAGAGAAACAAAGTGGACAGATGTGCTGGGGCCAAACTCTTCCCATAGAAGATGCTGGAGGTCCTTGTATAAGTCTCCCATTGAAAAAAGAACTGCAGATCTGCAATGGAGAATTATACATTGGGCGGTAGCTACAAACAGACACGTGGCTCATATTGACCCCACTGTAGAAAAGAAATGTCCTTTTTGTGATTTAGAAGAATCAATGGATCACCTGTTCTTACATTGCTCTAGACTGAGAGGTGTTTTCCAGACATTAGAAAACTGGATTGAAAAATTAGGTGAAGAGTTTAATGACTATGGTTTTATTTATGGACCAAAGTATAAGGCAACTGAAAAGTATAGAATAGGCCTAATTAATTTTGTAATAGCAGAAACCAAAATGGCAATATGGATAACAAGAAAGAAAATGGTAAAAGAAGAAGCTTTAATAGATCCAGAGATAATGTTAAGAGGGTTTGTGTCTTCAAGGATCAGAGCAGATTTTGTTTTATTTTAAATTGACAAAAAATCTGGTCAGTTTTAGGGAATCATGGGGGTTAAGAGAAGTATTGTGCACTGTGGATCATGAGGAAAACCTAATTCTAAATTTAAAAAAAAACAGATGGGTGATATATATATAAGTTATATATGTTTGTATTTTTTTATTTATTTCTTTATTTATTCATTATTTTTTTCTTTTTTGAGTGTCTTGATTGATGTGATTGATGTGATCATGTGAGATGTTTTGTGTCCAAATGGGAAAAAAAGTTCTCTTTTTAAATAAATAAAATAGATTTAAAACGTCTCTCTCTCTCTCTCTCTCTCTCTCTCTCTCTCTCTCTCTCTCTCTCTCTCTCTCTCTCTCTCTCTCTCTCTCTCTCTCTCTCTCTCTCTCTCTCTCTCTCTCTCTCTCTCTCTCTCTTAAAGTTAAGGTTAGTTCAAATTTTAAGAAAAGCAAATATGATCTGAAATATAGCACATTCATTTAAAATTCATTAAGGTTCAATTACCAAAAAATACAATCTTAATTTAATTTAAAGTAAATAATAAATCTAAAATATAGGGGTTGTATGCATATTTTGTAAAAAAAAAAAAAAAAAAAAAAAAAAAAGAAGAAGAAGATATGAAGAGTTCAGATGCAAAAGCCTCTAAATGCCATTTGAAATTTTCTTCTTTAATGATGATTTTTATCAAGCTTGTATATTTAAGTTCAGTAATTTCACTTAAATAACAATTAATAGGTAATTATCCTTGCCATTTAAGTGAAATCACTGAACTTAAATATACAAGCTTGATAAAAATCATCATTAAAGAAGAAAATTTCAAATGGCATTTATAGGCTTTTGCATCTGAACTCTTCATATATATCCAGAAAGACAAGGCCTTAAACTTTAACAGGGGTGCAACTCTTATCACTGCAACAAGCGTAGTCACACACACACAAGACATTTCACTTACATTTTAGATGCAATATTGACTTTTTTTCTGTTTCAGCAGAGAAAATAGTTAGACAAAGATCACAGCAAACCATCGCGCATCTCAAAGCAATATGTTTTCTCATTACTGAATGATTCAGCATTTTGAACTAATTAATCCATGACTCGTTCATTAAGACGGTCGCCTGGCGACACCTTATGGCGATTTAGGGTTATGTTTAAAAGTATCGTTCTTTACAACGGTAGCATGAAAATAGAGACTAGTAGGTTAAAATGATTAAATGTTAAAACGGCTTGCCATACTCTATCTGTCGTTTCGACTAGTCCCAATTACATTACAGATATCTTAAATGATAATACAAACTATCCAAAATGTAATTACGACTAGTCAGAAAGACGTTGTTGATATCTACAATGTTAATTCCAGATAGTCAAACTTAGCTTTTAAATGTTAACAGAGACGTAGGTTCAGAGAGAGCATGACCACATTCAAACAAAAATATCTGACTTTGTGTGGGTCCAGTCTAATAACAATAAATTAGAAAGTTGTCCGGCTTGAGGAGTACAATATATATACCGATTTTTGTAACTGTAGATAAATCTAACAACCCCATTTTTGTCAAAAGGTGGCGCTACTGAGCCCTCACCACGGCCGTTTCTGAAACTTTGCACATAACAGCTATATTTAAGTATATATATATATATATATATATATATATATATATATATAAGTAAAGGCATAATATAACCAGTTTAATTGTAGTTTGCTGGTGTGTGTGTTTATGTGTGTGTGTGTGTGTGTGTGTGTGTTTATGTGTGTGTGTGTGTGTGTGTGGCTGAGTGTAGATTTTTCCTGCAAGTCCTTGTCTTTTTGCATAACAATTTTGTATTTTTTTTAAATGACAAAATATGCATATAACCCTAATCTTTAAATGTATAGTTTGCTTTAAATAAAAGTAAGATAAATTGGTAAACTACAAATTGGTAATTAAAACTGAATAAAAGCTGAATGAATTTAAAATTCATGTGCTATATTTCAATATATTTGCTTTCCTTAATATTGTAAAACACTAACCTCATTCTCATCTGAATTACAAATATTTTTTTCTGTATAAAATAATACTCTGATTAAAAAAGAAACATCAAACGTCTTTTTAGTCAATGTAGAATGTGTAACTTAAAAATAAACAGATTAGTTCTCTGTTTGAGGACAATCCTGTGTGGGGATTGGGCAGGGGGATTTCTCTGTTGGGTGAGATTTAATTAATTTTGTTTTTCAAGGTAGCATTCTAATCAGGTAAAGCAAGTAATATTCTCTGTCTTTATATGAAGAGTTCAGATGCAAAAGCCTCTAAATGCCATTTGAAATTTTCTTCTTTAATGATAATTTTTATCAAACTTGTATATTTAACTTCAGTAATTTCACTTAAATAACAATTAATAGGTAATTATCATTGCCATTTAAGTGAAATCACTGAACTTAAATATACAAGCTTGATAAAAATTATCATTCTAGAAGAAAATTTCAAATGGCACTTAGAGGCTTTTGCATCTGAACTCTTCATATATATATATATATGAAGAGTTCAGATGCAAAAGCCTCTAAATGCCATTTGAAATTTTCTCGAGCAGGGCGACGGTGGCGATTGGCTTGTTGTTCTTGACATCTGATGGCATGCCTTAAGTGTGTGTGTGCTTGATCCCAGACCTCCTCGCTCCTGTGTAGCCATTTCGTGACGGATGGAAGTTCTGTGGGTTCACCGGACCATGGAAAGAGAGGAGGTTGGAATCCAAGTATACATTTGAGGGGAGTGATGCTGGTTGCCGGTTTGACCAGAGAATTTTGAGCGTATTCGGCCCAAAATAAGCATCTACTCCAGTCATGTTGATGTTGTTGACAGTAGGTTCGAAGGTAGCGGATTACGTCTTGGTTCAGGCGTTCTGTTTGACCGTGATAGCCTGAGGTGAGGCTGATGTTCAAATTTAGATGTTTGAAGAAAGCGGTCCATACTCTGGAAGTGAACTGAGGTCCCCTGTCTGATAATATATCTTCAGGTAGTCCATAAAATTTAAACACTTGGTTGCACAGGAGTTCGAAGGCAGTGGGAAGCTTGGTGAGGGGAACTAGTCGACAGGCTTTGGAGAATTGATCAACAATGGTGAAGATGGTGGTGTAACCTTGAGAATTGGGTAGATCGGTGATAAAGTCAATAGCAATTTGTGACCATGGCCGTTGAGGGGTTGAGAGAGGACATAAAAGACCAGCAGGTAATTTCCGGATTGATTTGGAGGTTTGACAGTTGATGCAGTTTTGAACATGTTTGGTGGTATCGGATGTAAGGGTGGGCCACCAGAATCGATTTTGGAGTAATTGAATAGTGGCATTGATCCCGGGATGACCAGAGCTAGGGGTTGAATGGACTTGGTCGAGGAGACGGAGTCGTAGTGTTTCTGGTACAAAGAGGAGGTTTGCTGTACATTATGTGGGGGTAGGAGTCTGAAGATTTGCTTGTTGGATCTCAGTTAGGATATCCCACTGGACAGGGGCTACTAATAGATTCTCGTGAAGGATACTTTCAGGGTTGGAGTTCTGGGTTGTTTCTTCAGATTGACGGGAGAGAGCATCAGCTTTGGTGTTCTTGGTGCCTGGGCGGTATGTTACGGTGAAATTGAATCTGATGAAAAACAGAGCCCATCTAGCTTGACGGGGGTTGAGACGTTTGGCAGATCGTAGGTATTCTAGATGTTTGTGGTCCGTGAGAATGATGAAAGGTTCAGACGCTCCTTCCAACCAGTGACGCCATTCTTCTAGGGCTAACTTCATGGCTAAAAGTTCGCGGTTCCCCACATCATAGTTACGTTCAGCTGGAGAAAGTTTGAGAGAAAAGAAAGCGCACGGGTACATCTTGGCTCGATCTCCTTGACGCTGTGATAACATGGCTCCTACTCCTGTGTTGCATATACTTCAACGATTAATTGACGTTCAGGATCAGGATGACGTAGAATGGGTGCAGTAGTGAAACGGGTCTTCAATTCCTGCAATGCTTGTTGTGCTTCGGGGTTCCACGATATACGAGAGCTGTGTCGCCTGGTTAGAGCTGTTAGAGGAGCGGCTATGAGACTGAAGTTTCTGATGAATCTTTGGTAAAAATTTGCGAATCCCAAGAATCTTTGCAATGCCTTTATAGTCTGTGGTAATGGCCAGTCCAACACTCCTTTCACTTTCTTCTCATCCATTGCTACTCCCTCCTGACTGATAATGTAACCCAGAAAAGATATGCTTGTCTGATGAAACTCACATTTCTCCATTTTGGCATAGAGATGAAATTGAATTAGTCGTTGGAGAACGGATCTGACATGGTGAATGTGTTCTTCCAGGGAGTTGGAGTATATCAGGATATCATCAATGTACACGATCACCCATTTGTCCAGCATATCTCGTAAAACATCATTCATGAAAGCCTGGAAGACGGAAGGACTGTTAGACAAACCGAAAGGCATAACCAAGTACTCATAGTGCCCACTAGTGGTGGAAAAGGCAGTTTTCCATTCATCACCTTCACGTATGCGAATCAGGTTGTAAGCGTTGCATAAGTCGAGCTTGGTGTAGTATTTAGCCTGACGAAGCTGTTCTAAGGCGGCTGGAACAAGAGGTAGAGGATAACGATATTTGACAGTGAAATCCTTAATCCTCGATAGTCAATGCATGGTCTGAGTCCCCCATCCTTTTTTTTCACAAAGAAAAACCCGGCAGCGGCTGGTGAGGTAGAGGGTTGAATGAAACCTTTAGCAAGCTATTCTTCTATATATTGTTTTATGGCTTCAGATTTCGATAGGGGAAAAATTCTTCCTCTTGGAGGAGTGGCACCGGGAATTAAATCAATGGCACAGTCCGTCGAGCGGTTTTCAGGGAGTTGTGAAGCCTTTTCTTTGCTGAAGGCTTCAGTTAAATCAGCATAAACAGGAGGTAAGTTTCCAAGCTCGTGGACTGATGTGAAAGATTCTGGTGTAGAACAGGTTACTCGTGTGACGCCCGTTTCACACATACTCCGTTTGCAGTGCGTATGCGGTCCGTATTTTTTTCCGTACCCATGTTAACAGGTTAGAGCTTTCACACTGCACGCGGATGCAGTCCGTCGGTCCGTTCCAGTTGCGGTGCGTATACAGCAGTGCAGAGATCGTTTCCGTACCGAGTCTATTTCTGCTGTGCTGCAAACGCAGAAATAAAGTGACAGCGCACGGTTCGTGGTCAAAATGAACTCAGATTGACCTCGAAATGTAGTAGTTTCACCATAAATGCATTTAATTCAATAAAATGTAGTAATCTCTCCATAAAGGTATTTAATTGTTTCATATTTGTACTTTAAGACATCTTAATATACAAGTAATGCATGGAATTGTATGCATGCGTTGTTTAAATCGTGTTTAAACGAGCATGCGTCCATTCAAGTTTGTAAAAGAGAATCGCAAAGCCATTGCAAAACTTTTATTTTCAAAAAAGTTACTGCATATGGTGAACATATTTTGATTACCAAAAACCAGGACACATGGCCCAGAAAACAAATGATACTCGAAGTTTACTCAAAGATGCCTTATTAATTTCAATACAATTAAAATAGGCTATGCCCCCTCTGTGGATAGAAAATTGTTGTATTAAGACACAAAATCAGATAGGCTTCTCAGAGGATACTCAACATGTTCCCTTTCGTAGTCACTTCGAGTTACGTCAGAAGTGACGGAGATTGGGGGATTTCGCATAGAAAGCCAATCCTCTTCGAGTATTTAAACACGAGCCAATGGCATGCAATGCCTTGGGGCTGCGGAAATTTGCATAGCGTGCTCCGCCCTACTCCGTGAGTATAAAAGGAGGAAGTGAACGCAACCGCAGTATGTTTTCGCTTCGGAGCCAAGAGAACCTCTTCACTCCTCAAAGCTGATTCAAGACTCTTCGAGCGTCCTCTTCAGTGTTGGTGTGACGGCGGTACCCAGCGAGATTCTGCATTGCCTGCGATCTGTGCAGTGGTTTGCCAGACTTTGCGCTTCTCCCTGGTAGCCTCAGCGCTGAAAGAGTGAATTTCTCTCCTCTCTGTAAAAGAGCTGCACGCGGCACGTCTTTTTAAAGATGGCTCGCCCGTGCCCTTCTGGATGTGGTAGATTTCTATCGTCATCTGATGGTCACCAACGCTGCTTTGTTTGCTTGGGCATTCAGCATGCAGCAGCAGCGTTCGTGGATGACTCATGTTCCTTCTGTGGGACCATGACCATCTCCACACTGAGGTCGCGGCTCAATGATCTCACTAGAGTGAGAGCCCCGGTCCCCCCTACTCGATCGGCTTCCTTCACGAAAGGGGGCCCGTCGACCCGGGGACCGGGCGATCTAACGGTGACGGTGTGGGATAAAGCCCCGACGATTCCTCGGGCCACACCTCCCGCCTCAGTGCGTGAGCCAGCGGGCGCTAGTTCGACTCGGTCGGTTGTCTCTTTGGCGGCACCGGCTGCTTCGAGCAGCGCCCCAGATGATGATGCGATGTCTATCACAGCATCACTAGGCGGGCTTGATTCCTCGGGAGAGGAAGATCCGGCTGCGTTGCCTCCTTCGGGAGTCCCAGCGTTGTCCGCGTCAGATCCCGAGATGACGGCCATGCTGTCTCGAGCCGCTGGGAGTATCGGGCTAGAATGGAAACCTCCATCCTGCCCCGACCTCTCACGGATGGATAATTGGTTTTTGGACAAGGCTGCCGCTGAAAAGCCACGGCCGACTCCAATTCCTTTTTTCCCCGAGCTGCATGCGGAGTTATCGCGCTCTTGGGGGGCTCCTTTGTCCACTCGAGAGCGCGATCTCTCCCCCGCCTTTCCCCCCCTCGACGGCGGGGCCGCCCGTGGGTACACTGGGATGCCCCCGGTGGAGCGCTCTGTTGCGATGCAGCTGTGTCCTCAGAGCGCTTCCACCCGTGGTCCTCCTAAGCACCCCTCCAAAGCCTGTGGGTTCTCGTCTGCTATGGCGGCGCGATCCTACAGAGCGGCGGGACAGGCGGCCTCCGCTCTGCATGCTATGACCACTTTGCAGGTCTTCCAAGCGAAGTTGCTCAGAGACATGCACGAGGGCGGGACTGATCCGACGGCATTCAAAGAACTGCGGTCCGCCACTGACCTTGCTCTCCGGGCAACGAAAGTGGCTGCTCGCGCCGTTGGTCAGGTGATGGCCACTAGCGTGGTTCAGGAGCGTCATCTGTGGCTCAACCTGGCGGATACGCGGAGCGCTGAGCGGACTCGTCTGCTCGACGCTCCGCTATCCCAGGTTGGCCTTTTCGGCGGTGCGGTCGAGGACTTCGCCCAACAGTTCTCCACTGCCCAGAAGCAGACGGAGGCCATCAAACACATCCTGCCCCGACGACCAGCTGCTGCCTCCACCCAGTCGTCGGCACAGGTGCCTCCCCCTGCTCGCCGCCGAGGACGCCCCCCTGCGGCTCCCCTCCCTCCCGCCCGGCCCCAGCAGCAGCCTTCACCCGGGCCCCGGCGTCGAGGAGGCCGCAGGCCGGCGTCACAGCCCCCTCAGGCCGCTCGCCCCGCTAAACGCCAGGCCAAGCGAAGATCCTGACACGGGCGGCTCAGTGTCGATCTCGAGTCTTTCCCAGGAGGCGGTAGCAGGCCCCCTCCTTCCCCCGGTGGAGGGCCGGGGGAGAATCTTTTGTTCTCAGCTCCCCGCTGCTCACCCACGGGTGGGCAGCACCCTGAACTGGTTAAAGAAAGACTTGACATCCTCACTGAGCTCACAGACTGGAGTGAGTGCCCCCGATGCCCCAGTGTGTCGGCCCACTCACTCCTCTCTGTCTCGGAGGGCGCGGAAGGGTGCGTGTGTCGTCCCCGGGCTACACCAATCCCTTCCCCCTCTCTCGCCAGACCCCCGGCAGAACGGACCCCCGTGGAACGCTCCGCTTTCCCTGGTCCCTTCTGTCGGGGAGCGGGCTTCGACGCATCCGAGCGGGGTAACTCCTGCACGCGTGCCAGTCGACCCGCCACGCTGCCCCTCCGGGGGGACGTCTGTGGTTCACATGACCCCGTTGGCTCACTTCCTGGAAGCCTGGCTAGCGCTTCCCGGGGTATCCCGCTGGGTCATCAGAACGATCAGATTCGGCTACGCGATTCAGTTCGCACGGTCTCCTCCCCGCTTCAGGGGAGTTCGCTCCACGATAGTCGGTGGCAATGCCCCAGTCCTGAGAGCGGAGATTGCGACCCTGCTGGCGAAGGGTGCAATCGAGACGGTCCCTCCAGCCGAGGTGAGGTCCGGGTTTTACAGCCCCTACTTCATTGTCCCCAAGAAGACCGGTGGGTTACGACCGATCCTGGACCTGCGCATTTTGAACCGTTCTCTCCATCGACTACCGTTCAAAATGCTCACTGCCAAACGCATTTTCGAATGTGTTCGGTATCAGGATTGGTTTGCAGCGATCGACCTGAAGGACGCGTACTTCCATGTGTCCATCTTATCTCGACACAGACCGTTTCTTCGGTTTGCCTTCGAGGGCCAGGCATATCAGTACGCCGTTCTCCCATTCGGGTTAGCTCTGTCCCCTCGCGTCTTCACGAAGATCGTCGAGGCAGCCCTTGTTCCCCTTCGCGAACACGGGGTTCGCATCCTGAATTATCTCGACGACTGGCTGATACTAGCACACTCTCGAGCTCAGCTTTGCGAACACAGAGACTTGGTGCTCCGGCACCTAGCCCGTCTGGGCCTTCGGGTCAACCGAGAGAAGAGCAAACTTTGCCCGTGCAGAGGATCTCTTTTCTCGGCGTGGAGATAGACTCGGTCGCCATGTCCGCGCAGCTCACGAACGAGCGCGCGCACTCACTGCTGACTTGTCTTCGTCAGTTCGAGGGCAAGAGTGCGGTTCCACTGAAACTTTTTCAGAGGCTCCTGGGGCATATGGCATCCGCGGCCGCGGCAACGCCGCTCGGTTTGCTTCATATGAGACCGCTTCAGCTGTGGCTTCGCGATCGAGTCCCGAGGTGGGCATGGCATCGCGGCTCGCTCCGAGTCCCAGTGACTCCGGCATGCCGGCGAACCTTCTTCCCGTGGTCGAACCTCAGCTTTTTACGGACGGGCGTCCCTATTCAGCGAGTTTCCAGGCATCTCATCGTCTCCACGGATGCATCTACCACGGGTTGGGGTGCCATGTGCAATGGGCATGCAGCCGCCGGCTCCTGGACGGGGGCCCAGCGCCTCATGCACATCAATTGCCTCGAGCTGCTGGCAGTACGGCTCGCCCTGCACCGCTTCAGAGCGTTGCTCAAGGGCCAGCATGTGCTTGTCCGCTCAGACAACACTACGGCTGTAGCGTACATCAACCACCAGGGGGGTCTATGCTCGCGCCGGTTGTCGCAGCTCGCCCGCCACCTCTTGATATGGAGTCAGAAGCACCTGAGGTCCCTTCGTGCAGTTCACATTCCTGGAGACCGGAACTGGGCAGCCGACGAGCTGTCTCGGGTCCGCCCTATCTCCGGCGAGTGGCGACTCCATCCCCAGTCGGTCCAGCTGATCTGGAAAGAGTTCGGGGAGGCACAGATAGATCTGTTCGCCTCCCGGGACTCAGCCCACTGCGCCCAGTTTTATTCTCTGACCTGGGGCACTCTCGGTTCGGATGCGCTAGCGCACAGCTGGCCACGGGGCCCACGCAAGTATGCGTTTCCCCCAGTGAGCCTCCTTGCACGGGTGTTGTGCAAGATCAAGGAGGACGAGGAGCAGGTCTTGCTGGTAGCCCCCTACTGGCCCACCAAGACGTGGTTCTCCGATCTCATGCTCCTCGCGACAGCACCTCCTTGGCCTATTCCTCTGAGACAAGACCTACTCTCTCAGAGACGGGGCACTCTGTGGCACCCTCGTCCCGATCTTTGGAGGCTGCACGTGTGGCTCCTGGACGGGGCGAGGCAGGTTTGAGTTCGCTGCCACCTGCGGTGGCGGCAACCATCACTTCCGCAAGAGCGTCGTCCACGAGACACCTTTATGCGTTGAAGTGGAACCTCTTCGTCAATTGGTGCTCTTCTCGCGGAGAAGACCCCCGGAGATGTTCGATCAGTGTCGTGCTTTCCTTCCTGCAAGAAGGGTTGGAGCGCAGGCTGTCGCCCTCCACCCTTAAGGTTTACGTCGCGGCCATTGCCGCTTCTCATGAAGCAGTGGAAGGTAAGTCCTTAGGGAAGCACGACCTGGTCATCAGGTTCCTGAGGGGAGCGAGGAGGCTGCATCCGCCTCGTCCTCCCCTCGTACCCTCTTGGGACCTCTCGGTAGTTTAAGTGCTCTGCAGAGGCATCCCTTTGAGCCTTTGCAATCAGTAGAGTTAAAGTTTCTGTCCATGAAGACAGCACTCCTGGTTGCATTGGCCTCCATCAAGAGGGTGGGGGACCTGCACGCATTCTCCGTTGACGAAGCGTGCCTGGAGTTCGGGCCGGCTTACTCTCACGTGATCCTGAGACCCCGGCCTGGATATGTGCCCAAGGTTCCCACCACTCCCTTCCGGGACCAGGTGGTGAACCTGCAAGCGCTGCCCCCGGAGGAGGCAGACCCAGCCTTGGCACTGCTCTGTCCGGTACGTGCTCTCCGCACCTATGTCGACAGAACGCAGTGTTTCAGGACCTCAGACCAGCTCTTTGTCTGTCATGGAGGGAGCCAGAAGGGAAGGGCTCTCTCAAAGCAAAGGCTGTCCCACTGGATAGTGGATGCCATTGCTTTGTCTTACCAGCAGCAAGGCCTTCCGTGCCCCCTTGGTGTGACGGCCCATTCCACTCGGAGTGTAGCCTCCTCTTGGGCTTTAGCGCACGGCGCCTCGCTAACAGACATCTGCAGAGCTGCAGGCTGGGCGACACCCAACACCTTCGCCAGATTCTATAATCTGCGAATTGAGCCGGTATCCTCTCACGTACTCGTTTCGGCCAGTTCTGGATCCGCTCAGGTGTCTTCGCTTGCTCGCCACTCCACTCCCCGGACTGGATAAGTGCGTTATTTCCTCAGTTCTTCCATTGAAGTCTTGAGTCCTCCAGCACCGACGATGCGGGCACCACTGCGTTGCTCTGGATGCTAGCTAGGTGCCTCCATGCGCACGGTTCCCCATGGTAACCGTCTCATGTGTATTATCCACTGTAAGCCTCTCTGAGCATGTGTCTTCCCTTGGCAAGCCATCTGCCACCCCTGGAGTTTAAATCAGTAGCCACCTGCGGTTGGTACTCCAGTGTTCCATATGCGTCCCTATGTGGCCATATGTGTATTCATAAGTGCTCCCTTCGGTAGGCAGCTGGTAGCATGTCCCCTTCGGGATATGTTTCCCAGTGTACCTTGGTAATCCTGTGTCAAAGTCGGATCCCCAAAAAAAAAAAAAAAAAAGAGGTAAGGCTCGGGGGTTCAGTCTTTCGCAGGGCACTGGTAGACAGCTTGAAGATGGCGTGATGGCACAGACCCCCAATCTCCGTCACTTCTGACGTAACTCGAAGTGACTACGAAAGGGAACGTCTCGGTTACGTATGTAACCCTCGTTCCCTGAGTAGGGAACGGAGACGTTACGTCTCCCTGCCACTTCTGCTGTATCGCTGGGTAGATGCCGAGTTCAGTCTTGGCTCCTCAGCGAAGACATACTGCGGTTGCGTTCACTTCCTCCTTTTATACTCACGGAGTAGGGCGGAGTACGCTATGCAAATTTCCGCAGCCCCAAGGCATTGCATGCCATTGGCTCGTGTTTAAATACTCGAAGAGGATTGGCTTTCTATGCGAAATCCCCCAATCTCCGTCACTTCTGACGTAACGTCTCCGTTCCCTACTCAGGGAACGAGGGTTACATACGTAACCGAGACGTTTTATTATGACAGGTTGGTTTAAAAAATAATGAATGAAATAATGATTTAAAAAAATAATCTCTCTTCTGTATTAGAAAAATAAATATATCAATATTAATTAACTAAAAGAAATACCTTCAAATTGAACAAAAATACCTCTCACAAACGTACAAAAACGAACTAGTTTCCTTCCTCTTTAACCTGTTTTTCCTCCTCATCCTCCTTGTCTGCTCATCTCCTATATTTTGCTATAAAGCTGATCTTTTCCAGCGTTTTTTTTTTTTTTTTTTTGAAAACCAGGACATCACTTTATAAAAAACGGCCAGGAAGGACGTGAAAACAGGACTGGGATAACAGGACTGTTGGTCACTGGTCACACTATTGCTGCATAACTTCTGATTTTGAAATAAAAATAGCGAGTGTTTGTGGTACAGCTCATGCAATGCAAACGCAGCATATGTGAAAGCACTTTAGCGCGTGCGGCTCCTGTACCGGATACGCACCGCAACACTCACCGCATACGCACTGCAAACGGAGTATGTGTGAAACGGGCGTGACTTTGGACAGACAGCGGTTGTTACAAGTCTCATCCCAACAAATTATTTGCCCTTCTCTCCAAGAAATGTGAGGGTTATGGGTTTGAAGCCAGGGATGACCAAGAATGATGAAATGATGTGGAGCCTGAATGACATAAAACTGGATGTACTCAGAATGAAGGAATCCAACGTGCATTTGGACTTTTTCCGTTACACACTGGATCTTTCTCTCTCCGATGGGATGTCCATCTAGTGCCTCCACAAGGAAGAATGACAAGGATTTAATTTGAGATTACATTGCTTGGCAAACATCTGAGAAATGAAATTTCCCGCTGCTCCAGAGTCTATAAAAGCTGTAGTATCAATAACTTGATCTTGTGTGGTCAAACGAACTGGAAGAGTGAGACAAGAAGCAGAATTTTGCGTTATCTTTTGAGGACTCACCGATTGATTGCGAGTAGAGGGTCGGACAGGACAGGAGAGTTTCATGTGTCCGGGTTGACCGCAATACATGCACAGCCGATTCTGAAATCTACGTTCTCGTTCTTCTGGAGTGATATGCGTAAATCCAAGCTGCATAGGTTCGTGAGCGGTTGCTGCCTCGAGTGAGTAACAGACTGGTGCCTGGGTGGTGCGTCTGGACCGCATTAGGTTGTCGACTTGAATGGCCAGAGCGATATATTCGTTTAAGTTCTTTTGCTCACCACGACAGGCTAACTCGGACTGAAGTTCAGCGGTAAGTCCTTTCCTGATGAGAGTTTTCAAGGTATCCTCGACCCAGTTCGTTTGTGCAGCAAGCGTGCGAAAAGTGAGAGCGTAATCAGCAGTGATTCTTCTTCCCTGGGTGAGGTTTAAGAGTTGTTCACCTGCATCTCCTCCTTCTGTGGTATGTTCAAAAACCTGACGAAACTGTTAAATAAATTCTTGAAATATGGTAAATGTGGTGCCTTCTGGTCTCCAGACGGCCGTAGCCCACTCCAGTGCTCTGCCGGTGAGCAGAGAACAAACAAATGCAATGCGACTAGCATGAGTGGAGTATAGTACTGGTTGTTGGTCAACGAAGAGCGTGCATTGTAACAGGAAACCTTTGCATTTGGTTGGGGTACCGTCGAATTTATCAGGGAAAGCGAGCCGTGGATTGACTCACAGCAGTCAATCCACGACTCGCTTTCCCTGATAAATTCGAGGGTACCCCAACCAAATATCAGAAGATATCAGAATATCCGTATCAGAAGGAGCACTTGGTGGGGTGGTGTAGCGGGAGCGTTTGGGACATTACCAACAGCAGTGCGAAGCTCCTGCATCCCCTGTACGAGTTGCTCAGTGAGGGTAGTCAGATGACTAAGCTGCTGATGATGCAGGTCTAAACGAGAAGCTTGGGCTGTGAGTTCGGTGGTCAATTGCATGACGGCTGCTGGATTGGTAGGCGGCGAAGTCTTCTGTAATGATCCACTAGGCACAGAAGAATCCATTTGCAGCTTCGTACAGGCAGGGTCAAAACGAGGCAGGCAGAGCAATGCAGGCAAAACAACAGGGTAAATCCAGAAAACAGGCAGAGTTCAGGGCAGGCAGCAATAATCAAAGTTCAGGAACAGTCCGAGTTCAGGCCAGGCAGATATCAATTAAAAATAAAGCATCTCGATCACCCCAGTGGTCCCAGTATAGGTCATAAACCCTGTCCTCCCCATCTCCTAATAGAACACGATGGAAACTAAACAATTTTCATTTTAAATGCATTTTTTCCAAATACTTTTTCTGTTATCTTAGCTAGTTTTTATCATGCTGATTTATGTTTAAGTGTTGTGTTTTTTATGTTTTTGTTTTTTTTTTAAATAAGTTTAGTCTTAGTTTGTTATTTGATGCTATAAAAAAATGGAATGTAACGTCATGGTTGACAATCAAAGTAGTCCCTGAGGCACCAACAGACTTTTTTGGGGATTTTCGAAAGGGGAGATTGGAGCTGCAACTTTAATTTGTACATGTCCATAGCTGTTTATTTCACAGAGTAAAATTTGTACTAAGTGAGGGCGGGACCTTGATATTGCAGCTCCACTTCCTGCTCACTACTGTGCAGACTCGGCTCCTGCGTTCACTACTGCGCAGAATCAGGTCCCAAATCTGCACAAAATGTCAGTGCCTAATAAGGACTTTGGCGGCTTCAGTTTTCACCAATGGAAGAGAGTGAAAGGGCGTCGTCCATCTTTTTTTATAGTCTATGGAATGAAGTGACTGAATGTATTCGTTGTGTCGTATGATATGCACTGAACTTTGACATAGTATAAGGGTAAAATTATGTCAAATAAACGCATGCGCAGGGTAAGGTTTGTGAAAGAGTACATAAGATTGCAAACGTAAAATAAATTTGCATGCGCAAGAGAAGATTTGTAACGGTGTAAATCACCCTTCAAGTGTAAGGGAAAAATATTAGCAGCTTTCAACTGTTATTCGTAAGGGTAATTCATGTATTTCGAAGCTGCAGTTTCATGCTAACGCAAAATAAAAAAAGATCTGTATTCTTCAGACTTTCATTTTTCCACACTTACACTTTTGTCATATTTTTTCGCACAAATGCGGCCAAAAGCATTGCAGGCCTGTGAACAGCAATTTGCAAGCGAAAACAACAGAGGCAGGAACTACAAAACAGATGAATTGCTTAAAATTAAACTTTGTGTAAAAAAAAATATATACTGTTGCAAATGTCTAAATGACTTGTTGTGTGCTTGGGGCAAAAAAGTTCCCGAAATAACCCAATTTGTACAGTTGCATCTTTCTTTTACCTGCGCTTCCAGTTTTGGAACAATTCTCTCACTCACTGAGTTTTGCAAGCGTGGGTCCATCTTCATCGTGTAGCCAATCAAATGCAATACTCGCAATACTAATTTCCTCTCTGATACACTCGATTTCCTCTGATCTGATTGGTTCAATAAACACGCCAGTCACCAGAACACATCTTTATCTTTATTTGGCTCAGAAATGTTCTCATTGTCGAAATGGTTCTTTTAATTGGTTGCTTTATGTGTGATTGACTTTTTTTATTTTTTTACTTGAGCATTGATTATTATATCTAAAAATAGCAACTGATTTTAATAATTTGGGCTCTGTTGTTAATTGTAACCTTTAAAATTATATTAATGTGTCATTAAGGGCTCCCTGTATTTTAGCATTAGCCAACATAGATTCGTTTGTTATTCGTTAAACACAGACACATTTGTAATTAAAAAAAAACAGTTTAATAAAATAAAAAAGTGAAAAAAGCAATTTTATTTATTTAGTTTAATTTAGTTAGTTTATTTAGTTTTTAAAAGGAATATGATTGTTTCAAATAATCCATTAATAACTTTTGAGCTGCTTGAGCTGAAGCTGAAGATGAACACTTAAAATAAAACACTTTGGAAGCGGGTTAATTAACTGAACCAAACACACCCTATACTGATGATGACTGGTTAACAAGCATCAGCTGTCAGTCAGATTTTTTGTTTGTTTTTTTTTAAATGAACATGCACTCACACATTAGTCAGACTGTAAAATCATGCTTTTTTCACCTGCAGAATATTGTTCGAATTCGCCCCTCTCTTACCTTTATACAGTAGATGTGTAAACTGTTATTCATGCTTTTATCACTTCCAGATTGGACTTCTGTAACTCACTATACAGCGGACTACCCACCAAAGCAATACACCGCCTTCAAATGGTTCAAAACTCTGCTGCACACGCCCTCACATATAATAAAAAATCTGCCCACATCACTCCTATCCTTCACCAACTGCACTGGCTTCTTGTCATTAACCGCATCCAATTAAACTGTTAATTCTAGTGTATAAAGCCCTATATGGTCTGTCACCCAAATACCTTGCTGATTTGGTACAGTCATAAGTTCCAACTCGAGTCCTTAGGTCTAGCACTGAAAACCTCCTTCGTGGGACCCCGGGTCAGACTCTCCACCGGTGGGCGGTTGGGCTTTTAGTGTTGCTGGTCCTAACTTATGGAATAAGCGGCCCCAGAATGTTCATGCAACCGACAACATCCGGACCTTCAAAAATCGTCTTAAAACCTATTTTTTCGCTGTTTTCTCAACGTTGTAAATTAGCGTTTAAAAAAACTTTTGCGAGCATCTTTGAAACCATTAGTCTGTTTGAGACAAAACCACTGTAGGAAATTCGGAAACTTAGGTCACTGGTGATATTCTAATTCCCAAATGTCAATTGGGATTTTGATAGTGAGTGGTAAAAAAATCCAAAGTCCGCCCATTTGTCATTTTTTTTATGCTCTCACACACATACACTCACCTAAAGGATTAATACATTGTTTGACCCCATTTTACCTTCAGAACTGCCTACGTGGCATTGATTCAACAAGGTGCTGAAAGCATTGTTTAAAAATGTTGGCCCATATTGATAGGATAGCATCTTGCACTTGATGGAGATTTGTGGGTTGCACATCCACGGAATGAAGCTCCCTTTCCACCACATCCCAAAGATGCTCTATTGGGTTGAGATCTGGTGACTGTGGGGGCCATTTTAGTACAGTTAACTCATTTTCATGTTCAAGAAACCAATTTGAAATGATTCGAGCTTTGTAACATGGTGCATTATCTTGCTGGAAGTAGCCATCAGAGGATGGGTACATGGTGGCCATAAAGGGATGGACATAGTCAGAAACAATGCTCAGGGTATGCTCATATGCAATGCTCGTGGCATTTAAACAATGCCCAATTGGCACTAAGGGGCCTAAAGTGTGCCAAGAAAATATCCCCCACACCACTACACCAGCACAGTGGTAACAAGGCATGATGGATCCATGTTCTCATTCTTTTTATGCCAAATTTTGACTCTACCATCTGAATGTCTCAACAGAAATCGAGACTCACCAGACCAGGCAGCATTTTTTCAATCTTTGACTGTCCAATTTTGGTGAGCTCTTGCAAATTGTAGCCTACATTATTTGTAGTGGAGATGAGTGGTACCCGGTGGGGTCTTCTGCTGTTTTAGCCCATCCGCCTCAAGGTCGTGCGTGTTGTGGCTTAATAAATGCTTTGCTGCATACCTCGGTTGTAACGAGTGGTTATTTCAGTCAAAGTTGCTCTTCTATCAGCTTGAATCAGTTGGCCCATTCTCCTCTGACCTCTAGCATCAACAAGGCATTTTTGCCCAAAGGACTGCCGCATACTGGATGTTTTTTTTTTCCCTTTTCACACCTTTTTGTAAACTCTAGAAATGGTTGTACGGGAAAATCCCAGTAACTGAACAGATTGGGAAATACTCACAGACTGGCCCGTCTGGCACCAACAACCATGCCACACTCAAAATTGTTTCACCTTTCAAAATCACCTTTCTTTCCAATTGTGACATTCAGTTTGGAGTTCAGGAGATTGTCTTGACCAGGACCAAACCCCAAAATGCATTGAAGCAACTGCCATGTGATTGGATGATTACATAATTGCATTTCTGTCAGGTCCATTAAGTCAAGAACATACAGACAAAAAATAATTTATAAAAATTTTTATTTAGAAAATATTAAATTAAATTGCAATAGTTGATATTCCTGAATTGAAATTTGGCGGTATGGCTCTGTTCAGGGAGTCCTGAGGAGGACAGCAGCAGCAACATTAAAGGATTAGTTCACTTTTGAAAAAACTTTTGCTGATAATTTACTCACCCCCATGTCATCCAAGATGTCCATGTCTTTCTTTCCTCAGTAGAAAAGAAATTAAGGTTTTTGATGAAAACATTCCAGGATTTTTCTCCTTATAATGGACAGCTTCAAATGTTTTTAAACGAAACCAGACGATGAATAAGGGTCTTATCATGCGAAACGATCGGTTATTTCAAAGCTTATTCCAAAAATGTAACTTTTCTAAGGACAAATGCTAGCCCTGTAATATACTGTGAGGCACGTTTGCAACGTCACGTAATACTTAATTACGTTCAAAAGGTCACGGGCGACGTTGCCGGAAGTACAGAATCAAAATCGTCCGACATCGTTGTTTTACC
The DNA here is from genome assembly GCF_988280905.1 of Pimephales promelas. Lineage (NCBI taxonomy): Eukaryota > Metazoa > Chordata > Actinopteri > Cypriniformes > Leuciscidae > Pimephales > Pimephales promelas. The sequence goes on along the minus strand of NC_142790.1, from coordinate 10,066,457 downwards.
TTTTAATTCCTTTTTTGTAAACGACGTTTGAGTTAGTTTTCACGTTCAACCTATGCGTTCAACTTGTAAACACCTCGGTTGTTCTCTGACTCTGTACTTCTGGCTACGTCGCCCGTGACCTTTTGAACGTAATTACGTATTACGTGACGTTACAAACGCGCCTCACAGAATAGAGCAAGGCTAGCATTTGTCCTTAGAAAAGTTACATTTTTGGAATAAGTTTTGAAATAACCGATCGTTTCGCATGATAAGACCCTTATTCATCGTCTGGTGTCGTTTAACCCTTGTGCTGCATTAGATTTTTAACACCGTTGAGTGCATTAAGGACCAAAAATGGCCACATATTAAACATTGCCTAAAATATTATATATTATTATTATTTTCCACTTTTACCAAGTTAAATCTTTTAACCAGCATCAGTCCTCATCATAACTACCAAAAATGTATTCAATTTCAGGATTTTAACCCTTTAATTACCAGTTTTGTTTGCGAAACCATCGATTTGTATGAGAGGAAAAAACACAAAAATTCAATTATTTTCAATAAACTAAATGCAAAGAGAAAACTTTAGTTCCCTTTCGTAGTCACTTCGAGTTACGTCAGAAGTGACGGAGATTGGGGGTTTCGCATAGAAAGCCAATCCTCTTCGAGTATTTAAACACGAGCCAATGGCATGCAATGCCTTGGGGCTGCGGAAATTTGCATAGCGTACTCCGCCCTACTCCGTGAGTATAAAAGGAGGAAGTGAACGCAACCGCAGTATGTTTTTGCTTCGGAGCCAAGAGAACCTCTTCACTCCTGAAAGCTATTACAAGACTCTTCGAGACGAGCGTCCTCTTCAGTGTTGGTGTGACGGCGGTACCCAGCGAGTTTCTGCATCGCCTGCGATCTGTGCAGTGGTCTGCCAGACTTTGCGCTTCTCCCTGGTCGCCTCAGCGCTGAAAGAGTGAATTTCCTCCTCTCTGTAAAAGAGCTACACGCGGCACGTCTTTTTAAAGACGGTTCGCCCGTGTTCTTCTGGATGCGGTCGATTTCTGTCGTCATCTGATGGTCGCGATCGCTGCTCTGTATGCCTGGGCATTCAGCATGCAGCAGCAGCGTTCGTGGATGACTCATGTTCCTGCTATGGGGACATGACCATCTCCACACTGAGGTTAAAAAAAAAAAAAAAAAAAAGAGATATATATATATATATAAAAAAATTATATTTTATATATAGAATATATATTTTTATAAAAAAAAAAAAAAAAATCTCACTAGAGTGAGAGCCCCGGTCCCCCTTACTCGATCGGCTTCCTTCACGAAAGGGGGCCCGTCGACCGGGGACCCGGCGAATTAACGGTGACGGTGTGGCATAAAGCCCCGACGATTTCTCGGGCCACACCTCCCGCCTCAGTGCGTGAGCCAGCGAGCGTTAGTTCGATTCAGTCGGCTGCCTCTTCAGTGGTACCGGCTGCTTCGAGCAGCGCTCCAGATGATGATGTGATGTCGATCGCAGCATCACTAGGTGGGCTACAGTCCTCAGGAGATGAGGATGCGGCTGCACTGCCCCCTTCGGGAGAGCCAGCGCTGCCCGTGTCGGATCCCGAGCTGACGGCATGCTGTCTCAAGCCGCTGGGAGTATTGGGTTAGAGTGGCATCCTCCATTCTCCCCCGATCTCTCACGGAGGGATAATTGGTTTTTGGACAAAGCTGCCGCCGCAAGGCCACGGCCAACTCCATTGCCTTTTTTTCCCCGAGCTGCATGCGGAGTTATCGCGCTCTTGGGGGACTCCTCTGTCCACTCGAGAGCGCGATCTCTCCCCCGCCTTTCCCCCCTCGATGGGGGGGCCGCCCGTGGGTGCACTGGGATGCCCCCGCTGGAGCGTTCTGTTGCGATACAGCTGTGTCCACAGGGCGCCTCCTCCGTGGTCCTCCTAGGCACCCATCCAAAGCCTGTAGGTTCTCGTCTGCCATGGCGGCGCGTTCCTATAGAGCGGCGGGACGGGCGGCCTCCGCTTTGCATGCGATGAGCACTGTGCAAGCGCAGATGCTCAGAGAGATGCTCGAGGACGGGACTGATCCAACGGCATTCGAAGATTTGCGGTCCGCCACTGACCTTGCTCTCCAAAAGGGCAACGAAAGTGGCCGCTCGCGCCGTTGGTCAGGTGATGGCCACTAGTGTGGTCCAGGAGCGTCAACCTGGCAGACACTCGGAGCGCTGAGCGGATTCGTCTGCTCGACGCCCTTCTCTCCCAGGTTGGCCTTTTTTGGCGGTGCAGTCGAGAACTCTTGCCCAGCAGTCTCCACTGCCCAGGAGCAGACGGAGGCAATCAAACATGTTCTGCCCCGACGACCAGCTGCTGCCTCCACCCAGTCGTCGGCTCAGATGCCTCCCGCTGCTCGCCGCCGAGGACGCCCCCCCGCGGCTCCCCTGCCTCCCGCCCCGCCCCAGCAGCAGCCTTCATCCGGGCCACGGCGTGGAGGAGGCCGCCGGCAGGCGTCACAGCCCCCTCAGGCCGCACACCCCGCTAAACGCCAGGTAAGCGATGATCCTGATACGGGCTGCTCAGTGATGGAGTTGAGTTTTTCCCCAGGAGGCGGGAGCAGGCCCCCTCCTGCCCCCGGTGGAGGGCCGGGGGGAAAATCTTTCGTTTTCAGTTCCCGCTGCTCGCCCACGGGTGGGCAGCGCCCTGAGTTGGTTAAGAAAGACTTGACATCATCACTGAGCCCACAGACTGGAATGAGTGCGCTCGACGTTCCAGTGCGTCAGCCCACACATTCCTCTCTGTCTCTGAGGGTGCGAGTGTCGTCCCCGGGCTACGCCAATCCCTTCCCCCTCTGTCGCCAGACCCCCGGCGGAACGGACCCCCGTGGAACGCTCCGCTTTCCCTGGTCCCTTCCGTCGGGGAGCGGGCTTCGACGCATCCGAGCGGGGTCATCCCTGCACGCGTGCCAGTCGACCCGCCACGCTGCCCCTCCGGGGGGACGTCTGTGGTTCACATGACCCCGTTGGCTCACTTCCTGGAAGCCTGGCTAGTGCTGCCCGGGATATCCCGCTGGGTCATCAGAAGGATCAGATTCGGCTACGCGATTCAGATCGCACGGTCTCCTCCCCGCTTCAGGGGAGTTCGCTCCACGATAGTTGGTGGCAATGCCCCACTCCTGAGAGCGGAGATTGCGACCCTGCTGGCGAAGGGTGCAATCGAGACGGTCCCTCCAGCCGAGGTGGAGTCCGGGTTTTACAGCCCCTACTTCATTGTCCCCAAGAAGACCGGTGGGTTACGACCGATCCTGGACCTGCGCATTTTGAACCGTTCTCTCCATCGACTACCGTTCAAAATGCTCACGGCCAAACGCATTTTCGAATGTGTTCGGTATCAGGATTGGTTTGCAGCGATCGACCTGAAGGACGCGTACTTCCATGTGTCCATCTTACCTCGACACAGACCGTTTCTTCGGTTTGCCTTCGAGGGCCAGGCATATCAGTACGCCGTTCTCCCATTCGGGTTAGCTCTGTCCCCTCGCGTCTTCACGAAGATCGTCGAGGCAGCCCTTGTTCCCCTTCGCGAACACGGGGTTCGCATCCTGAATTATCTCGACGACTGGCTGATACTAGCACACTCTCGAGCTCAGCTTTGCGAACACAGAGACTTGTTGCTCCGGCACCTAGCCCGTTTGGGCCTTCGGGTCAACCGGGAAAAGAGCAAACTTTGCCCCGTGCAGAGGATCTCTTTTCTCGGCATGGAGATAGACTCGGTCGCCATGTCCGCGCAGCTCACGAACGAGCGCGCGCACTCACTGCTGACTTGTCTTCGACAGTTCGAGGGCAAGAGTGCGGTTCCACTGAAACTATTTCAGAGGCTCCTGGGGCATATGGCATCCGCGGCCGCGGCAACGCCGCTCGGTTTGCTTCATATGAGACCGCTTCAGCTGTGGCTTCGCGATCGAGTCCCGAGGTGGGCATGGCATCGCGGCTCGCTCTGAGTTCCAGTGACTCCAGCGTGCCGCCGAACCTTCTTCCCGTGGTCGAACCTCAGCTTCTTACGGACCGGCGTCCCTATTCAGCGAGTTTCCAGGCATCTCGTTGTCTCCACGGATGCATCTACCACGGGTTGGGGTGCCATGTGCAATGGGCATGCAGCCGCCGGTTCCTGGACAGGAGCCCAGCGCCTCATGCACATCAATTGCCTCGAGCTGTTGGCAGTACGGCTCGCCCTACACCGCTTCCGAGCGTTGCTCAAGGGCCAGCATGTGCTTGTCCGCTCAGACAACACTACGGCAGTAGCGTACATCAACCACCAGGGGGGTCTACGCTCACGCCAGTTGTCGCAGCTCGCCCGCCACCTCTTGATATGGAGTCAGAAGCACCTGAGGTCCCTTCGTGCAGTTTACATTCCTGGAGACCGGAACTGGGCAGCCGACGAGCTGTCCCGGGTCCGCCCCATCTCCGGCGAATGGCGACTCCATCCCCAGTCGGTCCAGCTGATTGGGACGAGTTCGGGAAGGCACAGGTAGACCTGTTCGCCTCTCGGGACTCGTCCCACTGCGCCCAGTTTTATTCTCTGACCCGCGGCACTCTCGGCTCGGATGCGCTGGCGCACAGCTGGCCACGGGGCCCACGCAAGTATGCGTTTCCCCCAGTGAGCCTCCTTGCACGGGTGTTGTGCAAGATCAAGGAGGACGAGGAGCAGGTCTTGCTGGTGCCCCCTACTGGCCCACCAAGACGTGGTTCTCCGATCTCTTGCTCCTCGCGACAGCACCTCCTTGGCCTATTCCTCTGAGACAAGACCTACTCTCTCAGAGACGGGGCACTCTGTGGCACCCTCGTCCCGATCTTTGGAGGCTGCACGTGTGGCTCCTGGACGGCACGAGGCAGGTTTGAGTTCGCTGCCACCTGCGGTGGCGGCAACCATCACTTCCGCAAGAGCGTCGTCCACGAGACACCTTTATGCGTTGAAGTGGAACCTCTTCGTCAATTGGTGCTCTTCTCGCGGAGAAGACCCCCGGAGATGTTCGATCAGTGTCGTGCTTTCCTGCCTGCAAGAAGGGTTGGAGCGCAGGCTGTCGCCCTCCACCCTTAAGGTTTACGTCGCGGCCATTGCCGCTTCTCATGAAGCAGTGGAAGGTAAGTCCTTAGGGAAGCACGACCTGGTCATCAGGTTCCTGAGGGGAGCGAGGAGGCTGCATCCGCCTCGTCCTCCCCTCGTACCCTCTTGGGACCTCTCGGTAGTTTTAAGTGCTCTGCAGAGGCATCCCGTTGAGCCTTTGCAATCGGTAGAGTTAAAGTTTCTGTCCATGAAGACAGCACTCCTGGTTGCATTGGCCTCCATCAAGAGGGTGGGGGACCTGCACGCATTCTCCGTTGACGAAGCGTGCCTGGAGTTCGGGCCGGCTTACTCTCACGTGATCCTGAGACCCCGGCCTGGATATGTGCCCAAGGTTCCCACCACTCCCTTCCGGGACCAGGTGGTGAACCTGCAAGCGCTGCCCCCGGAGGAGGCAGACCCAGCCTTGGCACTGCTCTGTCCGGTACGTGCTCTCCGCACCTATGTCGACAGAACGCAGTGTTTCAGGACCTCAGACCAGCTCTTTGTCTGTCATGGAGGGAGCCAGAAGGGAAGGGCTCTCTCAAAGCAACGGCTGTCCCACTGGATTGTGGATGCCATTGCTTTGTCTTACCAGCAGCAAGGCCTTCCGTGCCCCCTTGGTGTGACGGCCCATTCCACTCGGAGTGTGGCCTCCTCTTGGGCTTTAGCGCACGGCGCCTCGCTAACAGACATCTGCAGAGCTGCAGGCTGGGCGACACCCAACACCTTCGCCAGATTCTATAGTCTGCGAATTGAGCCGGTATCCTCTCACGTACTCGTTTCGGCCAGTTCTGGATCCGCTCAGGTGTCTTCGCTTGCTCGCCACTCCACTCCCCGGACTGGATAAGTGCGATATTTCCTCAGTTCTTCCATTGAAGCCTTGAGTCCTCCAGCACCGACGATGCGGGGCACCACTGCTGTGGCTCTGGATGCTGGCTAGGTGCCTCCATGCGTACGGTTCCCCCTTGGTAACCGTCTCATGTGTATTATCCACTGTAAGCCTCTCTGAGCATGTGTCTTCCCTTGGCAAGCCATCTGCCACCCCTGGAGCTGAAATTAGTGCCACCTGCGGTTGGTGCTCCAGTGATTCCATATGTGTTCCTATGTGGCCATATGTGTATTCGTAAGTCCTCCCTTCGGTAGGCAGCTGGTAGCATGTCCCCTTCGGGATATGTTTCCCAGTGTACCTTGGTAATCCTGTGTCTAAGTCGGATCCCCTAAGGAAAACAGGTAAGGCTCGGGGGTTCAGACTTTCGCAGGGCACTGGAAGACAGCCTGAAGTTGGCGTGATGGCACAGACCCCCAATCTCCGTCACTTCTGACGTAACTCGAAGTGACTACGAAAGGGAACGTCTCGGTTACGTATGTAACCCTCGTTCCCTGAGTAGGGAACGGAGACGTTACGTCTCCCTGCCACTTCTGCTGTATCGCTGGGTAGATGCCGAGTTCAGTCTTGGCTCCTCAGCGAAGACATACTGCGGTTGCGTTCACTTCCTCCTTTTATACTCACGGAGTAGGGCGGAGTACGCTATGCAAATTTCCGCAGCCCCAAGGCATTGCATGCCATTGGCTCGTGTTTAAATACTCGAAGAGGATTGGCTTTCTATGCGAAACCCCCAATCTCCGTCACTTCTGACGTAACGTCTCCGTTCCCTACTCAGGGAACGAGGGTTACATACGTAACCGAGACGATTTGGATTATCACAGTCCCACTTTGCAAAAAAATCCCACTTAGCGCGTTAGAGACCAAAAATGGCCACCTATTAAACATTGCCTATTGCCTAAAATAAGGTGCATTTCCACCCATAGGGAATAAATATGTAGTGACGTCATCTGGTGGAATACACTATATAATGCAAATATAATGCTTTTGCTTCAAAATGAAAGGATGTTTGTGCAAAAATCATGTTTCATGTATTACTGACAGCCTCAGATTTAAACAACGTTTTAATGGGTTTCAATGGGCCATTTTTGGTCTTTATGGTGCTGAGTGTTACTATTTGATCTACACAGTGTGTGTTATACATATTTTGCAAAATGGGATCACATTTTTTACATGTATCCAAAAAGTCACAATTTTGCCAAATTTCATACCATTTGCATTAAAACAGCCAAAATGGTCAAAGAAATTAAACTGCAAAAGACCAAAAATGTCCCTAATGCAGCATAAGGGTTAAAGACATGCATCTGAAACTGTTATTAACTGTCGTTTGGACCTCGGTTGGACCTGGTTCCCATGGAAGTCCATTATAAGGAGAAAAATCCTGGAATGTTTTCATTAAAAAACCTTAATTTCTTTTCGACTGAGGAAAGAAAGACATGGACAGCTTGGATGACATGGGGGTGAGTAAATTATCAGCAAAAGTTTTTTCAAAAGTGAACTAATCCTTTAAGGAACGCTCACACAGTTTAGGACTGTGAGAACTAAAATATTCCCCGTGAACAGAGCGGCAACATGACATAAAAAAATGCCACGTTATGCCTGGGAGGAGCTGGGGAGGTGGCGGGCAGCAAGCATGTATTGAGCAATCTTAATGAGCTTTAAATGGGGCGCCTTGTTTGAGCTTTGGCCATTGAGCAGCAATTGAGCAGCAGTTACCCCGCTAATGCAGCTCAGCTGGAGCAGATCAGCTGTCGAGATTGTATTATTAGCAAATGGCATAAGCAGCGTCTTGACTACCTGGCCTGCCAAAACTGACGCTCAATTAATGAGAAATTGAACAGGTGTTCCAAATAATCCTTTAGGTGAGTGTAGAAAGAGAGATATGACAGAGAAAATACAAAAGAGGAAAATGCCTGGGGAATATAATTTAAAAAAAATAAGGATTATGATCATTTTTCCCAAAGTCCCTTTCAAGGAAAGTCTGCGCTCGGCAGGCCATATTTGCAAACTCTCTGGGCAGCCAAGTCCTATGTTTTTGAATGGGGGAATCCTAAAATCTGAAAACAACTGATTGCCAAACTCATAATTATTGACGTTGATTATACCAAAATTTATTAAATTAATTATTTTCCTAAAAAATCTACATTACCCCAAGATGAAAAAGTGAAAGAAGTTTGTTTGAAATCTTTGCAAAGTTTTGTAAATAAATAAATAAAAATCACATGTATGTGTATTCACAGCCTTTGCTCAATACTTTGTTGAAGCACCTTTGGCACCAATTGCAGCCTCAATCTTTGAGTATGATGCTGCAAGCGTGGCACATCTATTTGCAGTGTTTCCCATTCTTCTTTGCAGAACCTCTCAAGCTCCATCAAGTTGGATGGGGAGTGTCAGTGCAGAGACATTTTCAGATCTCTCCAGAGATGTACAATCAGGTTCAAGTCTGGGCTCTGGCTGGGCCACTCAAGGACATTCACAGAGTTGTCCCGTAGCTACTTCTTTGTTATCTTGGCTGTGTGCTTAGGGTTGTTGTTCTGTCGGAAGTTGAAGTTATGTTGGAAGCTGTTGGAAGTTGAAGTTATATTGGAAGCTCTCTGAACAGCACCATAGCAACCGTTCTCCCGCATTGGTTAGGTGTTTGAAACGTCACAACACTACAAGGATTCTGGGTAATATCCCATAGCAAAGTGTGGTCTGATGGAGTTAGATTGTATTCAGTTGCCGGTTTGCGGTGGAAATACTCCATTGTTAACCCGTTTAATCCCAAATTTTTTCTTGCAACTTGAGTACATGCATTTTACTCCTTAGACCTCCCTAACACTCAAACAATATGCCTCTTTTGATTTTATGTTGAAATATTAGGTTTTATACTCGGTCACAATAGTGACCGGTGGGAAACTACATAGTCAGAATTCATTCAAATTCTTCAATTAGACCTATTGACACAATTCATTACAAGACATCCAATATCTCGTTTTGTCATTTCGTGAAGAAGGCTTAGTGAGATGAAAAGGTTGTCATGAACAAAGTTACACCCTGGAGGAACTTCCGCTTGTTCGGCTAGACCCCTATGGGCTAGACCATGTCTACACTTGGGCCCTGTCCTAGGCCAGTTTCAGGTAGAGGTGTGTGCACTCTTTCAGTGCATTGAAGATGGGCCGAATGTTGGAGAAAGAGTTGTTTGTGGTCATGTGTGGGGCACACCATTTGGTTCTCATGAACATCTGCACAATCCTCCAGATAGTTCACCTCTGCATCGCCATTCAATAGTCTACCTGGCAAATGGGCCGTTTCACCCTGGGACTCCCTATCTGAGCCATCACTATCACAGTAACTTTCAATTTGGGGTGGGGGTAGGGGTGGGGGGAAGGGGGTCATGCACGTCGAGAAGGTCCAACACATTGAACGTTTCTGGGATACTGATAACTGCACTAAACAAAATTATAAATGCAACACTTTTGTTTTTGCCCCCATTTTTCATGAGCTGAACTCAAAGATCTAGACCATTTCTATGTACACAAAATGCCTATTTCTCTCAAATATTGTTCACAAATCTGTCTAAATCTGTGTTAGTGAGCACTTCTCCTTTGCCAAGATCCTCAATCCTCCTCACAGATGTGGCTTATTCAGTGTAGGATTGCCAATACACGCCAATATCTGCCAATACCTGTGTTTTCAATTGAAGCACTGCTATACTGTTATACTACCGGTCACAATTGTGACCATAAACAAATTTACAAATCTTACGAGCAAAATATAAATGCAGGAGTATAACTCTCAAAATATATCAGTAGTAGACCCTTTAAAGAATATATGTACAAAATTTGATAGTTCTATCTGTAAATTAAGATGTTTTATATACTACTTATTTTACTAGTCTGAGGGAGTCTGATCTTCTTCTAGATGTGCAAGCAGAAAGTGAACTGATCTGGTCATGTGACCTTTCACACTAGTCACATGACATTAATTGATTTTAATCAAGACAATCTATTTTGTCATTTAAAAGTTGAATTTCTTGCCCAAAGTCAATAACAACATTTTTAGAGCATCCAGAAATAAGAAAAAAACTGCGGTCACAATTGTGACCGGTGGGATTAAACGGGTTAAGTGCAAGGCAGGGCCCCAAAATTATCCTGCTTAGGGCCCCCAGATTTACAGAGCCGGCCCTGCCTAAGATAGGTTTTATTTTCCGAGACAGGCTTTTGTATTTTGCCTATTTACACTCATCAGGGAATTTGCGTTTTACTTTCACTTTCAAATTCGTGATTGTGATTCCTGCTGCACTATGTACACAAACTCTGCAGCTTGTGCTGGATGAGCAGACCAGACGTTTAATAGAAGTTATCATTATCTAACTAAATTAAATTGTTTTTATTTCTGTAAAGAAAGCAAAACGACAGTGGGCACCATAATGTAATAGGCTTTATGCACAACTCACTTCCGCATTCTCTGTAAAACAGGTCGAATCGCTTCCGGTCCAGGTCTTTTGTATGTTTTTCATGAATTTTTTTGCGGTTTTACTCAAGATAACTTAAAAGGAGCGAGCAAAGATTAGCATGAACAATATCCCTCACATGTGCAGATTAATATTTAAACGTTTTATATTTTTTATTCTTCACAGTAACGTTTAGATATTTAAATGGAATAAAACGGCAATAACAAAGTGAACTAGTTAGGTTAGCTGATTACCTTAAATATCCATAGATATCGTAGTCAGTTCTTACGGCCGTTAACACTTTCTCTGACAAGCGGATGCGATGAGACCCGTTTTCCGGTTTGGTCACGTGACGCACGGCATAAAGCCTATTGTTGCTGTGGCATATTCTATGCTAATTTCACCCTCACACTCGATCATGTGATATCGCGAGACACCGTGACAATTTTTTTTTCTCATCACATCCATCATTTCTATAATTCAAATCATTTAAAATGATTGTTATGCTGCATAAATATGGTCACCCGGAACCGAGAACACATTCCATAACACCTCATGTATTAGTTACATCATTAGAAAAATACCATCTATGCTAAATTAGTCCCTCTGTTTATCGCGAGGTTAACCGTTGTCTGCCGGATCCAGATCAGATCAGGACCTGCGTCTAGACACGACCACAACGTGGCCCTGAAGAGTCAGCAGAGACTGTATCAACTAGACTATCCCCTCTGGATGCCTCCTCGGCCTCCCCCCTCCCCAAATATAACATGTACTGTATCTGTTCAGATAAAAACATTGTCAGGGTGATTTCCATTCACATGGATCCACGTAAACCTGTAATTTTGCAATATCTCTTTGCAAAGAAAGACTACATGCACATACGCTAAACTCGTAGTATTTGGCGTCACCATTTTTGAGGATTCACATTTTTGAAGTTTGCATAGAGATGACAGTATCGTTTTCAACACCTATTTCAAAGTTTCCATTCTCAGGCAACAAACACCGATGTCATGGAAATTAATGGCCAGAGCAAGTTTTTGTTTAAGAGTGTTGTCGTATAAGCGGCCCCATAGTTAATAACTAATGATTTTTGCAACTGAAATCAAATGAATCTATCAAAAACTGGAATATGACTTTCTTCTAGAGCTGCTGTTCAACCAAAACAATCTTTGTTTCATTAATTTCCTATCATCACTGTAAAGCTGCTTTGAAACAATCTGTATTGTAAAAAGCGCTATATAAATTAAGGTGACTTGATTTGACTTGTCTATGTAAATATGCAATTTACAACAGCTGTGTGCTGCTGGAAAAGCTTGAAAATGCACCTTGAAAATGGTTGAAAATTGCTTTAATTTGACTTTGGAAAAAGTGTATGAACCCTTTGAAACTCACCTATGACTGAGATTTTTCAAATTGTTCCAATGAATTTGCATGCATTAAACAATAATCTGTTTTCTTTATGTGCACAGCGACCCCTGACCCAGGAGAAGATCCGAAAGTTTCCAGGGCAAAGTTTTTTATCCGAGATGAATTTTTGGTATGACGAATTATGTTTATGTTTTCTTATTGTCACTATCTATGATGTTAAAGAAGTAGTTCACTTTTAAAAAAAACTTTTCCTGATAATTTACACACCCATGTCATCTAAGATGTCCGTGTCTTTCTTTCTTCAGTCGAAAAGAAATGAGGGTTTTTGATGAAAACATTCCAGGATTTTCCTCCATATCATGCACTTTACTGGTAACCAAACGGTTCAAGGTCCAAATAACAGTGCATTCAGTGCAAACTGTTCAAAGGGCTTTAAACGATTCCAGACGATGAATAATAATAATAATAATAATTCATAATTTATAATATAATAATTTATATAGCGCTATTCTCTGCACTCAAAGCGCTTTACATAGAAAGGGGTATCACCTTAACCACCACCAGTGTGCAGCATGGATGATGCGACGGCTGCCATAGTGCGCCAGAACGCTCACCACACACCAGCTTACTGGTGGAGAGGAGACAGTGATGAAGCCAATTGGTAGATATGGGGATGAGTAGGAAGCCATGATGGACAGAGGCCACTGGGCAAATTTGGCCAGGATGCCGAGGTTACACCCCTACTCTTTCAAAAGACATCCTGGGATTTTTAATGACCACAGAGAGTCAGGACCTCGGTTTAAAATCTCATCCGAAGGACTGTGCTCTTTGACAGTATAGTATCCCCATTACTATACTGGGGCATTAGGACCCACACAGACCACAGGGTGAGCACCCCCTGCTGGCTTCACTAACACCTCTTCCAGCAGCAACCTGGCTTTCTCAGAAGGTCTCCCATCCAGGTACTAACCAGGCTCAGCCCTGCTTAGCTTCAGTGGGCAACCAGTCTTGGGCTACAGGGTGATATGGCTGCTGGCAAAAACTGGGTCTTATCAAAACGAACTGGGTCTTATCAAACTTATAAGGGTCTTATCAAACGAAACGGTTGGTCATTTCAAATGTAAATAAAAAAGTTTAAGCTTTATAAGCACACATGTTCGCCTTGCTCTTTTCTATGATGAGTGTTCGTGACTCTCATCAAAACAAACAAATCTTTTTTCGAGTCATTTCATTTGTTTTGATCGTTGAATGAACCAAATGATTCGGAAAAAGATTTGTTCATTTTGATGAATGAGTTCGAACAGGAGGGTCACAAACGTGCATCACAGAACAGAGCAAGGCGAGCATTTGAGCTTATAAAACTTCAACTTTGTTATTTATTTATTAAATGAGCGATTGTTTCGCTTCATAAGACCCTTATTCATCATCTGGAATCGTTTAAAGCCCTTTAAACAGTTTGCAGTTTGTACTGGAAGTGTCTTTTGGACCTTGAACCGTTTGGTTCCCATTGAAGTGCATCATATGGAGAAAAATGCTGGAATGTTTTCATCAAAAACCTTAATTTCTTTTCGACTGAAGAAAGAATGACATGGACATCTTGGATGACATGGGGGTGAGTAAATTATCAGCAAAAGTTTTTTTTTTTTTTTTTTTTCAAAAGTGAACTACTCCTTTAAATCACCATCAATGTTGGTATAACAGATATGTATGAGCATACAATAAAGTTAAAAAGTGTACTACAGCTCATACACATACATCAGTTGTTGCCTGACGTGTGTTTGCATGAACCCACAGAAAATCAGCACAGCGAGTGGCACAGACAAACACTACTGCTATCCTCACTTTACCTGTGCCGTGGACACGGAAAACATCCGTCGTGTATTCAATGACTGTCGTGACATTATTCAGAGGATGCATCTCCGCCAGTATGAACTCTTGTGATTGGCTGCCTGGATCGGTTTGTTCCTCCAATCAACACTTCGCCAGTCCCACATCACATGGGCTGAACTACTGAAGAGTGACAATGTTGTAATGTTCCTTTTTCTGCTTTTCACTTGTTTGCTTTCCTTTTTTATTTATTTTAGTCTATATATGAGATCTGAAGTGAGCGGGGTAGAATGATATGAATGTGTATGTGTATAAGATGAAATGAATACTATTTTGTGTTTGTGTCACTCCCAGGTCATTCCTTTCTTTATATTTTGTTTTTCAGAATTGGCTGGCTTTAGATGAGGTTATATTAAATGTGATTAAACCAGAGGATGTAATGAAAACCTTTGGTAACCTGTGTCAGGGTGGTTTGACCTTTGACCTTTTCCCTCCACCTAATGAAGGAGATATTGGAGTACTTGACATAGGAGTGAGGGGGTACATGAAGGGTTTAATTTTGCAGGAGGCAAAATTCACAATGTAGCACCTTTATATTTATCCTTTTTTTTTTACCATTTTGTTTAGTCTAGTTTCATTTTTAATTGCCTTTTTGTTGTTGTTTTTTTTTCTGCAAAGCGTGCAGAAAGGACTTCAGGGCTAGATAGGAGTTTGTAACCGATTACAGAGCACAGAGCGTAGTGTAGGAGCAGAGGCCTGTGGGATTTGCATTTTTTGCGGCAGCAAGCGTCCATCTTGGGAGATCTGTCACTGGACAATTGATGCCTCCTTTATTATGGGCAGCCCTCATTTTGGAGGTAGTCCTAAATAGAGATAAACAGAAAAACAATATATTTTCAGGGGGTTTGTTTTGTTAATCCTAAAAAATGTGCAAGGTCACTCAATCTTGTACAGGACTTCAAAATGTTATTTTGTATAACTTCAACAAGAAAGACAACTTTTGACTCTTTGTGCCTTTGAGTATGGCTGTACCTGTAAATGAGGATGAAGTATGTGTGATTGGACAGCGCTGTACAGCTTGATGTCAAATATTACATGCAGCACAGCGTGCTGATGGGAAATCTCTCTGTAGACTGAGTTTTTTTTCTGGTTTATAAAACTACTTAATGTCTTTTAATATAAAAGGAAGAAAAATTAGGCAAAAAATATTGTATACAATATGCAAAATTAACCACTTTGTTCAGAAACTGCAAATACAATATGTCTTAAAATTGTTTCTTTAAATTTCTGTTTTCGTCAAACGGACTCAGCTTTAAAACATTGGAAATCTTTTCAAAATTTCCAAAATTTTGTCCCGTTTCAGGAAGGGCACATTTTTAGAAGCCGCGTATTGCAGACTGTACGCAGGATCGTGCCGGTTAAAGCGTGTAGAAATGTGTGATTGCATGCGTGTGCATACACATCACATTGTACTGTACATCTGCACCCTGTGTACATATACATTTATAAAAACGTAAAAACATATATTCTATAAATATATATGTACAATTATTCATAATAATATGTGTGCCTATATGTATACATATTTATGAATGTTTAGCGAGGTTGTATGCATAGCTATGCATATACAAAAATAATATAGAACGAATGAGGAAGTAAGACTAGCGATTCCTTACTGGCCGTCCTGAGCGCATACTGACTGCGCTGGCATTGTGAATGTGAGCACTGATAGTGTAAACCTCGCAGCTCGAGTGGGCCCATACAGTCTCTCTCACTGACCAGTGGGACAGTTATCATAAGTCAAAGTAAGGTTCAATTCTCAACTGGTGAAGTGCAGGGACAGTGTGTGGTGTAACTTTAGGCTGTGAATGGCTGTAACACTGGTAGATAGGCTTTATTCTCTTTACTCTGCAGCTTTTACATGTTCAAATTTATTTCAGAAATTTAAATGAGTGACAATAAAGAAAAATTCTAAATAATAATAAAAACAATTCTTTTTCATTTCTTAATGATTATTTTAATAACGAGGCACATTAGAAGACCTTGGTCTTTGTTTAAAATGGAGATGTGGAAAGAAATGTAATTTTGCAAATAAAATACCTCTAAAAGAAATCCGAGTTTGCCTTTGAATTGAGTAATGTGTGATAATCGCCACTTGAAAAGTTGGATGCAGCAAAAAAAAAAAAAAAAAGTTTTTTTTCTAAAATTTGTATTTTCTTTTCCATCATCTAATACTGAAGCCATCGTTTCAAAGCTCTTCATACAGTCTTCATTTAATATTACTTCCAAAACTTGTTCAAACCACCACAGCTTGTTCGACAAATAACATTAAAAAACAGCACAGAGCAACAGAGCATTACATTGACTTTTAAAGTTTATTGAATGATTTTTTCACATAAATGGAACTGGAACTTGAATTTGTTTTTGCATATAGTACAAACAACAAAAATTCTGAAACCAGGGCTGAAAATATTTATTTTTTTAAAATTTATAGTATAACAATTCAGGGTTCTGAGGGCTAATTCACAAAAGCAGAATTTAGAAATCCAGGATAAGAGATAAAGCTGGGCTTGACCTAGTGTGATCAGTGCATCCTGGCTTTATGAGTTTCACAAAGGCCAAACCAGGCTCAGGGGGAGCGGCTATGTCAAGCCAGGTGTAAGTAATTCAGATAAGTGGGAGTCAACAGCTTTCTTCAACAGACCACACAGTCCATCACAGATTCACTGATGCTACAATGGATAAGTTGCGTGCACCATACTTCAAGTGTTGGGTGTAACTAATTACTAAGTAATTAGTTACTGTAATTTCATTACTTTTCCTTGAAAATGTAAAGTAAGGGATTACTCTTAATTTATCTGTAATTTATTTACAGTTACTTCTGATGTAATTGAGGTAAAAACTGTGTATAGATCAATCCGACCTCACAGCGATTCGTATGCATTTTATGAGGTGTCTAAATATTACGACCGCACTCGTACAAATTCGTATGAATTATTGTAAAATATGTATGAAAAAAGTGTGAAATGTCATGAGATCAGACATAAAACAGTAGTGGGTTTAACATCAAAATGTAGCCTATTGTCTGATGCTAAAAAGTATGTTTTTATAGCTAATGTAACCTTCTCCACCTTGGTCAGTTTAAGGATAATTCATGCAATTTTATAGTATTTATTTGAAAGAATTAAAACAGATTCATGCCTCTCCTTGTATTATTCAGCTGGTTGATATGGGATTTTGAAAGTAATTAGTAATTAAAAGTAATTAAATACTTTTTAGAGAGAGTAATTAGTACAGTAATCTAATTACACTGTTGAAGAGGTAATTAGTAACTAGTAATTAATTACTTTTTTAGAGTAACTTACCCAACACTGCTGACAGCTGATTAATTTATGTTACACAGCTTATTAATGTTCCTCTTTTTTGTTACACATCCCCAGAAAAGCAGTAGGGTAGAGTGGGAGAAAACGCCCCCCAAGGGGCATAGTTTCTCTTTATCATAATTACTACAGTAACATATTTCTGTTCATCAAAGTCTTTATTTTACACTTTAATGCAGTATAACTAGGCCGTAAAATCAAAATATTTGAACAAAACATGAAACAATTACTTCAAGTGAGCATTAGCTAGCTTGGTGAATGCAATGATGGAAGGTGGTTAGGTGACCCAATGATAAAACACAGTGACTTTTAATGCATTTATGTAATATATTTCACTATTAATATACTAATTTATGTTTAATATTTATTTAGGGTGTTCTGTTTATCTTGATGATATGATGAACAAATACTACATCAATTATAGACCTCGTGTAGAAATCAAAATATTTAAATGTTATAAATTTGGCTATTTCCTACATTCCTGAAATAAATATTAATAGGTATATATATTATGTTGTTGCATTACTTGTCTTTTACTTTTAGAGATTAAAAACTATGTTCATTTTGCTGTTGATCTATGAAGGAAACTGGTTGGTAAGAAAGGGGCATTTTACCCCACCTTGGGGGGTGTTTTACCCCACCGCTGGGGCAAAACGCCCCCTCTGTACAAAAATATTTTCAGTCAAAAAACAAATTAATTATGAAGGTTGAGTAATTTTAATATTTGGTAAATAACTCCTGCCAAAGACACTCAAAACTGGGATGGCAATTCTAGTCACATTTATGTTTTGTTTTACAGTAATGTCACATTTTCCTGAAGGGGGGCATTTTTCTCCACTTCTACCCTAACGCTCTTGCAGGTAATTGTCGGGAAAAGTCAATGTGTCGGTCCTGTCCCGAAACACTCTTTCACGTCTGAAAGGCCTTCTCAATATAAGTGCTTCATCAGATGTCATCCAAAAATGGGCATGCCATTGTAAAGGACGAAACATGTGTTTAGAGCTACTTATATTGCCTGACTTGATTGACAAAACTTTTGCTTCTTTATCAGCCATTTCTCTAATTCCCTCATCACATACAATAGACTATTAAAGACCAATCTGTCAAACTTAGAACAACAGCAGTCTTCAAAAACACATTGGACAGTAACAATGCCCACATGGATAATTATTATTATAGTTAATAATGGTGGGCTACCATCATAATGTTACAATAATAATAGTAGGCTACTTGACTGCATGCCAATATGTATCTGATGTACAGTGCCCTCCACAATTATTGGCACCCCTGTTTAAGATGTGGTCGAGGACTTTTAAAAAATTCTCCCTTTTTTTTAAACAACATAGAATCCAAATGCAAAAAAAGAGAAAAATCCAACCTTTTATTTAAGTACATTACTTTGGTGGTAAAAAAAAATTAAAAATTTTAAAAAATAAAAACTTCAAATCATGTGTCCCACAATTATTGGCACCCCTGATGTTAATACTTTGTACAACCCCCTTTTGCCAACAAGACAGCACTTAATCTCCTCCTATAACATTTCACAAGATTGAAGAACACAGAGAGAGGGATCTTTGACCATTCTTCTTTGCAAAATCTTTCTAGATCATCCAGTATCCTGGGCCCTCTCTTGTGCACTCTCCTCTTTAGCTCACCCCACAGGTTTTCGATTGGATTGAGGTCTGGGGACTGAGATGGCCATGGGAGGACCTTGAGTTTGTGACTGAACCATTTTTGTGTAGATTTTGCCACACGTTTTGGATCATTATCCTGCTGAAAGACCCAATGACGACCCATCTTCAGCTTTCTGGCAGAGGCCATCAGGTTTTTATTTAAAATGTCCTGGTAGTTCAAAGCGTTTATAATGCCATGCACCCTAACAAGGTTCCCAGGGCCTTTGGAAGAGAAACAGGCCCACAGCATCACAGATCCTCCACCATACTTCACGGTGGGCATGAGGTACTTTTCGGCATACACATCTTTTGTTTTACACCAGATCCACTTAGAGTGTTTGTTGCCAAAAAGCTCAATCTTAGTCTCATCCGACCAAAGCACACGATCCCAGATGAAGTCCCAGTGCCGCTTGGCAAACTCCAGACGTTTACGTTTGTCAGTGTTAGTGAGAAAAGGCTTTTTCCTAGCATGCCTCCCAAACATCTTGTTGGCATGTAGAGAGCGTCTGATGGTTGTTTTGGAGATTTTGTGACCCCAAGATGCCACTATTTGATGCAATTCTGTGACAGTGAGCTTAGGACTTTTTTTTTACTTTTCTTAGCATCCTCCTCACAGTGCGTTGTGGCAAGATAAACTTGGGACCTCTTTCAGCCTTGTTTGTCACTGTTCCTGTTGTTTTAAACTTCTTAATGATTCCTCTAACTTTAGATATGGGCAATATAAGGTGAGTGGCTATTTTCTTGTAGCCATTGCCTGACTTATAAAGGTCATCACACATCTGCCTTACTTGAATGGTGTGTTCTCTTGTCTTTGCCATGTTGACAAATGGGTAAGAGAATTAGGCCTCTGTGTCATGTCATATTTATACCCCAGGGAAATAGGAAGTCATGAATTACTAATTAAAAGTTCCTAGATATCCTGACCAACATTAGCAACTACAGAAAATATATTTTTTTTAAAAATCAATTACATTTTTCAGCGGAATTGTTAGGGGTGCCAATAATTGTGGGACACAGGATTTGAAGTTTTTATTTTTCTAAATTTTTACATTTTTTTTTTACCACCAAAGTAATGTACTTAAATAAAAGGTTGGATTTTTCTCTTTTTTTGCATTTGGGTTCTATGTTGTTTAAAAAAAAGGGAGAATTTTTAAAAGTCCTCAACCACATCTTAAACAGGGGTGCCAATAATTGTGGAGGGCACTGTATTTAATGCAGGCTGATAAAAATTGCCCTGAACACATAGATGACAAAACGGAATAACTGACAAAACACATTGGTTTCTGATCGGCATGACCGCTGACTGAACAGATAAGGCACCAGGATTGACTAAGCCTGGCTGTTAGCCTGGTCTGGAGCACGTCTGTAGCTCCGGTCTAAGCATCCGCTGTAGATTTAAAATCTTCGTTTCCCCTTGTTATTTAATTTAATGAAAAGACACCAGTCATTCTGCCAATATATGTTATTTATTTTACCAATTTATATAAGACATAAGGGAGAGAGAGTGGACCAGCAAAGATCGTCCTTCTGCTTCTCTGTATTTTTCCCCTCTCTCTGTCTCAAACAAAGAACTTACACAGTACATATAGCTGTTCCAGAGAAACATCTGCTCTTCATCAATCACTTAAATGTATATTCTGCTCCACGGAAAGAAACATAATACACTCAACTTCCCCCCAAGGTCCCCAAACTCTAAAAGTCTTCCACATACAGAATTCAGAAAAGTTTGATTCATAAAAATGTAGATTATAAATGATTATGAATATATATGAAAAGTATAAAAAATGTATATGAAAAGTGTAAATCACATGCATAATACTAATGATTATGATTGTTAATAAAAACAATAAAAAAACTAAAAACAACATTAAATGATGAGATTGTGAATCTTCAGTCCCTCCTCTGGAACTACGGCCGTCAGTTCCACACCATCATCTCCAGGTGGCCAACCTATTGAAGTGATAGTGCTGAGGAGAAATAGTAGACCAAGACATAGACATAGAAGACAAAAGAATTGAAACAGAAAAGAAAAGAAATAACAAACACAAACCCAACCCATGGTATGTCCCCGTATGCTATGTGTCATTTAACATCTATGTGTAAGCATTTAAAATGAACCCCAATCATCTAAGAAAAGAAAAACTAAAAAAGTCTTCTGCCCGTGCCTGGACTCATTAATTAATTAACTCGTTAATTAATTAACTCCTCCAGTTCCGCGCTTAAAACAACAAACAAAATAAACGTTGATGTTAAAGGGTCCTATCCCTTGGGGTTGTAAATCAGTAAGCGGGTGTTCATTGTTTGTGAGGTTGTGTTTTGTAAGTAGTGTAGTGTAAAAAATCTCCTATCTCACTCCGAATTTTCCATTCTCGGCTCTATCCATTTTGTCAGTAATAACCAATCTAAAAGGTTTGGTACTTCTCTTTCTTATCACATATATGATAAGTTTTATTACTAACAGAAACACAAAAACTCCTACCATAGTCAAAACTATCCATTCCAACCATGTTAAATTCCCTGGAATTCGAGCTAATTTCCTCTCAGACATCAATTTAGCTACTCCATTCGCTACGATAACATGACCCATTGCTTGAATTCCCTCCTCTTGAGCTGCCTTAACGCTTGCTTTAACTCTCTTGACCATTTCAAAGAGTTCATAATTCCTCTCTTCCACCAAATCATTATTCCACCACTGTGGATCTAACTGCAACAATTGTACATGTGGAACATGAATTCCACCCAATTGAAGAGGATAGAGAATCTCAACGCAAAATGGATCAGAAGGAATTGGACATAGCTTTCCTCCGTATATCATATTTTCATTTATTCCGTCATGTAATATACACCACTGTGCTTCTGACACCTGCCATGCACCTGTGGCTTGATCTAAAGGAACTACTTCCCAAACTGCAGATCCATTAAGAGACAGACTAAACATTGTAGAACATGAGCAAATTACCCACTCATGTTCCTCAATACAACAGTCTGTAGTAGAAATCATTGGTGTTTCACCTTCAGCCCAATATCCATTCCTTCCCAATCTAATTACTGAATTTCCTTGTCTAACCCCCATTGATTGGAATCGTCTAACTGTCATAATATTGCGTTTCCCATATTGAGGCCAGACCATAATCAAAGGTAATGTTCCAGAACCTGACAACGAATCTTCATTGATTGCAATTTTAACTAATGGAGCATGTTTAGCAGAAGTCAAATTAAGTTGTTTTCCAAAAACCCATAACAAAGATTCCGCTATTCAGGAACTTGCCCCATTCGAATAACCTGAATATCCTCTACCATTTGATCCTTCAAATTCTGAGCCAAAAATAAACACGCTGCACGATGTGTCTCAAAATTAGACGATTTCACTAATGCATCTGCCAATTCCCTCGCTGCGTCATTAAGATGCTGACCCGCTGCTATAATATGTAGAGAACCTTGAAGAGTCTCAGTAAGTCCTTTGCCGGTCATTGTTCCCACCCACTGAGAGTACTCACTTAATTGTTTCAGCTGAGCAGTATTACTAATTGAATTGACAGAGCCAAATACCCCCGCTATGTCTCCCCATATACTTCGAGGTTTGCGATTTCGACTTCCAAGAGGATCCTTAGAGGTATAATATTTAATTTCTTTTTCCAACCAGCTCCTAATTTTTGTGAAATTTCCACAATAGGACTGATCATAAACAGTAAGAAGAGACATCAAGTTATAATTAATGCGTTGTCGCACCATATGAGCTTCGTTTATCAAGGTTTTGGTTTCCTTTGCTAACAATATACCATGAGCTGGTGCAATAGTTGTACTTGGGCATGTTTTAGCTTTGTTTGTCTTTCCCGCAGAAAGATAAAAACACCGTCCAATTTCCCCAGTTTCTAATTCAGTCTCACAATATTCATTCGCATCTTCCGAATGCCAAACTCGTATGTAATTTCCCTTGAATCTAGTTGTCCTGGAGGTAGCATCCCATAGAAACCCCTCGCATGGTAACACTATGGGATAGATACAGCCTAGGGCTAATGAATCCCATATTGTAAGCATGTGGGTACGATTCAAAATGAAATTAATTTCCACATCAGAAGATGTTATGAGGTTTAACCCCACAATTTCACATTGTTCTTTTGAACAAATTTCTCGTCTTTGAGCACTACCGGTATACCCCCCATCTTTCACCGGCCAAATTACTCTGCTTTTGTAACATTGGTGGTGAAAGTTACATCCACCGTAGATGCCCACTCGATATTTAGCAAGGTCTTTATCATTACGTGGCACCCAATCCCATAATCCCCATCTGGAAATGAAGGGTAGAGTAAAACGTTGGCCAGATTTCAGGGTTGCATTCCGAGTAATTTCTTGAACTCGAGGAGTCCATAAAGCTTGGCTTCCTTGGTAAATGCCAAGTAAAATTAAAAACAAGCATACCATTGTCGTTGTGTATCGAGAATAACTTGCGACCATCTCTAATCAATGTCAATGGAATTGATTCCTGAAATGGAAGCAGAAAAATAATTAATCGTCACTCCTTTTTCCCAAAGTTAATGAGTGAACAGTGCTCAATCTCAGGTCCTAAGCCTTCATCATTTTGTTCATTCACTAAGCAAGGTTTAACTTGTGACCAATGATACCATCTATCTGTTCCTACACCCTTCCCTTTTAGGCAGACACTTGTATCTGTTGTTAAGAGTACCTCATATGGCCCCTCCCACCTAGGTTCTAAACCTTTCCTGGGAATACGTTTGACCATAACAAAACTGCCTAACTCAGGAATGTGTGGAATGTCAGTAGTGGTATGTTTTTCATCCCATTGCTGTTGAGCTTCTCGCACTTTCTTATTATTGTCTTTGATTGCTTTGTCCAGCATTGCAAGATAGCATCGCAGCTTCTCTTGGAACAAAGTAGAGTCTCCTCCTGTTCCCGCAGGCGGCGGAGCATCAGGAGGCAGAACCATTGCTCTTCCAGTCATCAGTTCAAAAGGAGTCAGTCCCGTTACTCTGTTCGGGGTTGCTCTCAGATTCCACAAAATTGCGGGTAACAACTTGTGCCATCCTTGGCCAGTTTGCAGAATGGCCTTGGTGAGAGCGGTTTTCAACGATCTGTTCATCCGTTCCACTAGGCCTGAACTTTGAGGTCTGTACGGGACGTGAAACTTCTGTTTAATCCCCATCAATTTCATTGCTTCCTTCATCAGTTTTCCAGTGAAGTGAGTTCCATTGTCAGAATCAAGTTCATATGGAAGACCCCAGCGAGGAAAGACTTGTTCAACCATCACTCGTGCGGCTGCTTCAGCAGTGCAGGTTTTTGTTGGGAATGCTTCCACCCATCTAGTAAATCTGTCCATGATCACTAGAATGTATTGGTACCCTCCACTGGGTGACAAAGGTCCTGTGAAATCGATTTGGAGATGTGTCCATGGACCTGTTGGTCTGGGTGCATGTGACATCCGCACCTTTACAGATTTTCCAACATTTGCTTTCAGACAGATCAAGCATCTTCTACAGTAATCATCAATGTCTCTCATCATTCGTGGCCACCACCACGTCTCGCTGATTTGAGCTTTCATTGCTTTTGCTCCAGCATGTACTTTTCCATGATACAGCTGCATTAGTTCCCTTCTTGTTCCGATAGGCATCACCACTTGTCCTGTTGGAATTCTCCAGATAGCTTGATCATCCTCTTTCGCTCCCGCTTTTATCCATTGTTCTTTCTCTTCATCTGTCTCAGTTTGATATGACAGAAGGCGGAGCTCAGGATTATCTTCGGTGTTTTCCTTTACCAAGGTAACAGGAGTAAGAGGAAGTAGTGCTGCTTCTCTGGCCGCTGCATCTGCTGCCGTGTTTCCTTGACTTACTTTGGACTTGTCAGATTGATGTGATTTTACTTTGATCACGGCTGCTTCTCTGGGTAGGTGACATGCTGCAATCAAACGACGAATTATGGAAGCATGTTGTATTTCGCTCCCATTGCTGGTGATAAGTCCACGTTTTTTCCACAGGGCAAGGTAGTCATGGACCACTCCAAAAGCATAACAACTATCTGTGTAGATGTTGACTCGTTGTCCTTCCGATAATTCGAAAGCTTCTGCAAGTGCTATGAGCTCAGCTACTTGTGCTGAAAAATGCCCAGAAAGAGCTCCTTTCTTCACGACATTTCCATCAGCTTCCACTACAGCCCATCCAGTATGTCGTTTTCCATCAACATAGTAACTGGATCCATCGACCCATAACTCCTTGTCTGGATTTTCAAGAGGTGTTGGATTAACAGGACCAAGACTTTCTTCTTCTACTTGTTTTTCACACTCATGTGGTGTTCCCTCGTGTGGTTCGATCATCATTGTTGCAGGGTTAAGGGATGTGTCTCTGATGATTTCCACTCTCAAATCCTTGTTCAACAAAGTTGCTTCCCATTTTGCTCTCCTTGCATCAGTAATGGTCTTGATGTTTGTGTTGTTCAGCAACGTCACTATACTGTGTGGAGTATGCAATATGATTGTTTGTGCTCCTATCAAATTTTCCACAGCATCCACTGCCCATGTGGCACCATCGAGAGCTTGTATACATCGTGGTTGACCAATCATTGTAACAGGAATCTTTGTGGAAAAGTATCCAACAGGTCTGTATCGATCACCTGGTTTTTGACACAGTACTGCTGAGTACGTCTCATCTCCCACCCTGGTCCACAAATGAAACGGCAATCGTCCATCAGGAAGTCCCAAGGCTGGGGCTGAAGTCAGTTTTTCTTTCATTGAAGTAAATGCTTCCTCAGCTTCCGGTGTCCAGTTTATCTGTTCCATTCCAGGCTTTCCTCCCTTGTACAAGTCAATGAGGGGGCTGGTGATGCTGGCAAAATCAGGAATATACTGACGACAATAGTTGAAAAGTCCCATCACTTTCCTCATTCCTGTAACTGTTAGAGGTTTTGGAAGTTGCCGTAATGCCTCCACACGCTCTGTTGTCAGTCTCCTTCCCTCGACAGATATTTCTTGGCCCAAGTAGATAACCTTGGTTTTGGCCAGCTGTGCTTTGTCGGGGTTGACTTTGAATCCTCCTTTCTTAAGGGCTTGTAGGACAATATTCAGAGCAAATATGTGGCTGTTTTCATCTGGGCTTGCAATTAACAAGTCATCCACGTATTGGAGGCAAACACTTCCTGAACTCTCAATTTCAGCTTTTTGCTCCGTTAAGAACTGATCCAAAGTTCTGTGAAATACCACAGGAGAAATATTAAGTCCTTGTGGGAGTCTGTTCCAGACATACTGTTTTGCACCCACTGTGAAGGCAAGTTTCTCTTGAGATTTTTCGTCAATAGGTATAGACCAGAAAGCAGACAGTACATCTAGTACTGTGAAAATTCTTGCATTTCCTGGAATATCATTCAGAATGGTGGCAGGATTGGCCACAATAGGATGCGGTTTTGGTGTTACACTGTTGAGTCTTGTGTAATCAATGGTTAATCTCCATGAGTTATCCGATTTCTTGACAGGCCAGACAGGACTATTAGTGGTTGATGAAGTTTGTCTGATAATCCCTTCAGCTTCCAAGTCTGCCACTATCTCTTCCACGGCTCGTCTTGCTTCAGGTCGGATAGGGTATTGTTTATGAGGGGCATGTGTCGGCCCTTCAATAACAACAGGGTCAATGTTGGCTTTGCCACAATCAAATTTGTGTTTAGCCCAAACTTCTGGATGTAAACTGCACAGAAGACCCCACACACCGTCTTTGGTCCAGTCTCTGATGATTGGTTTTGCTGCACCAACTGAACTCAAATTACATGTGCGATCTTCGTGTGGTATTATCCCAGCTGTTGTAGCGATTTGGCGACTGTCAGTGAAGATGATCATGTTCAACAATGGAAGTATGTCCATGCCAATGAGGCTTCCTTGTGAATTCGGTCCCACCCAGAAAGATGTCCATATGACTTCATCTTCATGTATTTGTAGTGGAACTTGGATACTTTTATGAAATGTTGTGATACCTCCTCCAACTCCTTCAACTTCCATTGCTTCATCTGTTGTAGGTAGGTTCAGATCTGTTATTGAAATTGAGGCTCCTGTGTCAACCAGGATATCACATGGGTGGCCCCCTATTAATGCATTGATGAAAAGGCGATTGTCTCTTTTCTTACTAATACAGGGGGCCGCTGATTCCTATTGCGGACGCATAATCCCCTCTATGAGTTGACGGACTTGTGCGTCCGTCCATGTCTTCCCTTGAGAGGTTTCATCATGATTTTTCGCAGTGACTTGTTTAAATGATGGACCTTGACCTTCTGCTCCACCACCTTTAGCCCAGCAGTCTTTTCTTGAGTGGCCACGCTTTCCACAGTTGCCGCAAACAACAATCTTATTCTTTGTATCCATGTTGTATTGAGCTGTCGCCACTCCTTTTCGATTTGTCTTGTTTCCTTCTTCCAGGTTTGACCTCATAGCCATCTCTAGACGGCCAGCCCATTGCATAATTTGGTCATATGTTTCGCCTGGATTGACTCCAAGTGATAACGCTTGTTGGTATTTAGAGCTAAACCCATCCACAAGTGTGTCAGTGAATTGTACATCATCTCTGTCAGGTTGTTTCTTAGCGCAGAGAGCCCATCTCTCATAAGTGTTCCACTTACGCAGAGCATATTCGTCTGGAGATTCATCATCCTTTTGCTTAATCAATGTCACTGAAGTGAATGGAATTTTACCGCTTCCCAAGATTTCTTGGATTTCCTTTCGGAATACATCTAATGTTTGCCAAAGACCCAGGGGTCGTCCTTGGCCATCAACCCACAAGTCTACCCATTGGGCTGTTGTTATCGACGCTGGCAGGCGTTCCCATCGGTCTCTTGGGATTTTAGCTTTCACAATGGTGTGAATGTCTTTTAGTGTCATTTGATGTGCTTCAACCAGGGAGTCTAATTCTCGCCAAAACTCTATGTTTGGATCTTGTCTCTTCAGAGGAGGCAAGGCTGAGAGAATGGCTTGTCGTTCTCCCGGAGTAAATGGTCTTTCTTCGGTCATCATCTCAGGTTGCGACTCTTCCCTTTTAATCACAGGTGAAGAAAATTCAGGACCGATTTTGTCAATTGTAATCACGTCATCATCTCTTGTCTCATCACCCCAGTCAGATCCATAATTATGAGCTGGTGTACATCTCATCATGTCTCTGCTTTGCTGGGCTGATTTAGATCTTGTTATAATTGGAGCTGCGTGTGCAGATGCAATATACATTTTGTCAACTGGACCTCCGTTTGATCTTGAAGCTTGAGGCTGCGTCAGAGGTTTAGATGAACTTGTATATTGTTCAGGCAAAGGTGGATAAATTGGTTTGTAAGGTGGAGGCGTTACTGTTGTCGCGGATTTCACTGGTGCTTGTGAATATTTCCTTTCAGCTTCAGTTATTATATTTGTCCAATCTGGATCAAATAAATCATCACTGGTTGTGTTTTCCTTCTCTGGACATGTGATGGACATTATTTTGTTTAATTTGTGGTATGCTTCAAGCTGAGGCTTCATAACTTCAACAAGCGGTACCGGACCTCCATGTAAGTCGCAACAAATTCCACCTTGTTTCACAATCCAATTAGCTGCTAAAATTGGAAATGCTTTTGATTTTATCTTGTCTTTTTGGGACTCGAACCAGCTTAACTGCTCATTCATAGATGCATTAATGTCCAGTCCTTTTTTCAAAAGTTTAGTTAGTTTCTTGTTCTTCTTCTTTTCAAGATACCATTCAGCTATTGTGCTGCTGGTACAGACACTTGCTGCCATCTTCAAGTGTTAAAAGTCTGTGCACTCAGAACAGTCTGTTAACTCAGAACAGCAGGGATGTATGTGTGCCTATATGTGTGTGTGTGTGTGTGTGTTATACGGGGGGGGGGGGGCTATGTATGTGCGCCTATGTTCAGAAACTGCAGCCTATGTGATGCGTATGTGTGTGTGCTCAGAGCTGCAGGCTGTCTGTGTGTGTGTAAGTATGTGTGTGTGCTCAGAGCTGCAGGCTGTCTGTATATGTATGTGTGTGTGCTCAAAGCTGCAGCCTGTGTGTGTGTATAGGTATGTGTGTGTGGGCTCCCTGCCTCTCTCCCTCACCAACTGGATGTGTGTGTGTGTGAAGGTACAGGGCAATTCTGAAGGGAGGGGCTGCTTCGCTCTCTTTCTCCCTCACTCACAGAACAAAAGAAAAATTTAAAGAAAAGTTAACTCTAATGCTTTTCAGTATTTTAGTTTTCTTTTTAAAACTCAAAACGGTTTCTTTTTTTTTTTTTCCTCTTTCCAAATATTTTGGATTTTATCTCAGATTAATTTCTTTGGTATTTTTTTTTTTCCCTTAAAGTTAACTCGGATCAGTCTCCTCAAATATTTGAACAGCTTTACGGTCAGGTTCAGAATGCCCACGATCCTAGCTAGTTACAAGGGCGCCTTTTATACTTGTATAACTCTAGCGTGTTACAATGTTTTAGGGATTACTCTGCCATCATTTTTAAAACAGTCCCGCCACATTTAACCGCTTTGGTCAATCAAGTACCACTCGTGTTAAACTTTCCTCGTCTCCTACTGAGAACGAATCTTCGGTGTGCTGGATGTTTTAGGGATTACTCTGCCTTCTTTAAACAGTCCCGCCACTATCCAACCACGTCGCAGTTATAACCAAGCAAATTTTACTAGCTTAACCGTTTTACAGCTAATTCCAAATTTCTGACTAGATGGTCTTTTTTCTAAAAAAGATCCATCTCTATCCCAGCATTTCAAATATTGTCTGAGGTTTACTTTTCAGAGAACCTTAAATAAGCCTAATTCAATTTGATTATTTAATCTGATTATTTTTATATAATTTTTCCTTATGTCCCATATTCATTGGCAAAACAACTGGTACTTAAAATAACACAGTTCTTTTCAGCATTTCAGTCACTGTCTCTAATCATCAGGCAGACTTAAACTTTTTAGAAAGGAAAAAAAGTCTTACCTGAAATGATTGAGACGAATGCCTGGGTATGCGGTCCTTTTCGTGTGACGCCAAAAATGTAGATTTAAAATCTTCGTTTCCCCTTGTTATTTAATTTAATGAAAAGACACCAGTCATTCTGCCAATATATGTTATTTATTTTACCAATTTATATAAGACATAAGGGAGAGAGAGTGGACCAGCAAAGATCGTCCTTCTGCTTCTCTGTATTTTTCCCCTCTCTCTGTCTCAAACAAAGAACTTACACAGTACATATAGCTGTTCCAGAGAAACATCTGCTCTTCATCAATCACTTAAATGTATATTCTGCTCCACGGAAAGAAACATAATACACTCAACTTCCCCCCAAGGTCCCCAAACTCTAAAAGTCTTCCACATACAGAATTCAGAAAAGTTTGATTCATAAAAATGTAGATTATAAATGATTATGAATATATATGAAAAGTATAAAAAATGTATATGAAAAGTGTAAATCACATGCATAATACTAATGATTATGATTGTTAATAAAAACAATAAAAAAACTAAAAACAACATTAAATGATGAGATTGTGAATCTTCATCCGCAGAAATTGTTCAAGGACAATTATCTCTCCGATCTCCTGGTTCGTTCTCGCTCTCGGTCTCACCCACTTCTGATACAAGTCTTTCAGATGAACATAGGGGTCTTTAGGGGTTTAGGGGTCACAGCTCTTTAGGGGTCTCCTCTTCCAGCACCTCCATAGCACGAAATCTCTGTCGATACGTTTCATGATTGATGGAATACTTCTTCAAAATAGCCTCCTTTACCTGCACATAGTCACTTGCGTCTGCAACATCCATGGCCACATATGCACTGCGCGCCTTGCCCGTCAGCAATGGAATGAGTCTAATGGCCCAATTTTCCATTGGCCATCTGTACACCTCAGCAATCCGTTCAAACGTGGTTAAATAATGCTCGATGTCATCCGCTTCACTCAATTGTTGCATCTTTGGTTCTTTTAGCACATAACCATGGCTCATGTTGTGAGAGCCTGAAGCTCTGGGCGATTCCCCTGCTTCAGCGACTCTCCTGTCTCGCACATCCTCCAACGGAGTTTGCTGGCTGAGCTCATCCTGTAGTAGATGGAACTGATGCTGGAGTGATTTCCATCTCGTCTCTTGTCGAGCTGCTTCTTGTATCTGATGGCCATCTCTCTCTTGCTGATCCTGCATGAACCATTGAAACATCCGCTTCAGCTCCAGTACATCCCCTTCCGACTCCTCTTCAGCCCCATCTGTCGCATCCTCCATCAGCCTCTCACCCTCCTCTGGTGCGCTCTCGACGTCAGTAGGAACAACAGCACGTACTCTCTTAGGCGCCATCCTTTCCGCACTTGACTCTCTACAGACAGTCTCCTCCTGGACAGAAAACCACCACTGCCACCATCTTGTCAGGTTCTTTCCATTAAATTTTCAGGAGACATTCATGGAGTCATCAAAGTGTCATTTTATTGATGGTAACAATTGAGTGCTGACCAGACATTGTACAAAAATAAAGGGAAAAAAAACCAAGACAAACAAACAAACTAATAAATGAGGCAACAACAGCACATTACTGAGTTCTGGGTCTAAGATGTTTCATCAGCGATCCCACACCAGAACTTACCCAGCCACAGACATTGAAGCTCTTTTAGCAACCCAGACCAAACCATTTGGATAATTACAGGGGTAATCACAAGACTTCTCATTCTATTACATCAAAAATAAAAGGGGAAAATATATACAGCAATACAAAGACACAAATGAACATAAGAATAACATTTACCATAAAGCAATAAAGAAAATACACTTACACATTCATACATAAAACACCTCCTTTAAACACATGTGAATTAACACACAACCCCAACCCATATTGTCCAGAAAACTACATTTCCCATGATTCCCCCATGAGATATATAAAGGACACCAGGAAACCGTTCCATGCTGCACTCATGGATCCCGGCGAAACCAAGGGTAAGATAAACATGTAACAAACTTAAATAAAACTCTAAACCCATATTTTGGTTGTGGTTTTATTTACTCTAGCGTGCACTCTAGAAATAAATGGTAGTAAATTTTGTTACTCCTTGATGTTTAAACCACTGCAGACACAATGTAACTTCTCCAATTCCAGGGTCTGGGTAAATTATATTTAAGCAGACAAATTACTTACAAAGAAATTCATAAATAGACCAAAACAGAGAACATTAATTCCTTAAATCAAATAAAAATATACATTTTTACATAAAAAAATAAAATAAAAATAAACTAGAACCAATGCAAATGTTCATTCAGGTGTGGCCTTAGCCATCACACCGTCTTATTGTAAATGTTATGCTATACATTTCAATATAATTACTGTAGAAATGCACAAATGTTATTTTTTTATACAGAATACTTTAATGTGTTTTTAATAGTTTGGAAAGCAGTCAAATATCAGTTAAAGCTACTTTACATTTGCAGCATTTGGTGCAAATGTAAAGTATTTTACAGGTGGTAGAGTATGAATGACAAAAGTGTTCATGGATTTTTGGAGATGTGGTCATTGAATGCATTTTTTTGTGTGAATATGAAATATTTACCACAGTGTTGTCCACATAGACTTCTGCTTAGTTGACTATGGTTTGGTCCAAACTGAAGTCATACTGTCAAAACTCTTCAAAGTAGAAACAACAACAACAAAAAAATACTTCACAGTTTGTGCATCAAAAAAAATATTTTACATTTTAAATTAGAAAGAAACGACACTTTGCACATGCAAACCAGGAAACTCATTGATACTCAACATTGCAACATGTGTGAACATTCTTCTGATACAATTCATTGTCACAAAACTTTCTTGTGCATGTTACAAAGTCTTGTACTTTGCTAAAAAGCTATTTATCAAGTCCAGTGATCTTCTGAACATCTGTAGATGGATGAGTGTTATCAGTGCAATGATCAGACAGCTGATGCAGTAAAGCGCTAACACACTCCTCTCATCAGGCAAAAAACACTTTGACAACCTGAAGTTGGACCTGGAGAATATTCCCTACAGGAAGTGACAGAATATACAAAACATTTAGTTAAATATCAGTTAAAGTTCCTAATATGTTGGGGCTATAATTCCTGAAACTATTAAAGTATTTTTCTCTTGCAGCTTTTATTTAACAAATTATATTACATCACCTTTTAGGTTGTGTGAAATCTGATGACCTTGCATTCATCAGTAAAACACTGTGACGGCAGTTCAAACGTGCTATTATATACAGTTATTCACATTGTATCAACATGTTCCGTTTTTTTATTGCAGCTACTGTTTTTTATTTATTTTATATGCAGGAAAATTACACAGTATAATACAAAAAATTACGTGGTTGTGGTTGCGCGTCGACGCACCCCGTGAGCTAATAAATAAAGGCTACAAAGAATTTTTTAACCATGCAGCAGCAGTACATTCAGTCACCTGAATGTAGTTAATCACCATCATACTGATATAGAGCCATATTGCCCGATTTGAAAGATTTTTTCTTTTCTATCTGGTCTAGCAGGTGTTTAAATTTGCACTGCCAATGTGTGTTGATATGGTCATGCTCTGACAGATGAAATGAAATGACTGATTAATTATTCATTCTTTTTTATTGGCTGCTACCATACTGGGGTTACATCAACATAACCATTATGTGGTCAGTGCAATGTGATCATCTCTAGAAAATTAGACCTACAGCTTTGAAGTGACATGATGAACAAAATTAAAACGCATGCTTTAATTACCAGGATGAAGCTGGGGTTGTTGCGGTTCCTCCAACTGAAGGATGGGACACTGATCTCAGGGTAGAGTTTCTCATGCAGTACTTCACAGCCATTGTGAGTGTGGCCACTCAGAATGAGGCGGGGCTTGAACCACCACAAGAGCTGTTATTGAAGATGAAGATGATTTGCTGCTTTTATTATTCATATTTATATACAGTAGGTGGACAACCAGAATGTCTATTACCGCCGCGGCAAAAATAAATCAGTCGCATTTCAAAGTCATTCGCGAAATGACCACCAGGAGCGCAAAAAGACATTTAGCGAAAGCAAAACGTAATTATGTAAAAGTAGCCTACATTTTAAATAGAAAAAAACAAACTTCAAAAGTTAAAATAGGCTATTTTCTTAAAATAGAAAATAAATTGGGTGCAATCAATGACGCTAAACTATTAAGGAATGGGAAGATTGAAGTGCGCTTCTCTCGCATGCGCGCGCACACTGACTGCTGAACAATCAACCTTCTGGGCATTTCTCAGTGAGAAAAGTTGTGGTCGAGAGGTATAACTTAGGTTTCAATCATTTTGATGACACTGTTTCAAATCCCGAATAAACATGCTTATTTATAAAATTACCATGCATTTTCATTTTACACTAAGCAACAAAACTCATCCAACAGATTGACTGAATTTACATCTTCAAAAGCAGTTCTGTTAAAAAAAAGAAAAAGA
Source organism: Pimephales promelas (assembly GCF_988280905.1). Classification (NCBI taxonomy): domain Eukaryota; kingdom Metazoa; phylum Chordata; class Actinopteri; order Cypriniformes; family Leuciscidae; genus Pimephales; species Pimephales promelas. The sequence goes on along the minus strand of NC_142790.1, from coordinate 10,032,419 downwards.
AAAAAGAAAAGAAAACTTAATGGGGTTCCATGCAGAAAGAATTTTTAAAAGCATAACTAAGCAAAGTGCGATTTGCCGGTGGGGGATTCCCAAATAAAATCATTTTTTAAAACTGTAAAAGGTCTAGAAAGTAGTTATCTGTTGAGGAATTAATGAACTCTTCTTGACATTTAGCCTTAACCCTAAGCACCTTTTTTCATGTAAAAATGAACCTATACTCACAATAGGCTAACGACAAAATGTTTTCTCGCTCATTTGAGTGAACATAGTGGTAGAACTTACGGTTCGAACTTTAAGATGACTACTGTCATCAGACTAAAGTAGTTAAATTTTATATTATGGAAAGAGATTTGTCTTGTTCTAAAACTTGTTACACCATTTAGTTTTTTGCTTAAATTTATAAAATAAAATTACCATGCATTTCCGTTTTACACTAAGGAACAAATAGTATCCAACAGAACGACTTTATATCTGTATAATAATACCAATCGTAATTTCAAAAGCAGTTCTGTAAAAAGAATAAATAAATAAATAAAATAAATAATAATAATACTAATTATAATAATAATAAGCTACTGTTAGAATGCTGCTATATATATATATATATATATATATATATATATATATATATAGCTTTTGATTTCCTATAGCCTATACAGTTTTTAAAGGTGCTGTATGTGATTTTTAGCAACCTCTAGCGGTGATGTTTCAGAATGCAACAAGAGCGCTCTGCTCGTGCTCAATCTCAAGAGTGAGCAATCATTCACTACCAGCCACACGGAGACTTTCAACGCAACGGCGAAATTATCACACATGCTGAAAACTAATGTAAACTCCCACTGCAGGTACAATAATAGCCTACTTTTATCAGCTTGACGTTGAACTAATGCTCTGTGCTCATACCACCCTAGTGAAAAAAAGTATACTTTATGGTATTTGAAATTTATTCCATTTTTCAATAGTACATTGCAAATATACTAACAAAAAATGTACTGTATTTAAATACATTAAAAGTATATTAGCATCATGCTTTTTACCTATTTTCACAATACAACTTTAAACACACTTTAAAATAATTGTACTTAAGTATATTTTCTAAAAGTATATTGAAAACAAGCATGCTTTTAACATATTTCTAAAAAGTGCAGTATAAGTACATTGCAAATATATGCTTTGTTAGACTTTTAAGAAATATGCTCAACACAAGTATACTTTTAACATATTTCTAACAAATGCACTAGAAGTACATTGGTAATAAATACATGCTTAATTATATTTTTAAGAAATATGCTAAACACAAACATAATTTTAGTGAAGTTTTAGAGCATTCAAAGAAAAAATACTTATGTTGCTCTTACTTAAAAATACATTTTTGGAGTACTTTGTGTAAGAACATAGCAAAATTATTAAACTTTTAGTGGGTTTAAAATATATGAACTTTATAAACATGTATGCTTACTGCAATATATTTAAAAAAATGTATGCATTTATCATTTTAATATATATATATATATATATATATATACATACACAATGTACCAACTTGTAATGTATTAGAAACATTTGTCAACTATATTAAGCATTGCAATAAGCATACCTAAAATTTTTGATGTTCAATTTTACTTGTAAAGGGCTTCTTAAAATGATGTTGTCCACTGCATGCTACGTTTAAATTCCCACAAGGATTTCAACATCATATTATTTAAATTTGATCAGATACATTTTCCAGAGATGATAAAAAAGTTTGTACTTGTTTAAATTCAAACACTAGCATACTACTTACACGTGAGTCCTGATTGGTTCCAGAGCCGTTGAATGGTTGTGATTGGTTCTTATGATAATGAGCTCGCCTCGCACCGCCTGAAAGGAATTTGACCTCACTCTCAGAGCCTCCGTTTGTCAGACAATATTCTGATGTGCGTAAATGTTACTTGACTGTGATTAGATTTAGAGGTCTATATTTGAACATGTCTTTAGAGGATTAGGAAGAAACCACGCATTTCATATGGATTAGATGATATTTTTTTGTGATTAACTTTTTAAAACGTAGCGTTTTGAGAGGACATAGTGTTGATTTTACCCAGCTTCTTCAAGTTTGCATGGCGTCGTGTGACATTTGGAACCTCATTATGTTGTGATTCTAGGTAAGATTTGTATTACATTAACGTTACTTGTCTTTGGCAGTAGTATTTTTGACACACAGTCTAACAGCACGTCTTTTTCAGTTCAGCTACATTCAATTTGACCAATCAGCCAAGCTTTTCAAGTGATGTCGAAGCAGACTCAAAGAGATGAAGATGCTGCCTAATAGAAGTTACTGGTAAGTTTTAGTTTTTTGCAAATAAACAGATCACTATTTAGATTTTTTATCTTAATAAATCTTTTTAAAATTTATGTGGATACATTTGTTTGTCTTATACAAATAAATATAAAACATTGTCCAATGCATCTGCAAAAAAAAACTAATTAGTCATTATAACATGTACAACATTGCATTAACATTATTTTTATTTGCAAAATGAAGCTGTGTATTTATTTCTGATTTCTTGAAAAAATTGGTGTCATTATGTCAATGATCTTTCTTTGAAAAGTTTTGGGGAAAAAATACATGTTATGAGCAAAGTTACTTTGTCTTGAGCTGACCAATAATGGTAGTGTGTGTTGATTGGTGTTTATAGTAGTTCAAGCTTGACAACCTTATCATATACAGTATAACTCTCTTTTTTCATATTAATATTTGTTGTTTTTCAGACAGCTGCTATAAGAAAAATTGAAATTGGAAAGAAAACGCAATTCTAATGCGGATGTCTGGCCACTTAAGTTAAATTCAACCAGAGGTTTGCGACTTCTTCTGTCCGTTATCTTGTAATACTGGAATGCTGTGACACTGAATTAAAACAATGTTCTGTCCTAATTTTTTTCATAATGAGTTACTAGAAAGTGTACTTTCTTTTTCAAGTGAGTAAAGTTTTATTGTGAAAATTGTTATCAGCATAATGTTAGTATAAAACGTGTAATATATTCACAAAGTACAATTCTGTGTAAGTATTGGCAATGTACTATTGAAAATGTGAATATACTGTATTTATTGACCAATAAAGTACTTTTTTCACCTGGAAAGTGTGTTGAGTAGTCCCTTATTTAATTCAGCCTTCAGTATACTGGTAGCCTGCATGCTAACCAAAAAGTAGCCTAGCAGAGTAATAACAGATATTGATAAGTAGCTAAAAAGTGTACTTTCTTACTAATTTGAATGAACCCAAAGTAGAACTGAGCATACTATCATCACAATACGAATATTTTAAAAGTATAATGCTTGTATATTTGTAAGACAAAGTGCATTTTAAATGTACTTCTAACACAGATATGCTACACTTAATGCTTATTAATCAAGCATGTATATTAGTACATACAGCCATATACTTCAAGTATACAAAGTATACATGAAGTGGTTCCACTTTAGCACGTAAAAGTACACCAAGTACACTTCAAATTGTGCTTTTCTACAATTAAATTACAACTAAAATATATTAAGTACAAAATTAGTTGTTCCAAAATAGCATGCTTCAAGTTAAATAATCATTAACAAACTTGAAGTATACTGATGATTAGTCTGGCTTTAAGTATGCTCAAGTATGCTAAGATTGAATATACTTAACATATTTATTTTTCACCTGGGCATGAACATAATGTTACAATAAACTGCATTTAGCCGACATGTGATGTTATATAGCATAAGCCATTTCTCTAACTATTCGTGTATCTTTCACAATCAGCAATGTCAACATAGGTGAATGTATAATATAACGAAAACGGTTAGTGAACTAAACTGAACAGTTTCAGTGTATCAGTAAGATCCTAGGAAGTAACAATACTGTACTGAACTTGTCTGGAAATGTGTATAAACAATATGGTAGTGGGATGACGACTTTAGTCAGTAGATCTAGTAAATAAAATAAGTTACATACTAAATGTTATACTAATGTTATCCTGGAACATTATTTTGTATTCATGTCATGTTTCATGTAGTTTACCTTGCTATTTCACTTGAGTTTACTATGTTGATCCATGTTTTCGTCCGGAGTCGATCAGATTCACGTTTTGCCTGACGAGCTTGAGCAGATTAAACTTTTTTTGTTTTTTATATTTATGTGGAGTTTGTGTTGGAGTCTGTGTTGTGCTGGAGGCAGGACGTTTTGGGGGGTTATCAGACTCCATGTCGTCAGCTGAAGTGCCGTTAGTGTAAAACTTAGAGCACGAAAGTTGTTTGGCCTGATGTGATCTATAAGTGTACCGAGTTTCATATTATTACATGTAAGTGTGTTTGATTTATGGACCAAATTTTCAGATCAAGTTTATGGACCAAGTTAATTTAATTAATAAACTAATTATATAAAACTATTGTCAATGCACTACAATTAAACTGGTTATATTATGCCTTTACTTACAAAAAATTAAAATAAAAACTTATTTAAAACATACCAGGCTTAAGAAATATATTTTATTTTTCTGTAGGCCAGACACACAGCAGTGAAATGGTTAAGCCCCCTCCCCCTACAAACACACACACAAACACACACACAGACAGGCAAAGACAGAGACCGAGACAGAGACGTAGGCTCAGAGAGAGCATGACCACATTCAAACAAACATACAGTGGTGTGAATAAGTTTGGACACCCATGCTAAAGTTGCCTAAAAAGAGGGGAAAAAATCATCTTTTGGATATTGATCTTAATGCCTTAATTAGAAAAATGAGGAAAACTCCAACCTTTAAGGACACAAATTTTCTTTGTGAATGAATAATGTATCATAAATAAATAAATGTTTTTCCTTAAAATACAGGGTGCATAAGTCAGGACACCCCTATGTTAAATTCCCATAGAGTCAGGCAGATTTTTATTTTTAAAAGCCAGTTATTTCATGGATCCAGGATAATATGCATCCTGATAAAGTTCCCTTGGCCTTTGGAATTAAAATAGACCCACGTCATCACACACCTTCCACCACACCTAGAGATTGGCATGGGGTACTTTCCATAAGATCATCTTTCAATGCAAATCAAACCAGCTATTAGGCTAACTGAAGTAAAACCATGCCAATCTCAAGGCATGGTGAATGGTGTGATGATGTGGGGATATTTTAATTCCAAAGGCCAAGGGAACTTTATCAGAATGCATATTATCCTGGATCCATGAAATAACTGGCTTTTAAAAATAAAAATCTGCCTGACTATATGGGAATTTAACATAGGGGTGTCCTGACTTATGCACCCTGTATTTTAAGGAAAAACATTTATTTATTTATGATACATTATTCATTCACAAAGAAAATTTGTGTGCTTAAAGGTTGGAGTTTTCCTCATTTTTCTAATTAAGACATTAAGATCAATATCCAAAAGATGATTTTTTATTCCTCTTTTTAGGCAACTTTAGCATGGGTGTCCAAACTTATTCACACCACTGTATCTGACTTTCTGTGGGTCCTAGCTAATGAGTGTCAATTAGAAAGTTCGAGGAGTCGAACTTGTGTCAATTAGAAAGTTCGAGGAGTCCCCGGCTCGAGGAGTACAATATACATACTGATTTTTGTAACTCTAGATAAAACTAACAACCCTACTTTTGTCAAAAGGTGGCGCTACTGAGCCCTCACCACGCCCGTTTCTGAAACTTTGCACATGTCTACTGGCTAATAAATGTGATGTGTCTGTCGAGTTTCATGCAATTTCAAGCATGCTAAGAGTCTCAAAAGCATCCTAAAAGAATGGTAAAGTTTGATGCGTTGCCACCGCAACAGTTTCAAAGATATCAAGAATCCATTCACAGGTCTACATCTGCCGTATGTTTACATTATACAGATGAAGACTGAAGCAAATCGGGTTAAAATAAGAGGGTGATTTCAAAGCATTTTGAAAGTGACACACTTCCTGCTGCCAGTTGGTGGCGCTATAACTTTGACTCACAATAGTCACATCCATGTGATCGTTCTCTTACAGCGAACACACTGCTGAAGTTTCATCAAGATCAGTTAGTGTATGCTGAAGTTATGACACACTTCCTGTTTCACGTTTCTCGCCATAGTTTCGTTTCCTCGCCACGGCCAAACCGTAAGAGATATCAAAAATCCCCTCGCAAACTTCACGCTGACTGAGTTTCGTCGAATTTGGACCAAAGCTCTAGGAGGAGTATTTCACATTCCATTGCGTGCGTTTTACAAACAAACCTCAATAGCCGACTTCCTGTTGGGCTGGGGTAAAAAGTAAGAGTGTGAGGTATAGATGAAACGATGAGATCTTCGTGTGTACCGAGTTTCATATTATTACATACAAGCGTGTTTGAGTTATGGACCAAGCGTTCGGACCCCGTTCCAGGGGGCGCTGACGAGCCGCCCTGCCACGCCCGGGTACCAGCTTCAGCCCGGCTCTGATGGCCGCGGGTTCTGACCCGTGTGCAAAGTTTCAAGAGTTTTCGAGCATATTAAGGGCTCCAAAAGTGCCAAAAAGGTTACAGAATAATAATAATAAATATAGCTGCGAGCAGCGATTGCAGCCCAAGCCGGTGGCACCGCAATCGCGGTGCCTTTAGTTATCTAAAGGCACCGGGGTTGTGATGCCACCGGCTTTGGCCCTCATCGCTGCTCACAGCTATATATATATATATATATATATAAGCCAGTGGCACTGCCACCATGGTGCCTTGAGGGTTATTGTGCACGACATGCAAAACGTAACCCTGCTTTGACTGATGCAAGCTTGACACCACAGTTCTTTTCGACAGTGTGGGTGCAAAAGTGCGCATCGAGGGCATATATAAACCACAAAGTATGCGTGAGTAACCTTCTGAAACCTAAAATGAAAAATGAGACGCCCTACAGACGTCATGTATTTAACGGACACATGATATAAGTACACAAGACAGGAAATACATATGAAGTGAGCCATTTGGGACAGGACCTATGATTGTGAACACAGTTCAATTCCCTTTAATTTTTTACTTGCTGAGATTTTTTTTGCTGAAATATTTTATATTTGGCTCACATTTTTCGCCACCTGAGCAAAAATACCTGTACAGCACGTAGAAACACAATGGTTTCAACATTCAGTTTTAACTTTTAACTTGAATATGCCATTTATATTTTATTTGACCCTTGATGTAACTTATTGGTATTAAATTATATTTGTGAAAACAAGCAGTTAGTTAAAGCTGCAATACAAGATTTAGATGCCGCTAGAGGGCGCTACATTCAAAAAAACAACAACGGCTTTGCTTGATGACGACGTGGAGGAACGCGGAATGATGGGAACTGTTGTTTTCAACTCCACCGTGGATAAATCAGTCAGATGGGAATCGAAAATTAGTTGTCATGGATGAGGTAAAGTTCGATTTCTATAAACGTTGCGTTTAATGAAATGCTTGTTTTTCATTAAACTGAAATAACCGCAAGTCAGGTTTAAAAGTAAATTAGTTACTGTACGAGTCACTGGACGAAGCTATGGTGGAGAGGGTTTGAAGGGGCAGGTCTCTTGCAAGGAGTTGACGTGGCTGGTCCTCCTTGGTAACTTTATAAAAATAAAAAATCAATTTAATGTACATTTGGCACATCTTTTCATGTCGTGTAAGTATTCAACCACAGCTACAGTTTCACAAAATTAACGTTAAGGGGGTCGCACACCGGACGAGAAGCTGCAGCGCCGCGTCGCGCCACATCTTTAAAATTCAAAAACATTAATATCAATAAGTGTAACGTTACACATACCGGCAGCGCCATTCGGCGTCTGTCCGCGGCGCCCAGCAACAACGCCTCAGGACCGTGTTCAAAATCCTGCTGCGCCACAGAGCGCCATTTACATAGTTTTATATAAAATTTTAATTATTTTTGTCTCAAATCGTTGCTAATGGATCCTGACTTCGCCCTATGCTGCAATATGCATTTAGTTTTGCAGTCATTTACAGAAATCAGCTGCTTGAATGACAATTGCTGATGTTATTATTAGATTTTTCAGGTGAGATTCTCAATTCATTCAGTGAACGGATGCTCTGAGGTAAAGTTTTCAGAATGCAAACTCAGCAACGATTGTATTTAATTGTACAGTACAATCATAACATAGAACAGACATTATCTTCATTTCATGTCATTAAACATAACAATATTGCTGGCCATACACTGATGAGAAAGTGCGCGTCCGGTGTTCGATAACGTTACTGTGGAGTTGTCCTAAACGTGGCGCGACGCTTCTCGTCCGGTGTGTGACCCCCTTTACAGCCAACAGTTCACATTCCGAGAATAAATGAAAAGAATAATTGTGCTCCATTCCATAACAAATCCGCGAAACAAGCTGACGTTTGTTGCTTGATAGACTCTAACGCACAACTACCGCATTTGTCCAGGGTAAGCGGTAAGCAGATATGACGCGATTGACTGGCGACTCCCAGCTCACCCCTGCTCATACGCCCCGTTTCCTTGGTTAAAATCTCAATTTTCTCGCGATTTAAACATTGTTTGAAACATTTAGAATATTGTGAGTTATCATCATAACTAAATATATAACACTAGCCTTGTGATTTTGGGATATTTGAATGCAAAAATCTTAGGTATTCCACCTTTAAGAAGTCACTAAATGAAGCACATTTTAGGTTATCTGATATTTTTTTCCAGTGCTGTTAACTGTACAGTCTTTACCAATAAACACTATGAAAAATTATTTAAATTATTTACATTTTTTGCAGGACAGTTCAATTGTTTACAATAAAAGAATATAGTAAGAAAAAAAAAAGCTGTTACACTGAGATGGTTTGGGAAACCCATAAAGTGTTTTTGTACAGTCAATGAATTGTGTACAGGAAGCATTAAACCATCAAAGTTAAATGATTGTTTGTTTCTTATGAATTTCCAATATTTTCTTTAGCAAGGGGTTTCAAACTTTTTAATGGCAATGAGCCCTAAACCATACCCTTGTGAGGTTCTTTATTTAGCCTTAAAATATAATAAAATATAGGCCTAATTCAACCTAAACAATAGCTTTGTTAGATTATTTATTTAGGCTCATAATATAATACAAAAGAGGCCTAATATAATATAATATAAAAAAACGAATTGTATTGAAGTGATATAATATATCAGTTTAAATGCTTCAATTTGTGCACATATTATATTATTATATGAAAACAAACTTAAGCATTTAAATAGATCTAAGTAGTAATAGGATTCACTTTATGTCAAAAAGATGATTGATTGACAGGTGACCCGCCCCTTCCCGCCCCTTCCCGCCCCTTTCTCACGCCCCTTTTGGCATAGGATGAAAGGGTTGAATCTAGAGCAAAGGAGATAAGAGGTGATAAAAAGTTTCAAAATGAGATAAAAAGTATCAAAAATGAGATAAAAAGTATCAAAAATGAGATAAAAAGAGAGCCATCTGTGTAAGCGAGATAAGATCAAAAGGCATCAAATGAATTTGACAGTTAGTTTTATGACCTATTGACCGCCTAGCCTTGATAATGTCCTTTTTTAACATTTGTTTTTATTTGTAAAGATAAGATTAAATGGATCAAATTGAATTTGACAGTTAGTTTTATGACCTGTTGACCGCCTAGCTTTGATAATGTCCTTTTTTATTATTTGTTTTTATTTGTAAAGATAAGATTAAAGGGATCAAATTGGATTTGACAGTTAGTTTTTTAACCTATTGACCCTTCTAGGTTTGATAATATCATTTTTAACATTTTGTTTTTAACTGTAAAGATCAAAAGGGATCAAATGGGGTTTGACAGTTAGTTTTATGACCTATTGACCTCTTCAAGTCTTGATCATGGCTTGTTTTAACTGTGGCTTTTGAAACAATGAGAGAAAGTGTCTGTTTGAGTGTTTTGAACGTCGCCGCATCCCCTCTCCTTAACTGCAGCTGTGAAAGTGATAATAAAAAAAGTGTGGAAGTTGATCTGTTCTGTAAAAATAATATAAATTAAAAAAGACTATCCACTGAACCAAGCATTTCATTTTAAATAAAAGATTGTTGAAACAAACTGCTTATGAAAAGACAATGCAAATGCCCCTCTCATTCATGGCTCATGGCTCAAAACATAAGTGAGCAGCGTGCATCTGAATGTGTCTTTTTTGTGTCTGTGTGTGTGTGGGGGTGTTACATGATACCCTCCGCATTCCTGAAGACACTGTGGAAGTGAGGACAATTTATATATATATATATTATAATTACTTTCACTATACATGCTACCACTAGGCTCAATTTTTAGGAATCACACGGTGTCTTTTGATTTTAATGCAGACGACACTCAAATCAATCTCCCTTTGAAACATAATGACAAGCAAGGCCTAGAAACTTTGCTTGCCTGCTTATCTGACGTACGGTGCTGCATGTCCTTGAATTTTCTGCACTTGAATGAGAGTAAGACTGAAGCAATTGTTTTTTGGCCCCTCTGTTGGAAAAGCAAACCCCGAATACTGACTACGATTATTTAGACTCTAAACGAGAGCACACATTACTTTTTTTACGATTTTATTATCTCTAAATTGGTTGCCAGTGTGTTATATAAATTTTGTTGCTAGTTGTAAGGCTTTGACTGGTCTTGCACCATCATACCTGTCAGATCTTTTAAATGTGAAAAAATTAACAAGATCGTTGCGATCCTCAGACAGCATTATACAGCCATATCCAAGATCGTGCGTTTTCAGCGGCCAGTCCTAGGATATGGAATAGTCTTCTTCCTTTATCTGTGAGGTCTGCATCGTCTGTACAGGAATTTAAATCTAAGCTACAGTCTAATGTTTTTACTCTTGCATTTCATTCATAACGTTGGTTTCTCTAAACCCTAACCTAGTGTTTTATAGTTTGTTATTAGTGCATTGTGTGTGGTTTGTTTTTTACTTCTCCATTTGTACAGCACAGTGGTCAGCTTCTGTTGTGCTTTATAAATAAATGAAATTAAAATAAATGAAATGATATATGTCACACTAAAGTTGAAAAACATTATGTTCTATATAAATTAAATGGTTATAAAATTTAAATCTAGTCATTTACAAATATAATATTTAACACTAACTATAGTTGAAAAACACTGATCTTCAAAAGTATATAAATGAAATGGTTATAAATGTGCAATTATTAATTTACAAATATAATATTTCATACTATAACGTTGAAAAACATGCTGTTCTTTAAAAGTATATACATTAAATATAAAAATAAACTATATAAAATAATATTTCTCTCTCTCTCTTTCTCTCTCCCCCTCTCCCTCTTTCTCTCTCAAACACCCCGCGCATGGTAGACATGTTCTGTTTGGGTGTGTTCATTATGAGAGTCACTTTCACGAGGAGGTGTCTGCCTTACACAAAATCTTACAAGGGGTGTATCACATCATTGTCACACCTGTTTCGCTAAGAAAACATAAAATCTAAACATGTTTCTACATATGGTAGCTATATGACATTAGTCTAGATTTAAGAATTTATTTCAAAGAATAATCGTAAAAGTTTGAATATGATCTTTTAAAAAATTGTTTAAATTAAATCTTTATAGTTTGAATACATTCGTATCTTCTATTTATCTTTTAGAAGATTACTCTAATGATTGACTGTAACGGCGACCTAAAGTATAATTTTTATTAATATAGCCATAACGATTTTTGTACTGTAACAGCATATTCGAGATGAACCATCACACCCTCATAGAGACGGAGGAGTTACAGGACAGATAAGCCTCTGGGCCACAATTATGTCACAGCGTGTGCAATGCTAGTCTGCTTTTCAGAGCTTTATTTATTGTAAATTCATTTAAAAGCATACTCTTAAAAGTTTAGATCTTTTAAAATGAAAAGATTGTTTAAATCAAATCTTTAAAGTTTTATTAAAATCGTATCTTACAAGACTTCTGTATAATATTAATGATTTGCATAAAATTTAACCTAAGTTATTATTTTGACTAAATATCGTTTGTTCAAAATAAAATAAAAAATGTTATAAATCAAGATCTGTGCTTTGGTGTCAAAGAGTAAATATTTCAAAGAGTATTTTTGTCCATGTCGCATGAAATGAAAGTTTGTCACAATGTTTTTGTTTTAAAAGAAATCCTTGGACTGCTCTTATTTGCTCTTATGTAGATTAAGTTGTATCATTTAGAAAATCACCACACATTTTCAGAGACGCAATGTGCCTCTGTGGTCCATGACGCAGCAGAAGTAAAGTTGGTATTGAGCAAATATTTAATTTTACTCGTCTTAATTCAAAGCATGATCTTACTTTTTCCACGGTAGCTATGACCTATTGTATGTAGGTACGATATATCATTTTGACTTTTCTTGTATCCCCCAAACTATCCTTATTCATTGTGGAAGCACACAAGGGGAGAGCTGATGATACTATAGCAGAAAGCATGCCCCTTTGACCTCTTCGATTCAAACACATAGTGCTCTCTAGCGCCACGCTTTTTGAAATGCGTGTTGCGACTATGGTGACCGTAATGTGCAGAGAAGCTACGACATGTCATCCAATAGCACTTTTTTGAGTTTAACTATACACATTCTACCGTTACGCCGCCTATATGATGAATTACACAACCTTGTAATTTAGACCGTAACATTGACTTACCTGTCGAGAAGAAAGCAGGACTTCAGCGTCCCTTTCAAAGACTTTCTCCTTCATTAGCTCTATCCACCTGGGAAAACCCATCCCGATATTTACCCTCATTTTGAATTTGCCAGTCACGTTTCCTTTTAGATTACATTTTTAAGCTTTATCATAACTACGAGGATTGCATTATGAAGCACCGTGCAGTGCGGCCTTTCAAGCGCCTCTCACTGACCTCCTTGGTCGCTTCAGATGGTTTCAGTCAGCCGGTTCTGAATGAAAATGCGTTGCGGTGACTAGTGCTTTTTTTTTTTGTCCCTCTTCGTTATTATAGTTTTTCAAAATGACGGGACGACATGGAGGCCTCCATGGACTCACCCGTCAGATCATTGTCAGAGCTAATTTTACACCAACGAGATCATATTTATGAATAAAGACATTGATTTTAGCTATAAGAATACTTTTTAAAATATAATGTACCTTGAATTTCAGATGTGTAAAACTTTAAATTTTACAATTACATTTTTCAACCGAGTCAATCTACACGTGAGAGATCTTCAGAAGTCATAACTTCAGGGATCCAGAGAATATTTAATTACCCTTAAAACCAAAGATTAAGTTTAATGACACTAGTTTTTGCAATGTCACTTTTTAAATGAAAATCTTACTTTAATGTTTGAACAAAAAAATCAAAAGTGCTTCTTCATATTTGCTGTGCTCTGCCGCAAGGCCATAAACTGGTTCTTTCTGTTTTATAAATTGACTTTTCTAATTTCTACAAATATCAGCCTGATAAATATGGACTTAATACACAATGAAACAAGATAATCATGCTACGAAATACGTCTGACACAATGTTTTTAAGAAAAGTAGTGTTTTTAAAATTTACCTAAACCATGATAACAGATTCTTTCTTTTGACAGACCTACAGAAATGCATGTTGATTACTAAGTTTCAGGCATAGTGCAACCATGCAATGATTGAGAAAGCTAATATTGGTGTAATATTTGTTCAGTTTTACCCTCACGCTGATCCAGACATAGCTTTACTAAAAGGAAATATCATGGAAGTCGAAATATCAAACTTTGTTCAAAAATTGTTCTCTGACCCGAAAACAATCAGATAATGGAATGTTCCAAAAGTACAATTAGATATTCTCCTGCTTAGTATGTGTGTAATTAGTTGGGCTTAAATATTTGGATGTATTTTGTCACACCATAGCGATGCAAAGTACCACACTTTTGTAAATCCTGTGGACTAACTTTAAAACATATTCTTTATACAGGAATCACACGTGTCCAAAACAACCATGTAAGATTCAACAGACCAAATCACTAGGAAAAGCACTGTGTATAATATTTCATACACAAAAGTTAACAAATGATGGTTTTATTACTATTCAGATAGCTAGTAGATGATACTGTTTCACATTTTGTATGTTGGACCGTATGTATTTTAGGTGAAGACTTTTCTTTTAGAGAAGTCAATATTCAGTGTTTACCTGCAGATAACATTTCACGGAGTAAAATCAAGAGATCAACTTGCAAAAAAGTAAATACAACATACAGAAAATTGATCAGTTTTGAATGTTTGTAATTGACATTTTATATACTAGTCGATTACGCCGTTTACAGCCTGCTTCTTTTTGTTTTTGTACAGTATGCAAAAACTAGTCTCCGACCGTGGTCAAACATATAGGAATTTATGAAAAACATGAACAGATATTTCTACACAAGATATTTCTTTCAGAACATCTTTCAGCTATGTCTACAAGACATCGACATGAAAAATGACTATTGCTGTTTTTTTTTTGTTACCTATAAAACTAATATACTTCAAACTCGTCTAGAACAGTCATAGATACGCAGGTATTTTGTGTATGTGGCTAAACAACGGTTAGGCTAATGAATTTAGTTGAAAAGTGGTATTTTAATGTGTAGGCATCAGTCTTTTAGGCCTGATCCAGAAAACAGGCATTGTGTTTTATGTCTTAACCCGTTTAATCCCACCGGTCACAATTGTGACCGCAGCTTTTTTTTCTTATTTCTGGAAGCTCTAAAAAATGTTGTTATTGACTTTGGGCCAAGAAATTCACCTTTTAAATGACAAAATAGACTGTCTTGATTAAAATCAATTAATGTCATGTGACTAGTGTGAAAGGTCACATGACCAGATCAGTTCACTTCCTGCTTGCACATCTAGAAGAAGATTTCTTCCTCAGACTACTAAAATAAGTAGTATATAAAACATCTTAATTTACAGATAGAACTATCAAATTTTGTGCATATATTCTTTAAAGGCTCTACTACTGATATATTTTGAGAATTATACTCCTGAATTTATATTTTGCTCGTAAGACTTGTCAATTTGTTTACGGTCACAATTGTGGCCGGTAGTATAACAGTATAACAGTGCTTCAATTGAAAACACAGGTATTTGCAGATATTGCCGGGTATTGGCAATCCTACACTGAATATGCCACATCTGTGAGGAGGATGGATGATCTCGGCGAAGGAGAAGTGCTCACTAACACAGATTTAGACAGATTTGTGAACAATATTTGAGAGAAATAGGCCTTTTGTGTACATAGAAATGGTCTAGATCTTTGAGTTCAGCTCATGAAAAATGGGGGCAAAAACAAAAGTGTTGCATTTATAATTTTGTTTAGTGCAGTTATCAGTATCCCAGAAACGTTCAATGTGTTGGACCTTCTCGACGTGCATGACCCCCCTTCCCCCCACCCCCCACCCCCAAATTGAAAGTAACTGTGATAGTGATAGCTCAGATAGGGAGTCCCAGGGTGAAACGGCCCATTTGCCTGGTAGACTATTGAATGGCGATGCAGAGGTGAACTATCTGGAGGATTGTGCAGATGTTCATGAGAACCAATTGGGGTGCCCCACACATGACCACAAACCACCCTTTCTATAACATTCGGCCCATCTTCAATGCACTGAAAGAGTGCACACACATCTACCTGAAACTGGCCTAGGACAGGGCCCAAGTGTAGACATGGTCTAGCCCATAGGGGTCTAGCCGAACAAGCAGAAGTTCCTCCAGGGTGTAACTTTGTTCATAACAACCTTTTCACTCACTAAGCCTTCTTCACGAAATGACAAAACGAGATATTGGATGTCTTGTAATGAATGTGTCAATAGGTCTAATTGAAGAATTTGAATGAATTCTGACTATGTAGTAGGGATGAGCGAGTACAGCATTATCTGTATCTGTATCTGTATCTGTTAACCATATGAATTATCTGTATCTGTATCTGTACTCGGACTGGGCGGGGCCTAAACCCGGAAGTGGGTCGGGTAGTCTTGAAATGGGCGGGGCTTTAACCGGTATGTTATTTTAAGCATGCAATTGATATGGGTTGATCTGAAATTGCTTTATTTTTTGCTGATAAGAAATAAAACTATTTACATGACAGCATCAGCATTGAGCTTCAGATCAATGGTTTTGATCACGATAACAAACGAACTACAAAACAAGTTTTGCAACAATGAATACAACACATGTGGCTGCAATTATGAAGTAAAATGTAATGAACAAGAGTATTCATCTCAACTACGGCTGGGTGATATGGACCAAAAGTCATATCCCAATATATTTAGGCTGAATTTCGATATACAAAATATATCCCGGTATTTTTTCTGCAAAGTGAGAGCAAATGTTCAGTCAAAGCCAAATATGACATGTCACAAGTATAGTTTTATTGAAACTTGAACATTTGCCAAACCAAATGAATAAATAATAAACAGGTTTCTTCACCTTAGGGCTGCATGAAAATCTTCATTGCAGATTATTCCCTTGGAATTGTAATTGTGATTTATTAATTGGTTTATTTATTTTGTTAATACAACGTTGGTATGAGCCATTACAGTCATTTAAAAAAATATAAAAAATAACACAAAGAAAAATAGGGGCATTAAGGGGTTAATATAGAAACGACAGTTACTATGGTGAATAGTGAATACACAATACTAACAAGAACTGTTTATGAAACATGGAAACTGCTCTGGTAAATAGAATGAAAATCATAACTGCATTGCTTTTATTTCGTGTAATTTACAACGTAACGGTGTTGCATGCTCGTATAGTTTCTTTTGCACTTTATACAGAGGCGATCCAGCGCGCGCAGCCGCATTTGCGCGTGCAATTGAGTGTGCGCTACGACTAACGTTACAGTATAACGGGTGACAGGACAGAAAGTCCGTTTTGCTGAGGTGAAAGACTTTATTTCATAACATAACATGCTTTAATCAAGCACGCAAAGTGGAAAAGGAGTGGCTGGGGCGCGGGGAGCAGTGCAGAGAGCTCTGGATCAGCACTCAGCAGCTTGCTTGGAGCAAGGATCACAGCGCAAACCTGAATAGCCTATCGATATGCAATATGGTTTAATTACATATCACATTAAAAAATATATATATATTTTTATATTGATATATCGCTCAGCCTTAATCTCAACATAACTTTTTTTTTTTTTTTCCGAGCACAGATATTGACTCATATTACTCGTATAATATTCGTACTCGACAAAAGTGCTTTATCCGTACCGGATACTCGTTTCAGCCGAGTATCCGGCTCAACTCTACTATGTAGTTTCCCACCGGTCACTATTGTGACCGAGTATAAAACCTAATATTTCACTAACTTAACCAACATAAAATCAAAAAAAGGCATATTGTTTGAGTGTTAGGGAGGTCTAAGGAGTAAAATGCATGTACTCAAGTTGCAAGAAAAATGTGGGATTAAACAGGTATGAAAATTAAGCAGTTTGTGGCCTCTTCATCAAAATCTTTTAACATATACTAAATATCAATTGTTAGATAAATTATATGTGAAACAGGCTCAGTAGCATTAGAGCTGGATTCTTGTTTATATTGAACATTATTATTAAACCGCATGTTTAACGGCGCTAGTGTTCTTAAATTGTTTACCACAGTTTCATTTTTAACAACACTATCGTAACACTTATCGTATTTTGTACGGTGTCTTCTTTACACTTTCACCCCATGGATATCTGTTTCCTACAGTTAGCTGTAATGTTAGTGAACTCTAGGTCTTCTCTTTTTCATATACGACAGTATTCACATGGCTTGATTTAATAAATGGTGGTTTAAACCATCGTCTTCACTTGAGACATATACCACCCTAGTTTTTAAATAGCACTTCATTGTATATTTGAACCCTTTATGAAGATATAAAATACCGATCTCTGAAATATTTTTCGTGTAAAACATCTATGTAGGTCGTGTACAACGTCTATGTAAATCTATCTATGTTTTTAAAAATACAGCGAAACAAAGAATGAAGGCATCTTTCAATAAGTGACCCTCAAAATCTTGGCATACAAGAAAACACAGTACATTATCAGAAAATTACTTTTGTCGCTTTTTCTGAATAATCTCACCAAGTGCGGGTGCTTGATAACTGTTATCAAGCGGTAATGACGTGTTTTACGTGATATTGATATCACGTTTTAATTTCAACTCGATAAATTTGAATGCGCTAAAGGTTTATAACTGAACGTCTTAATAGTGGGTAAAAGTTAACTTACAGCCCTAAAAATTAACTTACACCCTATCCACTTTCCAAACGCTTGTTACGGAGCTTATTGCAAACATTCACGCATCCATATGTTTTAAAATACATATTTAAGTGTAATTAATAGAATTCTCTCTGGCGGCATATGCATAACTTCTCCTTGACTTTACTTCTGATTCAATGAGGCTTTAATCCATTATAGCCTTTTACGACGTCATGACCACGACACCACCTCCAGCGGGGGTTAGGGCGGACCATAATCGCAGGGCTGATAAATTTACACAGAACCCATTCTCAGTCATCACACACAACTCCTGGCGCTAGCTCTAATAGTCGCGGACTGCTGTGCTACTTCAACATCTCATCGAACAAAAGTCGAAGGAACATTGTCTGGTTGTTACACAGACTGTCAAAGGCCGCTTCAATCTTCCTGTTTGTCTGACGCAAACTACGCTTTTTCGACTCACAAGGCCTGGACGATTGTGCTGTAGAGACTTCCAGGAGAATAGAGAATCTTTCATCATCAAATAGGGGACCGAAAAATCTAACTTCTGAAATGGCGACGCAAAACCTGATGGAGAGCGACTCCCCGTCGAGTTCAGTCGTAGCGGGGGCACTGCGTCATCCGGCGTGTGAGTGTGCCACGGGGAAAGACTGTCGTTTAAGAGCTATACAAGACTCTATGTTTAAAGATCATTTTAGAGGTCCGATGGTTAGCTTGATGCACAGGATCATCGAGGCTGCGTTTGATGACAACAACGATTGCGCGAGGGATACCAAGCGTGTGAAAAACCTCAAAAAAGAAATGGAAGTCATAAGAGGGTTGGTTGGATCTTGGACAGATGTTACGCCCATGTTTATAAACGGCAAAGAACCGGCCGGCATAATCCTCAGAAAAGTTTTGGATGTGATTCATGAATCTTGTGAGGAATTTGAAGTCGACGAACTACTCTGTATGTGTACGTTTGTAACAGATCTCTGTGTGTCACTGTTGTCCAAAAATTTAAAAACAGATGTGGATGGCATTGTTGAAAGTATGGCGAACTATGCCCTAGAGAAAACCCTGATTGCGTGCCGCAATCTTTTATTCTTGCTCGATCACCTGTAAATGTCATTATTGTTTTACTTCACTATGTTGAAATAAAAAATTATTTTGTGGTCATGTCCGAGCTCATAATTTTTTCTATAGGATTCTATATAAATACTTTATATATTAAGTCAAGTCAAGTCAAATATATTTATATAGCACTTTTCACAATACAGATTGTGTCGCAGTTGCTTCAAAGTATCAATCAAGACAACTTAACAGTGTTTGTTTATTACTGGAAAAAAAAAGACATCAAAGTTTGGTAGAGCTGATCAATGGTATGATGGGTCATTTCATTTGAATATCCCCGACTGAGAATGGGTTCTGTGTAAATTTATCAGCCCTGCGATTATGGTCCGCCCTAACCCCCGCTGGAGGTGGTGTCGTGGTCATGACGTCGTAAAAGGCTATAATGGATTAAAGCCTCATTGAATCAGAAGTAAAGTCAAGGAGAAGTTATGCATATGCCGCCAGAGAGAATTCTATTAATTACACTTAAATATGTATTTTAAAACATATGGATGCGTGAATGTTTGCAATAAGCTCCGTAACAAGCGTTTGGAAAGTGGATAGGGTGTAAGTTAATTTTTAGGGCTGTAAGTTAACTTTTACCCACTATTAAGACGTTCAGTTATAAACCTTTAGCGCATTCAAATTTATCGAGTTGAAATTAAAACGTGATATCAATATCACGTAAAACACGTCATTACCGCTTGATAACAGTTATCAAGCACCCGCACTTGGTGAGATTATTCAGAAAAAGCGACAAAAGTAATTTTCTGATAATGTACTGTGTTTTCTTGTATGCCAAGATTTTGAGGGTCACTTATTGAAAGATGCCTTCATTCTTTGTTTCGCTGTATTTTTAAAAACATAAGCTGTGTCTGAAATCGCTCCCTATCCACTAAATAGTGCACTATATCGGGTGTCGGCCATTTTGTAGTGGTGTCCGAATTCTGAGTGAACGACATCATTCCCTACATTCATTCACTACTTTTACCCACAATCCTCTCTGAATTCGAGTGTACATTCGATGTACACTCGCTGAAGCCCTATTTCCCACAATCCAATGCGGAGAGAACTGAGCGTGCATGAAAGTTCGGCGCGAGCAAGTTTAAACCAGAGATTACATTACATCCAGTGGAGGATTTGAAAAATGTCCGTTAATCGTCGTTTTGAACATAATAACGGTCGCCGGAGGGCGCTCGACGACACGTCATCTGTGAACGTGAGAGTTAATGTACAATTTCAGTCGATGAAACTACAAAGCTGGCACGGAGGTATAATTACAAAATAAAGTCATTATGATTGTTATTGTTGTTAATATTATTTTATAAACTAGGTAATGTAAGATAAAAGGAGTTTTATCAGTACGCGTGACGAAGCCTTTTCTGCGACAGCTCCAACTCTCCGACGCACAGTGTAAACGTCAGCGTCCGAATTCACTCACTTCATCTCCTTCACTCCTTGCAGATATAGTGCACTCAAATGCCATAAACTATATAGGGATTAGTGAATGAGTGAACGAGTGAGCGGTTTCAGACACAGCTATAGATAGATTTACATAGACGTTGTACACGACCTACATAGATGTTTTACACGAAAAATATTTCAGAGATCGGTATTTTATATCTTCATAAAGGGTTCAAATATACAATGAAGTGCTATTTAAAAACTAGGGTGGTATATGTCTCAAGTGAAGACGATGGTTTAAACCACCATTTATTAAATCAAGCCATGTGAATACTGTCGTATATGAAAAAGAGAAGACCTAGAGTTCACTAACATTACAGCTAACTGTAGGAAACAGATATCCATGGGGTGAAAGTGTAAAGAAGACACCGTACAAAATACGATAAGTGTTACGATAGTGTTGTTAAAAATGAAACTGTGGTAAACAATTTAAGAACACTAGCGCCGTTAAACATGCGGTTTAATAATAATGTTCAATATAAACAAGAATCCGGCTCTAATGCTACTGAGCCTGTTTCACATATAATTTATCTAACAATTGATATTTAGTATATGTTAAAAGATTTTGATGAAGAGGCCACAAACTGCTTAATTTTCATACCTGTTTAATCCCACATTTTTCTTGCAACTTGAGTACATGCATTTTACTCCTTAGACCTCCCTAACACTCAAACAATATGCCTTTTTTTGATTTTATGTTGGTTAAGTTAGTGAAATATTAGGTTTTATACTCGGTCACAATAGTGACCGGTGGGAAACTACATAGTAGAGTTGAGCCGGATACTCGGCTGAAACGAGTATCCGGTACGGATAAAGCACTTTTGTCGAGTACGAATATTATACGAGTAATATGAGTCAATATCTGTGCTCGGAAAAAAAAAAAAAAGTTATGTTGAGATTAAGGCTGAGCGATATATCAATATAAAAATATATATATATATATTTTTTAATGTGATATGTAATTAAACCATATTGCATATCGATAGGCTATTCAGGTTTGCGCTGTGATCCTTGCTCCAAGCAAGCTGCTGAGTGCTGATCCAGAGCTCTCTGCACTGCTCCCCGCGCCCCAGCCACTCCTTTTCCACTTTGCGTGCTTGATTAAAGCATGTTATGTTATGAAATAAAGTCTTTCACCTCAGCAAAACGGACTTTCTGTCCTGTCACCCGTTATACTGTAACGTTAGTCGTAGCGCACACTCAATTGCACGCGCAAATGCGGCTGCGCGCGCTGGATCGCCTCTGTATAAAGTGCAAAAGAAACTATACGAGCATGCAACACCGTTACGTTGTAAATTACACGAAATAAAAGCAATGCAGTTATGATTTTCATTCTATTCACCAGAGCAGTTTCCATGTTTCATAAACAGTTCTTGTTAGTATTGTGTATTCACTATTCACCATAGTAACTGTCGTTTCTATATTAACCCCTTAATGCCCCTATTTTTCTTTGTGTTATTTTTTATATTTTTTTAAATGACTGTAATGGCTCATACCAACGTTGTATTAACAAAATAAATAAACCAATTAATAAATCACAATTACAATTCCAAGGGAATAATCTGCAATGAAGATTTTCATGCAGCCCTAAGGTGAAGAAACCTGTTTATTATTTATTCATTTGGTTTGGCAAATGTTCAAGTTTCAATAAAACTATACTTGTGACATGTCATATTTGGCTTTGACTGAACATTTGCTCTCACTTTGCAGAAAAAATACCGGGATATATTTTGTATATCGAAATTCAGCCTAAATATATTGGGATATGACTTTTGGTCCATATCACCCAGCCGTAGTTGAGATGAA
This sequence comes from Pimephales promelas, assembly GCF_988280905.1. Taxonomy (NCBI): domain Eukaryota; kingdom Metazoa; phylum Chordata; class Actinopteri; order Cypriniformes; family Leuciscidae; genus Pimephales; species Pimephales promelas. The sequence continues at coordinate 10,009,925 of NC_142790.1, read as the reverse complement.
TACTCTTGTTCATTACATTTTACTTCATAATTGCAGCCACATGTGTTGTATTCATTGTTGCAAAACTTGTTTTGTAGTTCGTTTGTTATCGTGATCAAAACCATTGATCTGAAGCTCAATGCTGATGCTGTCATGTAAATAGTTTTATTTCTTATCAGCAAAAAATAAAGCAATTTCAGATCAACCCATATCAATTGCATGCTTAAAATAACATACCGGTTAAAGCCCCGCCCATTTCAAGACTACCCGACCCACTTCCGGGTTTAGGCCCCGCCCAGTCCGAGTACAGATACAGATACAGATAATTCATATGGTTAACAGATACAGATACAGATACAGATAATGCTGTACTCGCTCATCCCTACTACATAGTCAGAATTCATTCAAATTCTTCAATTAGACCTATTGACACATTCATTACAAGACATCCAATATCTCGTTTTGTCATTTCGTGAAGAAGGCTTAGTGAGTGAAAAGGTTGTTATGAACAAAGTTACACCCTGGAGGAACTTCTGCTTGTTCGGCTAGACCCCTATGGGCTAGACCATGTCTACACTTGGGCCCTGTCCTAGGCCAGTTTCAGGTAGATGTGTGTGCACTCTTTCAGTGCATTGAAGATGGGCCGAATGTTATAGAAAGGGTGGTTTGTGGTCATGTGTGGGGCACCCCAATTGGTTCTCATGAACATCTGCACAATCCTCCAGATAGTTCACCTCTGCATCGCCATTCAATAGTCTACCAGGCAAATGGGCCGTTTCACCCTGGGACTCCCTATCTGAGCTATCACTATCACAGTTACTTTCAATTTGGGGGTGGGGGGTGGGGGGGAAGGGGGGTCATGCACGTCGAGAAGGTCCAACACATTGAACGTTTCTGGGATACTGATAACTGCACTAAACAAAATTATAAATGCAACACTTTTGTTTTTGCCCCCATTTTTCATGAGCTGAACTCAAAGATCTAGACCATTTCTATGTACACAAAATGCCTATTTCTCTCAAATATTGTTCACAAATCTGTCTAAATCTGTGTTAGTGAGCACTTCTCCTTCGCCGAGATCATCCATCCTCCTCACAGATGTGGCATATTCAGTGTAGGATTGCCAATACCCGGCAATATCTGCAAATACCTGTGTTTTCAATTGAAGCACTGTTATACTGTTATACTACCGGCCACAATTGTGACCGTAAACAAATTGACAAGTGTTACGAGCAAAATATAAATTCAGGAGTATAATTCTCAAAATATATCAGTAGTAGAGCCTTTAAAGAATATATGCACAAAATTTGATAGTTCTATCTGTAAATTAAGATGTTTTATATACTACTTATTTTAGTAGTCTGAGGAAGAAATCTTCTTCTAGATGTGCAAGCAGGAAGTGAACTGATCTGGTCATGTGACCTTTCACACTAGTCACATGACATTAATTGATTTTAATCAAGACAGTCTATTTTGTCATTTAAAAGTTGAATTTCTTGGCCCAAAGTCAATAACAACATTTTTTAGAGCTTCCAGAAATAAGAAAAAAAAGCTGCGGTCACAATTGTGACCGGTGGGATTAAACGGGTTAAGACATAAAACACAATGCCTGTTTTCTGGATCAGGCCTAAAAGACTGATGCCTACACATTAAAATACCACTTTTCAACTAAATTCATTAGCCTAACCGTTGTTTAGCCACATACACAAAATACCTGCGTATCTATGACTGTTCTAGACGAGTTTGAAGTATATTAGTTTTATAGGTAACAAAAAAAAAAACAGCAATAGTCATTTTTCATGTCGATGTCTTGTAGACATAGCTGAAAGATGTTCTGAAAGAAATATCTTGTGTAGAAATATCTGTTCATGTTTTTCATAAATTCCTATATGTTTGACCACGGTCGGAGACTAGTTTTTGCATACTGTACAAAAACAAAAAGAAGCAGGCTGTAAACGGCGTAATCGACTAGTATATAAAATGTCAATTACAAACATTCAAAACTGATCAATTTTCTGTATGTTGTATTTACTTTTTTGCAAGTTGATCTCTTGATTTTACTCCGTGAAATGTTATCTGCAGGTAAACACTGAATATTGACTTCTCTAAAAGAAAAGTCTTCACCTAAAATACATACGGTCCAACATACAAAATGTGAAACAGTATCATCTACTAGCTATCTGAATAGTAATAAAACCATCATTTGTTAACTTTTGTGTATGAAATATTATACACAGTGCTTTTCCTAGTGATTTGGTCTGTTGAATCTTACATGGTTGTTTTGGACACGTGTGATTCCTGTATAAAGAATATGTTTTAAAGTTAGTCCACAGGATTTACAAAAGTGTGGTACTTTGCATCGCTATGGTGTGACAAAATACATCCAAATATTTAAGCCCAACTAATTACACACATACTAAGCAGGAGAATATCTAATTGTACTTTTGGAACATTCCATTATCTGATTGTTTTCGGGTCAGAGAACAATTTTTGAACAAAGTTTGATATTTCGACTTCCATGATATTTCCTTTTAGTAAAGCTATGTCTGGATCAGCGTGAGGGTAAAACTGAACAAATATTACACCAATATTAGCTTTCTCAATCATTGCATGGTTGCACTATGCCTGAAACTTAGTAATCAACATGCATTTCTGTAGGTCTGTCAAAAGAAAGAATCTGTTATCATGGTTTAGGTAAATTTTAAAAACACTACTTTTCTTAAAAACATTGTGTCAGACGTATTTCGTAGCATGATTATCTTGTTTCATTGTGTATTAAGTCCATATTTATCAGGCTGATATTTGTAGAAATTAGAAAAGTCAATTTATAAAACAGAAAGAACCAGTTTATGGCCTTGCGGCAGAGCACAGCAAATATGAAGAAGCACTTTTGATTTTTTTGTTCAAACATTAAAGTAAGATTTTCATTTAAAAAGTGACATTGCAAAAACTAGTGTCATTAAACTTAATCTTTGGTTTTAAGGGTAATTAAATATTCTCTGGATCCCTGAAGTTATGACTTCTGAAGATCTCTCACGTGTAGATTGACTCGGTTGAAAAATGTAATTGTAAAATTTAAAGTTTTACACATCTGAAATTCAAGGTACATTATATTTTAAAAAGTATTCTTATAGCTAAAATCAATGTCTTTATTCATAAATATGATCTCGTTGGTGTAAAATTAGCTCTGACAATGATCTGACGGGTGAGTCCATGGAGGCCTCCATGTCGTCCCGTCATTTTGAAAAACTATAATAACGAAGAGGGACAAAAAAAAAAGCACTAGTCACCGCAACGCATTTTCATTCAGAACCGGCTGACTGAAACCATCTGAAGCGACCAAGGAGGTCAGTGAGAGGCGCTTGAAAGGCCGCACTGCACGGTGCTTCATAATGCAATCCTCGTAGTTATGATAAAGCTTAAAAATGTAATCTAAAAGGAAACGTGACTGGCAAATTCAAAATGAGGGTAAATATCGGGATGGGTTTTCCCAGGTGGATAGAGCTAATGAAGGAGAAAGTCTTTGAAAGGGACGCTGAAGTCCTGCTTTCTTCTCGACAGGTAAGTCAATGTTACGGTCTAAATTACAAGGTTGTGTAATTCATCATATAGGCGGCGTAACGGTAGAATGTGTATAGTTAAACTCAAAAAAGTGCTATTGGATGACATGTCGTAGCTTCTCTGCACATTACGGTCACCATAGTCGCAACACGCATTTCAAAAAGCGTGGCGCTAGAGAGCACTATGTGTTTGAATCGAAGAGGTCAAAGGGGCATGCTTTCTGCTATAGTATCATCAGCTCTCCCCTTGTGTGCTTCCACAATGAATAAGGATAGTTTGGGGGATACAAGAAAAGTCAAAATGATATATCGTACCTACATACAATAGGTCATAGCTACCGTGGAAAAAGTAAGATCATGCTTTGAATTAAGACGAGTAAAATTAAATATTTGCTCAATACCAACTTTACTTCTGCTGCGTCATGGACCACAGAGGCACATTGCGTCTCTGAAAATGTGTGGTGATTTTCTAAATGATACAACTTAATCTACATAAGAGCAAATAAGAGCAGTCCAAGGATTTCTTTTAAAACAAAAACATTGTGACAAACTTTCATTTCATGCGACATGGACAAAAATACTCTTTGAAATATTTACTCTTTGACACCAAAGCACAGATCTTGATTTATAACATTTTTTATTTTATTTTGAACAAACGATATTTAGTCAAAATAATAACTTAGGTTAAATTTTATGCAAATCATTAATATTATACAGAAGTCTTGTAAGATACGATTTTAATAAAACTTTAAAGATTTGATTTAAACAATCTTTTCATTTTAAAAGATCTAAACTTTTAAGAGTATGCTTTTAAATGAATTTACAATAAATAAAGCTCTGAAAAGCAGACTAGCATTGCACACGCTGTGACATAATTGTGGCCCAGAGGCTTATCTGTCCTGTAACTCCTCCGTCTCTATGAGGGTGTGATGGTTCATCTCGAATATGCTGTTACAGTACAAAAATCGTTATGGCTATATTAATAAAAATTATACTTTAGGTCGCCGTTACAGTCAATCATTAGAGTAATCTTCTAAAAGATAAATAGAAGATACGAATGTATTCAAACTATAAAGATTTAATTTAAACAATTTTTTAAAAGATCATATTCAAACTTTTACGATTATTCTTTGAAATAAATTCTTAAATCTAGACTAATGTCATATAGCTACCATATGTAGAAACATGTTTAGATTTTATGTTTTCTTAGCGAAACAGGTGTGACAATGATGTGATACACCCCTTGTAAGATTTTGTGTAAGGCAGACACCTCCTCGTGAAAGTGACTCTCATAATGAACACACCCAAACAGAACATGTCTACCATGCGCGGGGTGTTTGAGAGAGAAAGAGGGAGAGGGGGAGAGAGAAAGAGAGAGAGAGAAATATTATTTTATATAGTTTATTTTTATATTTAATGTATATACTTTTAAAGAACAGCATGTTTTTCAACGTTATAGTATGAAATATTATATTTGTAAATTAATAATTGCACATTTATAACCATTTCATTTATATACTTTTGAAGATCAGTGTTTTTCAACTATAGTTAGTGTTAAATATTATATTTGTAAATGACTAGATTTAAATTTTATAACCATTTAATTTATATAGAACATAATGTTTTTCAACTTTAGTGTGACATATATCATTTCATTTATTTTAATTTCATTTATTTATAAAGCACAACAGAAGCTGACCACTGTGCTGTACAAATGGAGAAGTAAAAAACAAACCACACACAATGCACTAATAACAAACTATAAAACACTAGGTTAGGGTTTAGAGAAACCAACGTTATGAATGAAATGCAAGAGTAAAAACATTAGACTGTAGCTTAGATTTAAATTCCTGTACAGACGATGCAGACCTCACAGATAAAGGAAGAAGACTATTCCATATCCTAGGACTGGCCGCTGAAAACGCACGATCTTGGATATGGCTGTATAATGCTGTCTGAGGATCGCAACGATCTTGTTAATTTTTTCACATTTAAAAGATCTGACAGGTATGATGGTGCAAGACCAGTCAAAGCCTTACAACTAGCAACAAAATTTATATAACACACTGGCAACCAATTTAGAGATAATAAAATCGTAAAAAAAAGTAATGTGTGCTCTCGTTTAGAGTCTAAATAATCGTAGTCAGTATTCGGGGTTTGCTTTTCCAACAGAGGGGCCAAAAAACAATTGCTTCAGTCTTACTCTCATTCAAGTGCAGAAAATTCAAGGACATGCAGCACCGTACGTCAGATAAGCAGGCAAGCAAAGTTTCTAGGCCTTGCTTGTCATTATGTTTCAAAGGGAGATAGATTTGAGTGTCGTCTGCATTAAAATCAAAAGACACCGTGTGATTCCAAAAAATTGAGCCTAGTGGTAGCATGTATAGTGAAAGTAATTATAATATATATATATATAAATTGTCCTCACTTCCACAGTGTCTTCAGGAATGCGGAGGGTATCATGTAACACCCCCACACACACACAGACACAAAAAAAGACACATTCAGATGCACGCTGCTCACTTATGTTTTGAGCCATGAGCCATGAATGAGAGGGGCATTTGCATTGTCTTTTCATAAGCAGTTTGTTTCAACAATCTTTTATTTAAAATGAAATGCTTGGTTCAGTGGATAGTCTTTTTTAATTTATATTATTTTTACAGAACAGATCAACTTCCACACTTTTTTTATTATCACTTTCACAGCTGCAGTTAAGGAGAGGGGATGCGGCGACGTTCAAAACACTCAAACAGACACTTTCTCTCATTGTTTCAAAAGCCACAGTTAAAACAAGCCATGATCAAGACTTGAAGAGGTCAATAGGTCATAAAACTAACTGTCAAACCCCATTTGATCCCTTTTGATCTTTACAGTTAAAAACAAAATGTTAAAAATGATATTATCAAACCTAGAAGGGTCAATAGGTTAAAAAACTAACTGTCAAATCCAATTTGATCCCTTTAATCTTATCTTTACAAATAAAAACAAATAATAAAAAAGGACATTATCAAAGCTAGGCGGTCAACAGGTCATAAAACTAACTGTCAACCAAACTTTTTATCACCTCTTATCTCCTTTGCTCTAGATTCAACCCTTTCATCCTATGCCAAAAGGGGCGTGAGAAAGGGGCGGGAAGGGGCGGGTCACCTGTCAATCAATCATCTTTTTGACATAAAGTGAATCCTATTACTACTGATCTAATAGCTAAATATGTTCAAGAAAAGTGAATTGCGAACTCTTTAATAGTAATCATACCTAAAACTCCCCCCCACACAAAAACATATTAAACTAATGATGTATTTTGGCTTCATGTGGGTGGGTATGTAATTTTTACTGTTCTGTGTCCATCAACCGTTATTTCCACCACTTTAATCAAACCACTCTTCTTAAACATTATGTTGTGATTTTATTTCACGTCTTATTGTTTCTCGTTGCCTCTCGTATTGAGCTATTTTGTCCGCACACAGGACTCACTGCCAATCACACGTTCTCACATCATTCTCTTTCTATGAAAGCTGTAAACTGCATTCACCAGTTTTCACTCTACAGCGGTTAACCAGAGCACTGAAATTATTTCTCACTTAAACTACAATCAAATGGATTTCCACACATTTCGCGTTGGTCCTCTGCGTGGCATTTTTTTATTTTCTGCGCGCCAGTGGCTTCAGAAGTGCACACGCTCAGAGGGAACTTTAACACACACACACGCTCAGTTCAATCGCCCCCCCCCCCTCTCTCTTTCTCTCTCTCTCTCTCTCTCTCACACACACACTTCGACGCGCGCGCCTCTCTCAAGCCGGAGTGTGTGTGTGTGTGTGTGTGTGAACAGTGGAAACAGGAAACATAATCCGTTATTTTGTTCATAAAGGACAACATTCAGACTGCAAACTGTTATCCTATATTTGTGTACACTCGCAATAAAATAACATCCTCTGTCACATACGTAATAAATATAGAAAAATAATGACACAAGAGTGCATTATAGCCCTATTTATGCTTTTGAGTTTAAACTATCGCCCGAAGTGATTCTGAAAGAATGGTAAATGATAAATGGACTGCATTTATATAGGGCCTTCATAGACCTAATGGCCACCAAAGCGCTTTACATTTTGCCTCACATTTACCCATTCATACACTCTTTCATACACCGACGGCGGTGTCAGCCATGCAAGGCGCCATCCAGCTCGTCAGGAGCAGCTGGGGTTAGGTGTCTTGCTCATGAACACCTCAACACTTGGTCAGGTGGAACCGAGGATTGAACCACCAACCTTTCGGTTCGTAGACAACCCACATGAACCACTGAGCCACTGCCGCCCTGGTAAAGTTTATGCCACGGCAACAGTATCAAAGATATCAAGAATCCATTCACAGGTCTTCATCTGCTATCTATTAACATTATACAGATGAAGTTTGAAGCAAATTGGGTAAAAATAAGAGGGTGATTTCAAAGCATTTTGAAAGTGACACTTCCTGCTGCCAGTTGGTGGCGCTATAAATTTGACTCACAATAGTCACATCCATGTGATCGGCCTCTTACAGCGAACACACTGCTGAAGTTTCATCAAGGTCAGTTAAAGGTTGTCTAAGCGATCCTGGGTGTTGACGTTCGGAATATTTTCAAAAAAATCGGAGGCTAGCTAGACCCTCCCTCCTCCGCATCTCATCTCCTCCCCCTCCCTTCCGTGCTTCAAATAATTGTGAACGTGCATTTCGCTGACTGCATAGTTCTAGCTAATTACATCATTGTGTGGGTTTGGCGAACATAAGCGTCAATTTAGAAGAAAAAAAAAAACAATGTAACGTTACCCACCTGTCCAGCAAAAACAGAGCAACCTGAATGTCGGACTGGAAGCCCTTCTGCCGCCGGAGTTCTCGCCATCGTTCAAAAGCTTTGCTACCGATGTAAATTCGGAACTTCGCACGTTCTTTATCCGACTCCTTCTTTTTAACCCTTGTGCATCCTTATGGACATTTTTGTCTTTTTCAGCTTTGTTTTTTTGATCACTTTGCCTGTGTTAAAGCTAACTGCAAAAAACTTGGCAGAGGTGTGTATTTTTATTGGAAGTTTACTATTTGACCGTCGTTTTCTTAAAAAAATATATTTTTTGCATTAGGTAAAAAAAATACTCCCTCTCAGCGCCTTTTGGACAAAAATGTCCCCATTGAAACCCATTAAAACTGCCATTTTTAATCCCCGGTTCAGTTAACTATAAAATGATGCAATCTTTGTTAAGAGGCTTTCATTCTGATGGCATTTTTTTAAAACTATTTTTTATCAGATGGTACCATTTTTTTAAGTTTGGCCAATAAAACAAATATCGCTTTATTCCTGTTTTCTGGTTCGGCATACTATAGAGCCAACTGGATAAATTATGCAACAATATTTGTGTGGTTGTTTTGTTATGGATGTCAGAGTGTGGTTAGTATGTGTGTTATAAAAAAATATGTGTGTGTGTGCGCATATTTGTGTTTGTATTTACTGAGAGAGAAAAACTGCAAATTCAAATCCAATCACTGTGAGCTCCAGTAGGGTTTTGCTGGGACCCAATGGGGAAAATATGTTACTACGCCCAAACAAACTGTTACCGAAAGCTCATTTTTTGAGATATCATTCTCAAATTTGGAACACAACCTATTTAGATTTATGGCTTTGATTTTATTGCAGTTTTGAGTTCAACCTGATTTATAAAATATATATTTTATATAAAATATTTTTTATAAATAATTTTCATAAACTTTTTTTGGGATTTACTTATTATTGTTTTTTTTACTTCAGCAATAATCTGCAAATGGTCTTCTTTTAAATGATACCAAACTTAAGTCTGTACTCCAAAGCGTCACATTTTTATGACAGTTTTTTGACATGGATATTTTTGTCCTCTTTTTACCTATGTGTAACTTTTTTTAATTGATGCACAAGGGTTAATTTGTTCTTCAGAACGACATCTCTTTGGTCGTGTGTCGGCCATTTTTCAAACTTCCCTCTGATGCTCTTCTCTCTCCTTCACACACACACACCCTTCATGTGCACGCACACTAACCCCCCAGACCCACCCTCAAATACTTCTTGCCAGTGATTGGCTGGAACACTGTTTGTTAGGTTTCGTGGTCTGGGTGAGACATGATTGTTTTTGTTGCCGTTTGTGGAGCCTGTGGTGTCTACAGAGACCGCGTTTTTTTACAGTGTGTTTAGGGGACAGGCAGCTAGCCGATAGTGATGAGACGTTTGATGTATGTGACAAAAAATGTTTTGGCCCCACATCGCTTAGAGAACCTTTAATGTATGCTGAAGTTATAACACACTTCCTGTTTCACGTTTCTCGCCATAATTTCGTTTCCTCGCCACGGCCAAACCGTTCGAGATATCAAAAATCCCCTCGCAAACTTTCATCCTCAATGCCTTGACTTCATGCTGACCGAGTTTCATGCCGTGTGTTTGAATTCTCTAGGAGGAGTATTTCAAGTTCCATTGCGTGTGTTTTATGAACAACCCTAAATAACCGACTTCCTGTTGGGCTGGGGTAAAAGTAAGACTGTGAGGTATATGAAACGATGAGATCTACATGTGTACCGAGTTTCATACTATTACATGCAAGCGTGTTTGATTTATGGACCAAGTTTTTCGGACCCAATTCCAGGGGGCGCTGTCTAGCCCCCCTGCCTCGCCCGGGTACCATCTTCAGCCCGGCCCTGATGGCCGCAGGTTCTGACCTGTGTGCAGAGTTTCAAGAGTTTTCGAGCACGTTAAGGGCCCCAAACGTGCCCAAATAGTCGTATAAATAATAATAATAATAATAAATATAGTTGCGAGCAGCGATTGCGGGCCCAAGCCGGTGGCACCGCAATCCCGGTGCCTTTAGATAACTAAAGGCACCGGGATTGCGGTACCACCGGCTTTGGCCCTTTCATGATTAAATGATTAAATGTTAAAACGGCTTGCCATACTCTATCTGTCGTTTTGACTAGTCACAATTACATTACAGATATCTTAAATGCAAAAGATATCTTAATACAAACTATCCAAAATGTAATCACGACTAGTCACTTTTGTCAAAAGGTGGCGTGTTGATATCTACAATGTTAATTCCGGATAGGCAAACTTAGCTTTTAAATGTTAAAAGGGCTTGCCATACAGGGACGTAGGCTCAGAGAGAGGCTCACCATATTCAAACCAAAATATCTGACTTCCTCTTGATCCAAACTAATGACTATGAATTAGAAAGTTCTCTGGCTTGAGGAGTACAATGTATATAGCGATTTTTGTAACTGTAGATAAAACTAACATCGCCACTTTTTTTCAAAAGGTGGCGCTATTTAGTCCCTGCACCACGCCCTTTTCTGAAACTTTGCACGTCTACAGGCCAATAATTGTGACGTGTCTGTTGAGTTTACTCAAAAGCATCCTAAAAGAATGGTAAAGTTTGATGCGTTGCCACGGCAACAGTTTCAAAGATATTAAGAATCCATTCACAGGTCTACATCTGCCGTATGTTTACATTATACAGATGAAGTTTGAAGCAAATCGGGTTAAAATAAGAGGGTGATTTCAAAGCATTTTGAAAGTGACACACTTCCTGCTGCCAGTTGGTGGCGCTATAACTTTGACTCACAATAGTCACATCCTTGTGATCGTCCTCTTACAGCGAACACACTGCTGAAGTTTCATCAAGATCAGTTAATGTATGCTGAAGTTATGACACACTTCCTGTCTCGCCATAATTTCGTTTCCTCGCCACGGCCAAACCGTTCGAGATATCAAAAATCCCCACACAAGCTTTCATCCTCTATGTCTTGACTTCACGCTGACTGAGTTTCGTCGAATTTGGATCAAAGCTCTAGGAGGAGTATTTCACATTCCATTGTGTGCGTTTTACAAACAAACCTCAATAGCCGACTTCCTGTTGGGCTGAGGTAAAAAGTAAGAGTGTGAGGTATAGATGAAACGATGAGATCGACATGTGTACCGAGTTTCATATTATTGCATACAAGCGTGTTTGATTTATGGACCAAGTGTTCGGACCCCATTCCAGGGGGCGCTGTCGAGCCCCCCTGCCACGCCTGGGTACCATCTTCAGCCCGGCCCTGATGGCTGCGGGTTCTGACCCATGTGCAAAGTTTCAAGAGTTTTTGAGCATGTTAAGGGTCCCAAAAGTGCCCAAATAGTCGTTAGAAAAATAAAATAAACAAAAAAAATAATCGGAAGGAAAACAATAGGGCCTTCGCCCTTTCAGGGCTTGGGCCCTAAATATAGCTGTGAGCAGCGATTGCGGGCCCAAGCCGGTGGCACCGCAACCCCGGCGCCTTTAGTTACCTAAAGGCACCGGGATAGCGGTACCGCCAGCTTTGGCCCTTCATTGCTGCTCGCAGCTATATTTAAGTATATATATGGTGCCTTTAGTGTTATTCTGCACGACGTGCAAAAACTTAACCCCCGCTTTAAGTATATATATATATATATATATATATATATATATAAAGAGGGTTATTCTGCACGACGTGCAAAAACTTAACCCCCACTTTGACTGTCGAAGAGAAGTGTGCTGAAGAGCTTGCATCAGTGAGGGCTTTGCAAAATATATATACATACAAACAGACACACACACACACACACACACACACATATAAATGAGGTTAGTGTTTTACAATATTAAGGAAAGCAAATATATTGAAATATAACACATGAATTTTAAATTCATTCAGCTTCAATTACCAATTTGTAGTTTACAAATTGATCTTACTTTTATGTAAAGCAAACTATACATTTAAAAGATTAGGGTTATATGCATATTTTGTCATTTAAAAAAAATGCAAAATTGTTATGCAAAAAGATAAGGACTTGCAGGAAAAATCTACAGTCAGCCACACACACACACACACACACACACACACACACACACACACACACACACACACACACACACACACACACACACACACGCACACACATAAACACAGACACCAGCAACCCCCCCCCCCCTCCTCCTCCGCACACAGACACTGATAGAGACAAGATACAAATCCACACTACAATATATGACTTTCTTTTGGTCTGAGCTTCTTACTGTTGATTAGAAAGTTGATCGGCTTGACAAGAAAAATATATTTGGCAAGTTTTGTAACTGTATGTAAAACGAGCAAAGTTATAGCACATTTTATGTGTCCTTTTTTAGTCATAAAATTAATTTCCTCGCCACGGCCAAACCGTTCGAGATATCAAAAATCAGTCCGGAATTGAGCATCCTCAATGTCTTGACTTCATGCACACCGAGTTCTGTGGTGATTGGTAAACACATGCATTGTAATTTTATGTATTTCTCCTAGGAGATTTATTCAAACAACCCATAATTCCTGACTTCCATTTGAACTGTCGTAAAAATTAGAGCACGAAAGTTGTTTGGCCTGATGTGATCTATAAGTGTACAGAGTTTCATATTATTACATGCAAGTGTGTTTGATTTATGGACCAAATTTTCAGATCAAGTTTATGGACCAAGTTAATTTAATTAATAAACTAATTATATAAAACTATGGTCAATGCACTACAATTAAACTGGTTATATTATGCTTTTACTTATAAAAAATTAAAATAAAAACTTATTTAAAACATACCAGGCTTAAGAAATGTATTTTTTTATGCAGGCCAGACACATAGCAGTGAAATGGTTAAGACCCCTCCCCCTAAAAACACACACACAAACATACACACACACAGACAGGCAAAGACAGAGACAGAGACTGATCGTCCTCTTACAGCGAACACACTGCTGAAGTTTCATCAAGATCAGTTAATGTATGCTGAAGTTATAACACACTTCCTGTTTCACGTTTCTCGCCATGATTTCGTTTCCTCGCCACGGCCAAACCGTTCGAGATATCAAAAATCCCCACACAAGCTTTCATCCTCAATGTCTTGACTTCACGCTGACAGAGTTTTGTCGAATTTGGATCAAAGCTCTAGGAGGAGTATTTCATTCCATTGCGTGTGTTTTACGAACAACCGTCAATAGCCGACTTCCTGTTGGGCTGGGGTAAAAAGTAAGAGTGTGAGGTATCCACAAGTTTCCTACGCCCCATGAGGCCTTGCCTCAAAAGTGGGCGCAACTTCCGGTTCGACGTAAACAAAGCGCAATTTGACATGCTTGACACTCGTTCATTCAACAGTTGACAGTCATTCAAGTTATAGCGATCCAAACTAGCTAACGATGTGGGAACACAACCTCAACGAAATTCAAAAGGGTGAAATAACAGTACCTTTACCCTCCGCAGTAGTTGATTGGGAGTATTATGCTACGTTCACACCGGACGCGAATCGCGCGTCAAATTCGCGCCTGACGCGTCTAGTTTGACGCTTGACCACTAGTGTTAATTCGCGTGTCAAGAGCGAAACTGCCGCGCGTAAAGTTTGAAGCGAAATTTACGCGCGTGACGCGCATCAGAATCAAAATCCGTTGGCGGCCATTGTTTTTATGTCGACCGAGCATTCATCAAGAGAGTTACCGCTCTGTATTTACTCTGGAGAGTAGAACAGCGGCGTGGGGATCATCGTCGCCATATATTTGTGTCCACCGGACCCTTCAGAGCCGAACCGTTTGGCGAGTTTCACCATTTGCTCGCTCCAGGAGCTGCGCTGGATGACGGCCGCTGTCAGCGGTACTTCCGCCTGTCACGCGCCCAGTTTGATGACCTGTTGTCCCGCATCTGAGCGAGGATCACCCTCGCCCTCATCCATCTAATCTAGCTGTCATTTATTTTTGTTTTGATGATAAATAGAGCCAGCCTTCAAAAGTTATTAACCTGTCCTGTGATTTTTTTCTCTCTCTCACGTCCAGACACGAATTTATGCACATATGTTGATTGTCTTTACAACATAATACTATTTATAGATATGGAATGAATAACATTCAATACAAAATGAGCATGTCTCGTATATAGAAATAATGTTTTAAGTGATGAAACATTTGCTTTGTTGTGCATAATCCCACCATGCATTTAGTCATATTAACAAAATAATTTATTGAAGCATCCAGACACTTCACCACGTGAGCAAGCAGCTAGGCTCCTGATTGGTTAACGCGGCGCGAATTCATGCCAAAGTTCAGATTTTTCAACTCGGGCGGCAGACGCGAATTCGCGTCAAACGCGTGAATGCACAACGCTCAATTCGCGCCATTCGCGCCAACTTGACGCGCGAATGAGGCGTATTCGCGTCTTCCGCGCCACGCTCCACGCCTCATTCGCGCCACAGGAATTTTTCACGCGCGTAAAGCGTCTTTGCATTGACTTAACATTGAAATCATTCGCGCCTGACGCCCTATTCGCGTCCGGTGTGAACGTAGCATTATAATAACATTATTAATAATCAATACTCATCAAGGCATGGTGACAGACAGTTGTGCGAGCTGACAAACATTTAAAATAAAAAATACACACTTAGTCATTGTGCTTTGGTCGGAGTTTATTCAAAATTATAAATGAATGTGCTACTTGAATAACATTAACTGGCACATTTGGTATTCTGTCAACACAGGCTTTGATCCTGAGTTTAGGTGTAACATCAGTGGCAAACAGCCAATCACATGCTGATAGAGTTTATAGAACATTAAGAATTTAAACAAATGTAAACAGGTTAGATTCGTCGTCTTTTGGGAGGTGATGGAAACTACAGTCGTTGGCAGGATCAGAGACGGGCTCTGGCAGGATCACTCTGATTTCGTTTTCAGCTTATGTTCAAAACAATCACGTTTAAGCCACTGAATTAGTTTAGTCCGGTTATACATACAACCGCGAACAGCACATGTTGTCCCTGAGCTCCGTAACGACATCTCTCATAAAGATTTGCGTCTTTAAATAGTAAAATAATTCTCAGAAAAACAGCTAGCCTCTTCGCTAACTAACACACAAAATACCATTGGAATGCTACTTCCGCCGCGTCACCGGAAGTTTCACCCACTTTATTTTTTACAGGAGCGCCCCTCGGTAACTTGTGGATAGATGAAACGATGAGATCTTCATGTGTACCGAGTTTCATATTATTACATGCAAGCGTGTTTGAGTTATGGACCAAGTGTTCGGACCCCGTTCCAGGGGGCGCTGACGAGCCGCCCTGCCACGCCCGGGTACCAGCTTCAGCCCGGCTCTGATGGCCGCGGGTTCTAAACATGTGCAAAGTTTCGAGCATGTTAAAGGAACACTCAGACTTTTTGGGACTTTAGCCTATTCACCTTACCCCCCAGAGTTAGATAAGTCCATACATACCTTTTTCATCTCCGTGTGTGCTATAAGTCTGTTTGACGCACCCACCGCTAGCCTAGCTTAGCACAAAGACTGGATGTGAATGGTTGCAGCTTTCATACTAATCCAAATGAGTGACAAAATAACGCAAACGTTTTTCTATTTACATGTTGTGGTTTGTATAGTCAGAGACTGTACAAATATCAAGACCATATGAGACACAGACATCTTTTAACCGTATAAATACTATATTTTCTGAAGGCGAAGCACTGCTACTTGGGCAGAGTGATAACCATCACCTGAGACGCACCATGACGAGGAGCAGAGACTTCGCTCAGTGTTGGAGTAAAGAGTCATCAATTACTAACGTTAGATAGAAAAGCATGGTTTATCATGGGTGTTTGCTTTATTGTATGAGCTGTGACAATAAACAGGGGAGACCAGGTAATACAGTACCATGTTTCATTGAATTCCAACCAAAAACGCATCCAGATTTATAAATATCACAGAACATGAATAAATAATTATTATTACAGAAATCAATATATTTTAAATGCAATTTATTAGCTGAACCAAATGTATTCAACAGTATATAATATACAGTATAGTTGCATTACTATAGGATAGAATAGGGGGAAAGTAATAGCACAAATTGTTTTTGCACAATGAACTCACAGCCTATCGTACCCTTTTGCACGCTCAAGTTCGTTATTTCCATGGTTATTTCAAATTTAGGCTACTAGGCGCGTCGCGCGCAGGGTGCAAGTTCAACGCGGTGAACGCGCTCGTTTTTTTCCAAGCGCGTCCGCACCGCATCAAGATAAAAACATATTCATACCCTAATCATATAATAGTGTCACTAACGTTACATCTGGCTAATGGCACTGTTACAGTAGGTCATCTAAAAACATAACGGAACACTTACCTTCGCCCTTTCAGGGCTTGGGCCCTAATAACCCTAAGGAAAACAATAGGGCCTTCGCCCTTTCAGGGCTTGGGCCCTAATAATCCTAAGGAAAACAATAGGGCCTTCGCCCTTTCAGGGCTTGGGCCCTAATAATCGGAAGGAAAACAATAGGGCCTTCGCCCTTTCAGGGCTTGGGCCCTAAAAATAATAATCGGAAGGAAAACAATAGGGCCTTCGCCCTTTCAGGGCTTGGGCCCTAATAAGAATCCTAAGGAAAACAATAGGGCCTTCGCCCTTTCAGAGCTTGGGCCCTAATAAAATAATCGGAAGGAAAACAATAGGGCCTTCGCCCTTTCAGGGCTTGGGCCCTAATAATCCCAAGGAAAACAATAGGGCCTTCGCCCTTTCAGGGCTTGGGCCCTAATAATCGGAAGGAAAGAAATCGGGCTCTGCGCCCTTTCAGGGCTTGGGCCCTAAATATCGACCAATTTTCAGATTTTTGTTTATGACTTAAAAAAATCATACGTTTTTTGATTTTAAAAACTTTCCGCCTTTATTAGGAAAGTTATAATTTAAAGGGTAATGGAAACGCGGCTAATAACACCATTTTATGAGAACTGAACTGAGCTGGACGAAGACATCAGAATGGCGATATAGATTAATTAAATGAAACAACTTTTTTACAACAGAAATGAATCAACACTGAACTTACCTAAGCTGCAATGCAGCAATTGCTGCTGTTTTGCACAATGACCCTTCGACAATGTACCGAACGACTTTATTTTTGCCGCGGCAATAAGCCTTTTGGTTGACTACCAACTGAAACATGTTTTGTTGAAATGTTTTCAATATTTATTAAAAGAAATTAATTGATAATCATAACCTGTAAGCCTATTTAATTCTTAAAGAATGAATGCTTGAAAACAAAGAATGCTTAAACATAAATGCTGCCAAGTGATATATATGCCATATATAGGAAAGTTTAGTAACTCCACTGTAAAAAATTATTTTTTTGGTTAAGTAAATACTAGTGAAAAAACCCAATGTAATTTACTTGAAAAAGTTAGTTCAGGCAAGAATTTAAAAAACGAAGTAAATTCCATATCAGTACTTATTTCAAGCGAGTATAAATGAAAGTGTAATATCAACTCAATAAAATTAAGTAAAAATTACTCAACTTTTCTGATACTGGGGTTCCCATCATGCACTGGACCTTGAATAATTAATGAGGTTCATTTTTCACTGGTTTCCAGCTGTATTTACACTGTTTTATCATTGATTTTTGTTTTCAGTATTAGTAAATTGCCATTTTGTGACATTTCGAGTAAATTTTTTGCTTAAAACGACACATTCAAACACAAAAACGATCCATCAAATGTTACCACCATTGTGTATTGTCTATCAAGTATTGAGGTGTTTGCATTCACATAAGGCTTAAAGTCTGACATGATGTATATATAAATTACTTGGATGATCCAAGTAAAGAACATACTATAAATGACTAATAAAATTCAAGATAATTGTTTTAGTGAAGTGTAATGCAAAGGCAAAGGAAATCGGTATTAATCAACCTTTTACAAGCCGAGTTAAAATTACTTATTTTTTGTAAAGTTTACTTAATTCCACATTCCAAGTAAATTTAACTTAAAGATTTCTAATTAAAGCTACTGATAAATATGTTTAGGTTTTTACTTGGCAAATCTTTGTAAATTTACTAGCATTTTCTGAGTGAGATCGTTTAGCAAGGTTTTTTCAAGTAAATCCTACTCCAAATTTTTTACAGTGTCCCCTGAAAATGTTTTAATTTTATGATAATTTGGTTTAATTTATTACACTTATGTTTCAGTTAATAAATCTACTAACAAATTAAAATAACACAAAGTAAAAGACAAATAACCTATTGACATAGCCTTTCTAAATTATAGAAAAACTGGGCACATAGCCTTATGTTTAAGTGTGCCTACTTTGCTTAAATTTGATGCAATAATAGAAGCCTATTTTTACTTCACATTTATTTTATTTGCATTCACTTTTTTTCAGTATTGTGATTATGAATTTGTTTAACTACAATGTTTAAATTTATCAGCGACCTCAGCTCTCAATGAGCTGTGGCAGACTTTGTCATACAAAGAATAAACTGACACTTTAAATAAATAAACAGTTAATAAACTCGTTAATAAACAGTTACCTATTTAAGCCTCAAGAACGGTGAAACATTAAAGCTGTCGGCCAACATCGGTTAACAGCATGTATGCTATAATGAGGTTCGATCTCGGGTCGTTTGAAGTTCCATGAGGTTGATGTTGTTGCGTTAACCACAGAGCTACCGTTAGAATGCTGTTGCATTATCGTCTTATGCGCTTGTAAAGCCTCATTGATGTAGCCTAATATGTTTCTAATGCAATGTTTTAATTTTCATTATTTATTCAATTTAATTTCAGTATTGTGATTATTAATTAATTTAACCACGTTTCACTTGAATTAATCTGCTACCAGCTTTCAATCGCTCTGAATGAGCCGCGGCACGGCTGCTGATTACGCAATAGAGAGAATTAACGGACACTTTTCAAAGTCTGTGATTGTAGCACCTCTTAGCGGCAAAAGGCAGCAAATACACCCCAAATTTTTAAAAGTCTTATTCTGATGTCCACCTACAGTAATGTTTTTGGCTTATTCTGGTCAAGAAGACATACATCTGAATATCTTTGAAAGAGTTTATGCCATTAACCTCAAAGACTTTGTCAAATGCAGCTTTTCCTCAGAAGTGACTATTCGTTTCCACATGGTTTGATATAAACATGTGCATCTTAAATCACAGAAATTGTATAGATGTCAAACAATCAGATAAAACATGATTTTGGAAAGCTTGTTGGAGGGTAAAGACTGAGGAGAGTACAGCACCCCTCGATTAAAAGTAGCTAATCTGTTTAACGTCCTGTGTCAACATATCCGGCTCACTGACCAAGTTCTACACGCTCACAAATGTTCTAATTATGACAAAGTGTAAACGCAGTAAATAAGATATTCACTGTGCAGTGTAGTCTGTTTCTTTGATAACTATTTTTTGCAGTTGACAGCCAAGCATTTTTTGCTGTATATATTCCATTCACAATTTCATTAAAAGTTTTGTTTTTCATGCCGCTGAGAAGACCAACAGCTATGAATGTATACTACAAAGTTTCAGGAGTGAAAACTTTATTTAATTACGGGCTGATATAGTCTTCAACAAGCCACAGCTAGCTAAGGTGAGAAAGTAATGCAAATTTAGTGCATTACTTTCAATAAAAAAGTAACTAATTGTTTTGTTTAACTAATTGTAACACCACATTGCAACACATTACACACCCAACACTGCTTAAAATTGTGTTTACTGAGCATCTTGTTTTTTTTACCTTTTTTGAGGCATTCTTAGATATAACATCATAACGTTCCTGAAACAGCTGGTACCGTTCATCCAGAGGGGCTGCGTCTACACCTGTACACATGGCATCACTCACTCTATACAGTGGGTAATGCTAGGAAACATCAATGTATTATTACAGTGAAGAAAATAATACTGCAATTTCTGAAGAAATACACTTAAAATACAAGAAATACCATAAAATACTACACCTTGCTACAACTACATGTGAATAATAAAAATAAATTTTAGTTATGATATATACAGAAAAATGCACACCATCTCACCTGTAGTAGAACAGGCGCTGTTGGGGCAAAATTCTCAGTGTCCCTGCACTGGCCATTATGTTGTGCACCCTAACAGAGTTAAAAGTACACAAGAACACCCGCAATAGAATCAGTCAACATCTGCATCACAACATTTTCACATATCCATAACATATTCACAAAAAAAAAAGGCTAAAAGTTTATCCAAATGTGGAAATTTAGGAGCAACTCTTAACAATTAGGGGTGTGTCACTCTTATTTTTTTAGAACTTGTACGTTTTTTCTTTTAATAGAAATTCACAAGGCATTTTAAAGGGGTGGTAAAATGCCATTTTTACAAGTTGTAAAATAAATCTCTGATGTCCCCAGAGTGTGTGTGAGGTTTTAGCACAAAATACCCCACATATTTTTATATAGCATGTTAAAGTTGTCAACTTTTTGAGAGTTTTGAGCACACCGTTTCGTGGCCCTTTAAAGGAACACTCCGACTTTTTGGGACTTTAGCCTATTCACCTTATCCCCCAGAGTTAGATAAGTCCATACATACCTTTTTCATCTCCGTGCGTGCTATAAGTCTGTTTAACGCACGCACCGCTAGCCTAGCTTAGCTCAAAGACTGGATGTGAATGGTTGCAGCTTTCATACTAATCCAAATGAGTGACAAAATAACGTTTTCCTATTTACATGTTGTGGTTTGTATAGTCACAGACGGTACAAATATCAAGGCCATATGAGACACAGACATCTTTTAACCGTATAAATAGCCTACTATATTTTCTGCAGGCGAAGCACTGCTACTTGGGCAGAGTGATAACCATCACCTGAGACGCACCGTGATGAGGAGCAGAGAATTCGCTCAGTGTTGGAGTAAAGAGTCAGCAATTACTAACGTTAGAAAAGCATAGTTTATCATGGGTGTTAGCTTTATTGTTTGAGCTGTGACAATAAACAGGGGAGACCAGGTAATACAGTACCATGTTTCATTGAATTCCAACCAAAAACGCATCCAGATTTATAAATATCACAGAACATGAATAAATAATTATTATTACAGGAATCAATATATTTTAAATGCAATTTATTAGCTGAACCAAATGTATTCAACAGCATATAATATACAATATAATTGCATTACTATAGGACAGAATAAGGGGAAAGTAATAGCACAAATTGTTTTTGCCCAATGAACTCACAGCCTATCGTACCCTTTTGCACGCTCAAGTTCGTTATTTCCATGGTTATTTCAAATTTAGTTTCAAATTTAAATTCAACGCGCTCGTTTTTTTCCAAGCGCGTCCGCGCCGCATCAAGATAAAAACATATTCATACCCTAATCATATAATAGTGTCACTTACGTTACATCAGATCTGGCTAATGGCACTGTTACAGTAGGTCATCTAAAAACATAACACTTACCTCAGCCACAGGTGATCCACTTGTCCTGTCTGTGCTGGCCGAATCCTTCAGCACATTATGGTCCGTGTGGCAAATTCCATTTTTTTCTAAATAATCGTCCTCATTGAAATGTACCGAGCAAACATAATGTCCCTTGATAATCTATTTAGGTGTGTTTGGATCAATATCCAGAGTAAGTAAGTTAGCCATTTCTTCATCCAGTCAGCGTTTTTAGTTGGAATTCTGTGAAACATGGTATTACCTCCCCTGTTTACTGTCGCAGCTATTTACAATAGAGCGAAAACCCATGACTGTAAACTACGCTTTTACTATTTATAAATTGCTGACTCTGTTACCCAAACTCTGACGAACTCTCTGCTCCTCACCACGGCGTGTCTCCGGTGATGCGGTTATCACTCCGTCAAAGTAGCAGTGCTTCGCCTTCAGAGAATAGTTCCCAGGTTTTATTACGTTTAAAAGATATCTGTCTCATTTGACTCTGTTATTTGTACAGTCTGTGACTATACAAATCACAACGTGTAAATAGGAAAATGTTTGCGTTATTTTGTCACACATTTGGATTAGTATGAAAGCTGCAACCATTCACATCCAGTCTTTGTGCTAAGCTAGGCTAGCGGTGCGTGCGTCAAACAGACTTATAGCACGCACTGAGATGAAAAAGGTATGTATGGACTTATCTAACTCTGGGGGATAAGGTGAATAGGCTAAAGTCCCAAAAAGTCGGAGTGTTCCTTTAAATGCAAATGAGCTGCAGCAGAGGGCGGTGTTTCAAGAGCTCCTGTGTGTGTTAGCAGCTGTGATTACCTCACGCAGACACACTAAAATGATAAAAAAATGATCTTCAATTAGGATATTCTGTCATGTAATCTATAAATCGCTCATATAGGAACTGTTGTGAGATGCACATAGAGTGACTTTCTATTGCATGTGAAAAGATGGATGCTAAAGTATGAGCTGACTCACAAATGGACTCTTACACAACCACTCTTACTCTTCTAAACATGGATTGCGTGTTCCCCAGCGCAGGGATTATGTACATTTTAGGGTTGGTGATGTCACTAACCCGGGAGGAATGTTGTGTAGTCCCTACCAGCCGTTTGTTGTAGTCCTTTGCTTTACTTTTTTAAAACTTCTTTTAAACAAACAAAAAAAAAAAAAAATATATATATATATATATATATATATATATATATATATATATATACTAACACAACTCTGACTTAAAAAAAGTTAATTTTATCTTCCTCAAACTCACAATTGTTTTGTTTTCAAAAGATGTCTACAAAATAGTCAGTTCACACAGAAACCATGGTCTCCTGAGTATTTAAAGGTTTATAGAGCACTAAACGAAAATCATGCCACAATGTGCATGTGAAGAGTTCAGATGCAAAAGCCTCTAAGTGCCATTTGAAATTTTCTTCTAAAATGATCCTTTTTATCAAGCTTGTATATTTAAGTTCAGTAATTTCACTTAAATGGCAATGAAGATTACCTATTAATTGCCATTTAAGTGAAATTACTGAACTTAAATATACAAGCTTGATAAAAATGACCATTCTAGAAGAAAATTTCAAATGGCATTTAGAGGCTTTTGCATCTGAACTCTTCATGTTTTCTATGCTACTAGTTTCAATCAAGTACATATTTGATACACCTGACTTAGTTTCAAATTTGAGGGAGGACTGTATGATCATCATCAAATAAAACCTTCAAAACCCACATTTAGATGGAGTTTGTTTTAA
Source organism: Pimephales promelas (assembly GCF_988280905.1). Lineage (NCBI taxonomy): Eukaryota > Metazoa > Chordata > Actinopteri > Cypriniformes > Leuciscidae > Pimephales > Pimephales promelas. The sequence goes on along the minus strand of NC_142790.1, from coordinate 9,986,424 downwards.
ACCTACTATCCTCCATCTGTTTTGCATCTGCAGATTTCTTCTAAATTCACCAATGTAGATTTCTAAATTTCAGGGGGAAAAACTCATAATGTATGTTAAGTCATTAACTTTAATAATAAGAATTTTAGGCCATAAAGTCATAAAAACTTTCGGATTTTCCACACAGGTACATAAATTACATTTAGCCTCGTCTTAAATTGATACTCTCATTCATTCATTATCGCGATATAATTTTTCTTGATAAAACGATATCAAGTTCGAGTCAATATTGTCAATACTCGATATCAATATCGAGTCAATACTCGATATCAATATCGAGTTCGATAAATGTTCGATGATGTTTATGTGCCAAAAGCGGAACGAAACTCATTTGAACCGCATGCGCCTCACGGACTATTTATCCGCTTGGCTCAAAATCCACGGCAGCGCAAGCTCACTGGAGCAGACGCGTTTACTCTGTATCCTAATGACAAAGATGAATTGATATTAAGAAGAGGATCTATGATCTCTGGAAGAATTTTTTTCAGTAGCTTAGTCATAGATAGATACAACCAAAAATATAGGCTTCTAATCTTTCAGTGTGCAAAACCATGATAATATGAAAAACTTCAAAACAGAGCGGCACAAAGTGCGTATGCAAAGTGCAAAATTAGGTGTTTAAAGTAACATGGAGTCACAGTGTGCAGCACTGCAAAAGTGAGCATTTAAAAGTTTATGGCACAAAGCGAAGAAATCTCGAGTGCACAAATCCTAGTGAATATCTGTCCAACAGTTTATTGATCATTTGTTTCTGCACAGTTTTAAATTCCAGTTATTGTGCGTTTGATGCCAATTCACTGTCCTTGTGATGTGTGTGATCTAACAGGCACACGGTAGCGAGTCATTTAAAAACAGCAATAAACTCCAGTAAAATAAAGTAATTTTATGCAAATCCACAGTCCTTTATCTACAGATCAAGCATTATAATATGAATATATCATATTGGAGAGAGTTTTATCGTGCATCCTACCGTAACCGGACGAGGCGCTGTTTGAATACTGTGGATACACGAGGATAGCTCAAAATGCGTAGAGATAACACGCCACTTGACTCGAAAAGTGCCGTGTATGTTTATGCAAAAGTCATGATGTCATGTTGAATAGAGAATGATTAAAAGCCACAGTGGAGGGAAGACAAGGAGTCTCCGTGAACTTTAATTTAATGATGTAAATAGAATTCTGTCCCTCACATTAAGCTATAGAATGGCTTCAGATATGACTTTGAATATATTGCTGGAAAACATAATTAGTGCTTGTCTATTACTTTCGGTCCATGACTACCCCTTGTTCCGTATGCCTATAAAAGAGCGCAATAATCGCAGTTGTCTGAAACAATCACTGTTAGATCAAATAATCAAGACCAGACGGTTATTTAATTATCTCGACAGGCCAACCCCCAAGGGGTTTGCAACCCCCTGGGTTTAAAACAAACAAGTGTGCATTCTAGAAAATAAATGTAACCAATCACAGAATGCAGAATTAGCATTAATGTATCAAAAAAAAGAAAGAAAGAAAACAGCTGGTTATATTAAGGAAGAGAAATTCAACAATTATAGTTACTGATGAAACTATTATATCTAGAATCTTTATTACCTGAAAAGAGCAATTAAGAGCATGTGAGAGTTTGTATAGCTCCTCCTCTACACGTTGGCAGATGGGGCAGTGATCACCATGTAGAGCAACACTATTCACCAGCAAGAAACTGTAAAAATAAACAAGTAATACAGAGACAAAATTATAAATCTTGGTGGAGGAATTGATGAAAATGCTTAGAAACTTACTTGACTCCTCTAATGGTGAGGATCCTTGCTGATGTGACATTAAATACTTGCTCAAACCGCTCCAACTTCTGCTTAGTCATTCTGCCAAAGTAAGAGAAAGACAATAAAGGAACCACACCTATATAAATCAGGCACCTTCTGAAAATGGCTTGAATATAAAATGACCTTCTACATCCTGTCAGTCTTTTTTGATTTTAGAAACATTAACAACAAAACATTAAACAGGAAAAAAAAGAAAACAACAATTATACTGTATACATATGTCAAAACAATGGTACATTAATATCATGACGTGGTGCATGCTTAGAAAAGTATGTTCCAGGTTACACAAAAAAATAATAATAATAATAATAATTTTGTTCAGATTTTCCCTTAACAATATATTAGATAAATTAGAGCTATCAGAGTTTTTCCAAAGACATTCGACAATGAAGTTCTGCTTGTAATCAACATATTCTTACCAGAGTAAGGTAAAGTGCAAGTTACAGGAAAAATATTTAATTTACAAAGTTCAGGACATTTGGGACATTATGTTTCACCACCAGTGATAAAAAATCTAAAACCCTTTTCCCAAAAAAGTTGAACTTGGGGACACTTCCTTAAGCAATGATATAAAGTTCCTATCTCTAGGTTGCATTATATACATTGATTGGGAATGTTGGGCTTACATTGTAGTCATTCTGGAGTTATGTATACTCTCATAAACTTGTAAGTTTAAACCAGGTATTAATTGTCTGGGTTTGGGTCTGTTACCAGATACTCTGCAATTCACCTTCTGTTATATTCTCTGCATTTTTTCCCCTGCAGTTATTAATTCCTGAAAAAACTGAGCATAGTTTAATTTCTTAATAAATCTGGCACCTTTAAACCTTTTGATGCCCAGATTTTAAAACCAGCATCAATGTGTCCCTGGCGTAAAGATAATGTTTCCCCAAATAGGGGTAAATTGCAATAATTGCAAAATCTGTCAAAGATGTTTCAAAGCTTCGTACCACACAATAGTATTTTCAAAAAAGGATTGGAAGTGGCCTTTTTCAAACACCCTGTCAGTCTTACTGCTAAATACTAATCTGAGATGATGCTGACAGCATGCTACAATAAACATTTAATTTTCAAATCAACATTCTTGAGTCAAAATGTATTCAAATTTCTCAAAAAAGATAATGTTAGTCAAGTTAACATCATTTCACAGTAGGACTACGCGATTTGATAAAAAAGTGGTTATTTTTTAAATATTTTTGAATTTACTGCAATCCTTAATGAAATAGTATACAGTGAAAACATTGACTCTAAATAGACAATATAGGTGAGTGAAAACTACACATTGCCTCTGTAGGTCAATTATAACCCTTAAACTCACTCGTTATGGAAGCCGATGTCATGATTTCCTATAAGAACCACAAGCTTTGTGTCACTAGGATGACGGAAGATCCATTTAAAACGTCTGACATCATCCTCCCAGTCCTGAGTGGAGAGCACAGCACAGATAATTACACCTACCATATAAATGGATATGATCAAATGATAAGGTGAAAAAAAAACTGTCGACAGTCTTAATGAAATGATTTTGGCTTTGCTACCTATTGCCCTTCAACCGTTTAAAATCCCCATTTTTTAAACAACAATGCTTAAAAACGCATGCAAACGGTATGTTTTCGTGACACAGCAACACAGCAATGTGAGTCACATGAACGTAACAGTATTAGAGAAACTAGTCCCAAGATTTTTACCGGTTAATCTTGTCTACCGGTATATCGCCCGCCCCCAAGCGCAAGTAATATTAATGAGCCCAAAAATATAAGTATGCATTCATACATTTTCATGCACAGAAGCAACATTTTAGATTAAACTACTATTATGAAGTTTTATCATACAAAAAAAAATACTTGACACTGTTAGATTTTGGTGCATTTGGCCGAGCAGTGCAGTGGTTTGGTTGGCTCGCCAATGTATTAGATTTTTCCAATACATAAAATAAGCAAGCTTGACCAGAGTTCTTGTGGGGGAAAAAATGTATTAAAGGTTTGTAGCAGTCCTCCAGCAGCGATGTTAGCATGTCGCCCTTCAACAATCTTAACACAAAGTTCTGTCTGAGAGACATATCTTTTTACATAAAGACAGGGCTACAAACAATAGAAACCTGTTAGGACCTCCCATAGGAAATCAGTCTAACTGGCTAATCCACTCTGAACAATGGCCATACATCTGAATGGGCACTCACCTTTGGCACATATCTTTGCAGACACAGACAGAGTGGATTACATCTGATACACAGTCACAGTGTAAATGAATCTTTGGAGGGGACACACACACACACACACACACTCACCCATGGGTTGAAATGCTCACCCATAAGAGAATTTTATACCTTGTAATAATAAAAAAAAAAAAAAGTTAAATGCATCAACCATATGCACTTTGATAGATCAAAATTAAGAGCTTTAAAGGAGATTAAAGGCATTAAAGGAGAACTCCGGTCAATTTTAACATTGAGCTCATTTTTTGTACATTTGGAGTGAAAAAAAAAAAAGCTTCTTTTTTTGGGATGATGACGTAGGATGACGTATTGACGTGTTTGTGTGCGTTGGGTGCAAAATTCAACATGGCAGCGCGCCACTGCTAGAAAAGACAAACTTTGTATATATATATATATATATATATATATATATATATATTTTTTTTTTTTTTTCATCTCTCGCTTTTTCCGTTACAACATCACCCGCTTAAAACTAGTGATGGCCAAATGCAGCGTTTCGAAGCATTATTGCTTTCTGATACTATTGTGTCGAAAATGGTTCATTACTCGAAGCTTCATTCAGATAGAAATGGCAGCACCATCTCCTGGTGAAGTAAATGTAATGCAACAAAGCTGACAACCATAAAATGCAAGTAGGCGTGTGTTAACGCCCCGTTTATGACGAGTTTACCGAAGCGATCAAAGCTGAAACAGTGTTAGTGCTGTGAAACTCATGTAGGTGAATTTTACAGATACGGATAAATTTCATGTGTTCACCTTGATAATAAAACAATAAGGATGATGATGAGTGTGTGTAATTATTTCTTTAGACAGAAGATCAGACCAGCTCAAAAAAAGCTGGAAACTATCACAGAAATTCTAATGGTTTCAATTAAGATACCAATAAGGAACCATTTTCTTTTACCATTTAAACCATGTTTTCCATGAGTATTGAAACCATGACATTAGCTACTGCTTCTTTCCTATGGGAACCACCAGAACTCTGTAACTGTACTGGTGGGACTGATATTTTTGTATGTTGAAAGGATGTGCTTGTGTAACTGGTTGAACTTGAATAATGTAGCAGAGGGTTTTTACAGTTTCTGTCTTTCTCCATATCATTCACTAGATATGAAAAATATTTGTATGCAGAAATGTCAAAGAACTAATCTTATTCGGGAAAATAAGTTTAAAGTGTTCCCAAAATTGCGAACGACTTTCTCGATATGGCTCCATCACAACACTAAAATAAACTCAATCCACTCTCAATAATAAGGCCAATCCAAACACCCAGTCCTACTACTAACCCACGGTGTTGCCATGGTTTGGCTTCACTTTTATGAGAAATACAGCCGCCAGGTTTCAAACCTGTCAACACTGGATCGGGCTGTCAAAGCAGTCAGGCGTTTCACTACGGAGTGAACCAGTAGGCTTGTTCGACTTCATGCAGCTCTGCGCAGACCGAGCGGCGGCTGACTTGAAACAGTGCATGCCGGTTAGAAATTTTGTCCGACTTGATGCAGCGCTGACTCCACGTGACTGTGACATATGCCATCAAAGTACCGCAAGAGCGATACGAGAGTAGCCGGAGGACTCAGCCAGCGCAGCTTCTCAAGAGCGGCTGCACGAGCTTTGATGATGTCACAGCTGTTCCACGATTTGCCGGATTCACCGCATGACAACGATCACGTGCGTTTCATGTTTATTCTCAAACCTTTAGTTCCACTAAAGCTCACAAATCAGTATTTTATAACAGTAAACACTCTTTTCATGTAGTCGCAATGTTATATTGTGTCATGTTTATCATGTTTATCAAAATAAAACTGATTAAAAAACGTTGATTCCATGTCATTGATTATAGGCTTATTTTGAACTTTATTCTAGTTCAAACAGATGCTGTATGAAGCAGTAAAGTATTGAATGAAAATGTGTCTGAAATATCTGTTTATTTGGCAAATGTTGCATTTATTTCACTTCAGCTGTGGTATAAGCATGCAAACACCACGTGAGCGGTCACTACGGGAACCAGAAAGTGTCCGACTTCACGTCTCCGTTTGCAACTCCTCCCCGCCTGCACGCGGCTAATCTCGCCGATCGGTTGCATCCAGCCGCAGGCGATGTCGAACATACCTAGTGTGTTTGCTTCAGACGTCATTTTCACGTGACTAGTGACGTAATGATACAAGCTCCGAAGCAGTGGTTCATTACAATGACCTTTCGAGTTTGAAGCAAGCTTCGGAGCCAGACGTAACATCACTACTTAAAACCTGGATTTCAACTCGGACCTGGACCAACTGGAAGATTACATTGACCATCACTTCAACAGACTCTGTAACGTTACAATGGGCCGATCACGCAAAGCCAAAAAACCACGCACTTCGGACTCTCCCTTATCAACCGATCCCTCGCCGTCACCAACATCACCAGCTTCCACTCCGATCAAAACAAACTGCTGTTCCGACGTACTTTTATCAATCAACGAGCGCTTATCTAACCTGGACTCTAGACTTTCACTAATCGAAGTACTCCACAAAGAATTCCAAAACCTCCGCCATAGCCTGGAATATAGTCAACAGCAAGTCGATTCACTCACAGAAGAAAATAAATTACTGAAAAGCTCCGTGGACACACTCACTGCAAACCTTTCAGCTAAACACTCAACTTACCTCCGTCATCGCCGAGAACAGAGCCATGCAAGAAACCATCCTGGCTATACAATCACGCAGTATGAGAGATAATCTAATCTTCTCCGGCATTCCTGAATCATCCACCGAAGACCCCGAAAAATCTGTTAAAGTCCCTGTAAAGTCAAAATTAAGTATGTGTTCTGAGTTTGTCACACCACAGAAAAATGTATAATTAGCCACCCAGCCAAATTTGAATGATAAAAAAAGTCGGGAAGTACATAAAATAAGCTATCAAAATCATGAAAAAATGAACAGATTCTCTGCTCTCAAACTCTGGGGGCGTGTCCGCTGGCTGTGCTGAAACCACGCCCACTCACGGGAAAGCTGTTGACAGTGATATTAGCTTATTAGCTTTTGGAGACGGGAGGATGAAAGCTGAGGCGGGAGATCGTCGTTTCGGCCCCGTTCACCAGTAAGGGCGGATTATCAGTGAATTATCAGTGAATCCAAGTTGTCTCTGAGGAAAGTTTATAAAACGATCCAGTGTAAAATGATCACTACAGAGGCGGGTGTTTGCGGTGATCATCAGATCTTCACAGCGCCGGCCCGAGCCTTTTGGGGGCCCTAAGCAGAATTTGATTTGGGGGCCCCTCCCACGACGCGGAGTCACCTGTGTTTGACGATTATTGACATAAATGTCACGCAAAAATGATACATTATAAATGAATACACTAAGGTTATGTATTAATAAAAAAATAGATGCCTACTTAAATAAAAAAGTTTGAAAACAGTCTTAAAACTGTCTCAAAACATATACAATAAATTATTTGCTAAAATTATGACAAAACTGAGAAATTAGAAACGTAAGAGCAATTATACTTTGGCCTATCCTCCTGGGACCCAGGAATAGACTTTTGTCCACTGTAGTGGACATTATATTTTAGTGTATTTCTCTGACACCATGCATGTCACATTTTTTTTTCTGGATGTCCTGTAAAGAGCACATTCAGGGCAATACAGAGATACCAAATGTTTGGAGGTTTCACCATGAAAACAACTTCTTCTTGGTCTTTAAAAATGTCTAACATTAATTTAGTGATCAAATGTAGCACTCTTATTGAAATATGGTAATATATTGTAATTATAATTTAAATCTAACTACTTTTCAAATTGTATTTCATCAACCAACATCTCATGAAAATGTTATGGGGTTTCAAATGAAAAAAATGACTTTCCGTTACAGGGCATTGATTTCATTCATGTCCACTGTAGAGAACATCAGGACATAAATCATGTTTATCAGGCATTCTGGGAGACATAACAAGTGAATATGTAAATAAATTATACGTCAATATTCTTATGACATATTAGATATTATTATTAAAATGTTGCTTATTATTACGCCAATGCTTACACTTCTTTCCTCATTAAATGTTGCTCCAAGAACACATTAATGTGCAAATTAGATACAGTGTATAGATACTTTGCATTGAATGGGAATATTAATTTATGCCAATTTTACCCATATATTGCATAAAGTAAATTGGTGTATCAATTAATTCCATTATATCTTTCATAACATAGTTGATAATCATCTTTATACAAATTTTAGTTCAAAAAAATCCTGAAACCCCAAAATGTATTGGTGATTGGAAAAAAAATCCCATTGTTTTTGCCTACACATTGTATGTCATTTAATTTTAACAACTGAGTCCTGGTGTCCACTACAGAGGACAAAGTATTACATATGAATAAAATATAATTTTTCAAAAAGGTTTTTTTTTTTTTTACCATTTGTTTATTATGCTCTAAACAATGTGATGACATGAAAAAAAAAACTAAATTAAAAAAAAAACTTTCTGGGTCTCAGGAGGCTATTGTTGAAAACTAAAAATATTACTAGCCTATTTCTCAACTGTCTCAATACAGAGTAACTATCCTCAAAATCTTTATTATTGTTATTATTATTATTGTAACAGACTTTGTTATATAGTACATGACATAATCAACACAGTCTGTTACTATAATACCGGTTATGATGTTCTGGCGCTCGTTGTATGTGTGTATGCAATGTATTTTTCCCCTCGGGGCTTGCCGTAGATGGGTCGTGCGCACTTGCTAGGTTACTGGAGTGTCGCGGGTGTTTGGAGATCTGATGTGTGGTATAATAAAGTGGAGAAGAGTTCAAACTGCTATGTTTATTATTTATTCAAACTGCTACCCTTACACCTTGAAGGATAAGTTCTCCTGCGGGCTATTTTCTCCAACTTAAACCGATACCGTGACTAGGCGCAGTTGCGCACGAATTGTCTATGCACGCGCGAGGTGTCTAGAAGATTATACGTATGACTTAAACGCTGGCAGACAGAGCAGCAGTTGTAACTTGTAGGCAGGTATATTGACCATTAAATCAGAATGTTGTTGTCTTGAACTATTCATTCAGTCATATTCATTCATTCATTGATTTATGTCACTTGTTTAAGTCATCTAAAAAAATAAAAATAAAATATAGCTGCGAGCAGCGATGGCGGGCCCAAGCCGGAGGCACCGCAACCCCGGTTCCTTTAGTTACCTAAAGGCACCCGGGTGGCGGTGCCGAAGGCTTTGGCCCTTTCATGATTAAATGTTAAAGCGGCTTGCCATACTCTGTCATTTCGACTAGTCACAATTATGTTACAGATATCTTAAATGATAATACAAACTATCCAAAGTGTAACGACTAGACAGAAAGACGTTGTTGATATCTACAATGTTAATTCCGGATAGGCAAACTTAGCTTTTAAATGTTAAAAGGGCTTGCCATACAGGGACGTAGGCTCAGAGAGAGGCTCACCATATTCAGACCAAAATATCTGACTTCCTCTTGGTCCGAGCTAATGACTATGTATTAGAAAGTTGTACGGCTTGAGGAGTACAATGTATATACCGATTTTTGTAACTGTAGATAAAACTAACAACCAATGTAGTAGCACTTCTCTTTTTTTGATTGGCTGATGCGTAGCAGGGTCGACTGCTGAACTCCAGGCGAGACGCGCTTGATTCTCACGTGAGAGCGGCGCGGCCAGAGAAATTGCGTATATTAAATATATTATTAATAGTTTTTCCGCATGAGAAATACAATGTGTGACGGGAGTGTGAGACAAAAGACTGAAACGAGTGACTGTCATGCTCAATGCGTGACACACTATAAAAAAATATTTCACACTGACTCCACATTTAGGGGGCCACAAGGGGGTCCAAGCTTGTTGTCGCAGGGGCACTGGCCCCCCCAGGCCCCCGCCTAGAACCGCCATTGCTCACACACACACACACACACACACACTTTCTCTCTCTCTCAAGAAGCAAAAACATGACTGCTAAAGGTTGTATCAGCGATGGCGGGGTAACATCACTTAACATCACGAGTGCTATTCCCTTAGGCCACGCCCCCTTGTCTCCCCAAAGTATTATAAGCAATCATGCGCATCCCGTGTGCAGAATGATGCACTTGAAGCAACACCAAGTCACAGCACGCAACGCTTCACATTGAAAAGAACATAGCGAAGGGATGGTATCTATAATCTATGCTTAGTAGGGCTGCACGATTTGGGAAAATGTCATATTTGAGCCAATATTGCAATTGCGATTTGCGACTCCGATATAATAAAATGGTTTCATGAGTCCAACTTGCTTGGTTCTAAAGTAAAATGCACACACAGATTAATGTTTATTTCTCAACTCAAACTAAAAACAACAACAACAATAAATGATTGATAACACCTATAATGATCAATAAACCATCAACCAAACCAACATTACAGTGATTCCATCAATTGAAAGCCATCAACTTTTTAAAAAATTATTACGCTTAAAAAAAATATATAACAGCTTTTAAATTAAGTGAACTTCAAACAATCCCCACATAAACCCATAATAAAAAACATATTTACCTGTGCCCTTCCTGTCTTAACAGGTACAGAAATTGAATAAAGTTATCAAACAGTCTGCGCTGCCTGAATCATAAATTATATATATAATAATCCTTATTAAAGCTACAAAAGTTCTTTACTCAAGATCAGTGAGTAATTTTCTAATTTCCCTTTGTTCTTTTAACTTTACTGAAAGAACGCTTTATTCGCTGCTGGCCCTTTAAGAGCACCCGTTGCCGAGACGCGGATCTCACACGCGCCTCATAGCACAACTCTTTTCATCCATAGACTTTTCTTATGTTATGAAGATACTAGACAAAATCACATTTTGGCATAATTGTGTGTGCTATTGTTCGTTCAAGCTCGAAAGAGAACTGTTTATTCTGGGCTGGCACACGGTCAGTGCATGCGCATTATGCGAGTCTCATCTATTCTAATCTAGGGCACTCACAGGCAGCTTTTCACTTCTTGTCGTGCAAAATGCGAAAAGGCATTTGAACCAATAAGAGGGGGATCTTGTAACACTAGTCAAAGGATGACAAAAAAAGAAGAGATGCTGCGCTAATAGCCCTACTTTGTTTATTTCATATAAAATCGCGGCATTTTGCGTTATATAATTGCATAGGTTTGAGATCGCTATTACGACTGCGATATAATTAATCGTGCAGCACTAATGCTTAGTGTATTCTAAAGGGCAATAAACTCCACTCCAGCAAGATAGTCATTTTATGCAAATCATAGACCTTTATGCCTTATCTACAAATAAAGTATAATATTGGGAACATTGATCTTGAAGAGAGTGTCGTCGTGTTACTGTCGCAACCGAACGCGACGCGCTAATGCTGATGCATGGAGAATGACTGAGGCGAGATGACTTTCCGTTAACTTTAACTTAGAGACTAAAATATTAATTTTACCACACATTAAGCTATTGAATGACTTTAGAAGTCTTGGAATATAGTGTGAAAACTTGATTGTGCTTTACAGTTTTTTATGCCTTTAGTGGGGCTTAACAAAATAACACAATATGCAGAATGTCGGACGTCACTTATAGGCTAAACTGTTTTTATAGATAAAACTATTTACATTCGGCAGTCATGAAAACAAATCTCAGATAACGGTTGACTAGGTAACAATGTGTAATTTTGCGCCGGAGTTCTCCTTTAACTTACATTAGCTAGCTAACTACGAACGAGCTAACCAGATAACATTAACAAATTGACAAGCACTTACTGGGCACAGTGGGCAGAATGGCTCTTCAAATGACGGACGAAATTGGAGGTTGTCATCTGACTGTCCGCGATCTTAACGTTGCATGTCTTGCAAAGCGCTGTTCTTTTGCCATCTTGTTGTAAGAAATTCTTGAATCCAAAAGCGACGACGACCCTCGTTATCCCTCCGGCTGACATGTTGATGTGATCTGATGTAAGTGGGCGTGGTGTGCGCGTAAGGTATGAGAGGGCATGACTGATGATCTCGTGATCCAGTCATGACAGCGCTATTCTCAGCCTGCGCTCCAGCTGGATCAACTTTATTTTTTTTACATAATTTATATATTTTATATTCAAACTGAAAACATGATGTGATTAACACTCAAGTCATATTATTACATGCAAGTGTGTTTGATTTATGGACCAAATTTTCAGATCAAGTTTATGGACCAAGTTAATTTAATTAATAAACCTATAAAACTATTAATGCACTACAATTAAACTGGTTATATGCCTTTACTTATAAAAAATAAAAAACTTATTAAAAAAAATACCAGGCTTAAGGCATTTATTTTTTATGCAGGCCATACACACAGGAGTGAAATGGTTAAGACCCCTCCCCCTACAAACACACACACATACACAGACAGGCAAAGACAGAGATGTAGGCTCAGATTAAGCAAGACCACATTCAAACAAACATATCTGACTTTCTGTGGGTCCTAGCTAATGAGTGTCAATTAGAAAGTTGTCCGGCTCGAGGAGTACAATATACATACCGATTTTTGTAACTGTAGATAAAACTAACAACCCTACTTTTGTCAAAAGGTGGCGCTACTGAGCCCTCACCACGCCCGTTTCTGAAACATTGCACGTGTCTACTGGCTAATAAATGTGATGTGTCTGTCGAGTTTCATGCATTTTGAAGCATGCTAAGGGTCTCAAAAGCATCCTAAAAGCATCCTAAAAGAAGGGTAAAGTTTGATGCGTCGCCACGGCAACAGTTTCAAAGATATCAAGAATCCATTCACAGGTCTATATCTGCCGTATGTTTACATTATACATATGAAGTTTGAAGCAAATCGGGTAAAAATAAAAGGGTGATATCAAAGCATTTTGAAAGTGACACACTTCCTGCTGCCAGTTGGTGGCGCTATAACTTTGACTCACAATAGTCACATCCATGTGATCGTCCTCTTACAGCGAACATACTGCTGAAGTTTCATCAAGATCAGTTAATGTATGCTGAAGTTATAACAAACTTCCTGTTTCACGTTTCTCGCCATGATTTCGTTTCCTCGCCACGGCCAAACCGTTCGAGATATCAAAAATCCCCACACAAGCTTTCATCCTCAATGTCTTCACTTTACGCTGACCGAGTATCGTCGAATTTGGATCAAAGCTCTAGGAGGAGTATTTCAAATAACATTGCGAGCGTTTTACAAACAAACCTCAATAGCCGACTTCCTGTTGGGCTGGGGTAAAAAGTAAAAGCGCGAGGTATAGATGAAACGATGAGATCAACATGCGTACCGAGTTTCATATTATTACATGCAAGCGTGTTTGAGTTATGGACCAAGTGTTCGGACCCCATTCCAGGGGGCGCTGACGAGCCCCCCTGCCACGCCCGGGTACCATCTTCAGCCCGGCTCTGATGGCCGCGGGTTCTGACCCGTGTGCAAAGTTTCAAGAGTTTTCGAGCATGTTAAGGGCCCCAAAAGTGCCCGAATAGTCGTAAGAAAAATAATAATAATAATAATAGAAAAGAATAATCCTAAGGAAAACAATAGGGCCTTCGCCCTTTCAGGGCTTGGGCCCTAAAAATAACCTCGATTTGGGGGCCCCCTGGTGGCCAGGGGGCCCCAAGCAGCCGCTTAGTTCGCTTATGCCTCGGGCCGGCCCTGGATCTTCATCAAGGTAACGTTAGGCTCTCTAAAAACCTCTTCTTGATGTGATCGTTTTTAAGGGAATTTAAACGAAGATACCGATCTGTTTTGTACATGATCGCATCCAGGTAGTAGCCCATGCATGTCCGTGTCGAAGGCATAGCTAGCTAGAAAACTGTAGGCTCAGCTGTAGTAACTAATAGTACTGACAGTCATTAGCGATTGAGCGGTGAGCGGTGTGCTCGGGGAGTGTGTGTGGAGAGAGGGAGATCAGACTCTGTGTGTCATCAAATAGGGGGGTGTCCAGCAGCTCATGGGTTCCAGTGCGTCACGGAGCCCTGTTTTAGCCCCGCCGAATTAATCCGTAAAATTGCAATGGTGAAAAACTGTTTAACGGTCTAACTCCACATTTCAGTACTTCACAGTTCACAGACTTTGTAATATGTTTTAGCAATACATATGTAACATTTATAATGTGTTTAGAACTTTTTTGTGGAATTGACTTTACAGGGACTTTAAGGACTTCCTGGTTAATCAGCTCAAACTTACACCGGAGACTGTGGAGCACATCACCTTCCACCGCGTTCACCGTATAGGACAGAAACACGTCAACTCCACCCGTTCCCGCCCCATCATCGCCAAATTTGAACATTTCAAACAAAAAGTACTGGTTCAGCGACAAGGACGACAGCTCAAAGGGACTCATTACGGACTCAATGACCAATATCCACAAGAGATCATCCGCAGACGTAAGCTACTTTTCCCCATCTGCAAGACAATGATCAACCAAGGTAAAAAAGCAATCATCACAGTGGATAAATTATATATTGATGGACAATTGTTTAGAGACAAAGACACTACTCCCTGACTTTACTAATTATTGAAAATAGCAATGTAACATTTCCAATCCGTTTATGCTCAATTTATATTCAATTTATATTCCTCATATTCTTTCATTAAACCACTTGCACCACGCACGCACATTGTATTCTAAATGCACCTAAATAGTCTTGCCCACTGTTTATATGTTCTGTTGTTGGTTATAGGTATCTATATTTTCCCTGTTTTTTCCCTGTTTGTCATTTGTTGTCATAGATTTACACACACACACACTCAACCACATTCACATCCACACACACAGACTTATACTCACACAAGGTAACTATGAAATGTACATTATAGGTTCATGCAGTTGAAGTTCATAACATGGAATATTCTTGGAGTTGGTTCACAAACAAACAAAAAAAAGTTTTAAATTACCTAAAAAATACACAAGCGGATATATGTTTAAAGGAGAACTCCGGCGAACAATGAACCTTTGGTCTAATAAAACATCGGTACATATTTAACCGTTCTCTGAGATTTGTTTTCAGGATAATCGAATGTAAAGCGTTTTATCTCTAAAAACTGTTTAGCGTATAATGCTAGTAATGGGGGCATTGACTAAGTAAAAAGAAATCGCTATTTTATACCACTAACAAGGCTCAAAATAGCCCCACACCAGGGGCGTAATTTGCGGGTGGGACGGGTGGGACATGTCCCCACCACTTTTAAAAGCTCTCGCGGCACGGATCTAACAGTAGAAATAAATAAAACATCTCCAACTGACAGACCATTAATTTAGTTCGTTTGTAAAATAAAAGAAGCGATCTAGCCCTGAAATAGGTTGTTTTTTAAATCAAGTGATCAAAGTGCTCTTTGCCGCTTGCGATCGGTAGCGCGGTTACAGTGTATCTCGTGGCTCACACACAGTTTTCACATGCGCGCTTCAATCCGTTTCGGAGACTATTTGTTCGTTCCGGTGCAGAGCATGTGAGCGGAGTGGAGCGCGAGCGGGCGGATCTTGGACAGAGCGCAAAGGGGCATTTTTTTTAAAGGACTGAGCGTCGCCCTATTTCCCGCTCCAATTTCGCTCCGCTCACACCACGAGTCTGACTCCATTTCTTTTCCCCGCCTGGCTAAAGAAGCTCGCATTGTGTTCAGCATCCCAAGCGGGTCTGCAAGGGCAGAGACGGTTTTCTCCGCAACAACCGCATGAGTCTGAAGCCTCAGACATTGTCCAAACTTGTGTTCTTGAAGGTGAACTCAAAAGAACTGTAGATAAGGAAAGCAATTCATTTTCTTTCTTTCTTTCTTTTTTTAAGTTTAATTTATATATAATTAGGCCCATTGATTCGTTTGATTTTACAGCATTTTACAATTGATATAAGCATAATTTTATTTTATTTGTGAGCGCTGTGCAAACATTTAGTTATCAAAATGTTGGCCTAATAGTTATTTTTTTTTTTTTAAATTTACTTTTAAAATGTTTATGTAGGCCTTTATTTTATTTTATTTTTTACATTTTTGTTTATACACTTTTTTTTATTATTATTTATATTATTAGGCCCATTTATTCGTTTAATTGTACAGCAGTTTGTGTGTACAATGGATATAAGCCAATTTAAATTTTAATCGTGTGTTCTGCAAAAAATCAGTTATCAAAATTCTGGCTTAATAGTTAATTTACTTTAAAAACTTTTATGGATATTTTTGTTTTTATAATTTTTATTCATATTATTAGGTCAATTTATTCGTTTAATTTTACAGGACTTTCTGTATAGGCTATTCCACTGGACATGTTTTAAAGTCGGATTTATGTTTTTATTCACGCGTCACGTGATTCATTTATTTATACACATGTCCCACCCACTTTTTAAAACAAAGTTACCCCACTGCCCCACACTAACGCAGTAACATAATGAAGCTCCATACATGCAAAACGAAGCATTGAGAACTTTGTAAGTTTACAGACCGTTTAATAAGAAGATACTTTATGAAGACAGTTCACTTCGTGTATACAGACAGGAGCCATCTTAAAAAATAGTCTTGATAAGTCAAACCACGAACGTCGTGCTGAGTGATCTGAACTGTATGAAGTTCAGCGAACTTCTGAACTGTATGAACGGCGTTCGGGGATCGACTTATCGAGACTATTTTTATGGCTCCTGTCTGTATACACGAAGTGAACTGTCTTCATAAAGTATCTTCTTATTAAACGGTCTGTACACTTACAAAGTTCTCAATGCTTCGTTTTGCATATATGGAGCCTCATTATGTTACTGCGTTAGTGTGGGGCTATTTTGAGCCTTGTTAGTGGTATAAAATAGCGATTTCTTTTTACGTAGTCAATGCCCCCATTACTAGCATTATACGCTAAACAGTTTTTAGAGATAAAACTCTTTACATTCGATTATCATGAAAACAAATCTCAGAGAACGGTTGACTATGTACCGATGTTTTATTAGACCAAAGGTTCATTGTTCGCCGGAGTTCTCCTTTAATACAGGAAACACACCTCTCACAATATACACAAAATAGCTTAAAAACCACACATTACTTTAATTAGGAAACACACCTCTCACAATATACACAAAATAGCTTAAAAACCACACATTACTTATAATTACATTATAAGTAGGGTTGGGAACCGAGAACCGGTTCTTTTCCAGAACCGGTTGTGTTTTTGAAAAAATACCGGAACCGTGCAAAATTCCTAAGTTTCGGTTCTGAAAACGGTTCTGATGCCGATGCGATATCATCATGTGGGCTAAGTGCTGGGAGTAGAAGACGCCGTCTTATTCCTAAATGACAAAAACTTCACCGCTGAAGTTGCGATTTGCTTTCACACGCTCTGCATTTGTCACACACAGACACACGCACGCTGCGCGCGCCGACCGCCGAGTCACTCTCTAGCCTACATTCAAATCTGTTTGCGCTGAGAGAGAGAGAGCAGTTGTCGATATGAAACTGCTTTACAATCACACAGTCTCAATATTTATTTGTTTCACATATTCAAATGATTTCCGTTACAGAATTAGTGAGATTATAGTTTGAGTAAACATTGACGGTAGTGGTCAAAACAGATGCAGTCCGTATATTTTTTGTGTTCAGAATTTACAAAATATATACAATGAGCGAGTGCATCATAATGTTTTTTTTTCAAACCGTGTTTTTGTCTTATCTTGAATCACTACGTAAAGCCTGTAATAAGCGTTAACACTCGGACTTCTTTAGACTGGCCGGCGGATCGCAGCTGCTGCGGAGTAGCCCAATGCCTGCGTGACTCGTCATGGACATAAACAGAGAGAAGTAGCTCCGGCAACAATGTTCTTCCGCAAGACGCATGCAGTTCTGTTTATTAACTGCTAGAGCGCCGATTTATCCAGTAATGAAATAAGTAAAGTCTTTATGAATCAATCATTCAAACCGTTTTAAAAAATAATCTGTTCTACACACATATGTGTGTTAAAGCATATACTAATACTATTCCTTCTGAGAGGGTATTCTTCACTGTTGGAGATACAATAAAGGAGAGGTCTAAATTATTATAGACAATGCAGAATTTTTTAATTTCCTTTATATATAATTTTTTTTTTTTTTTGCAAAGATTGCTTAATAATATTTTGAGTTTGTTTACATTACCAGTCTGTTAAACTAATTTGTCATGTACTTTAAGAAATAAACACAAAAAGGATTGTGGATTTTTCTCTTACTAATATTTTTAATTGAATGGGAACCGGAACCGGAACCGGAATCGTTTGGCGGAACCGGAATCGGAACCGGAACCGGAAAATTTCTCACGATTCCCAACCCTAATTATAAGCATAGTAAACACCTGAAAACACATCTTTTTAGACAAGCTTTTAACTAGCTATATGGTGGTGTTGTAATATGTGTGTGGTTTTTATTTTTTTTATTATTTGTTTTTTACTGTAAAGCACTTTGTGACCCTTCATGTCTGTGAAAAGTGCTATATAAATAAAGTTTACTTACTTACTTACTTACATTTTAACCACTGTTTTTCCTCCCACTATAACTCAAAACAAAGAGGAGTATGCATCTTAATAAACAAAAAAATACAGTTTAACCACCATACAACCATTTCAGATCCTGAAGGCCGTTTTATCATTATTAACATTTCAATCAATAATAATCCAATTAAAATTGGCAACCTTTATGGACCAAACTCTGATGATTCCTCCTTCTTTGCAAATTTCTTCTCCTCTCTTTCAAACATTTCCAACGGTCCAATAATTGTAGGGCGAGACTATAATACTGTAATCAATCCATCATTTGACAGGTCAAAACATACAGGAAAATCTTGGCAGTCCTCCAAAACAATAAAACAGTTCATGAGTGATTTTGGTCTTTGCGATGGTTGGAGGCTACAACACCCACTTGCCAGAGAATATACCTTTTATTCTAATGTCCACCAAACCTACTCCCGCATTGATTTCTTTCTAACCAGTAATTCAATCATACCAAATATTTTAGAAACCAAAATACATCCCATCATTATCAGCGACCACTCCCCGGTAACTCTCACATGGAACCCATCTGCAATACAGAAGCACCCCACCAGATGGCGTTTTAATACGTCACTCTTGAAAGATCCAGAATTTGACAGCTACTTCAAAAGAGAGTGGACATCCTTCCTTGAAATAAATGACTCTCTAAAGTCGTCAGCATCACTGCTCTGGGAAACATGGAAAGTAGTTTTACGGGGAAAAATTATATCATATTCAGTACATAAACAAAAAAAAGGAAAGAGAAAAAGAAGTCCAACTGGAAGAAAGAATAAAAGAATTAGAAATTTTACATGCAAATAATCAATCAGAAAGCATCTATAAAGAAATTAAAGAAAAAAAAATTGCTTAATAAAATAATAAACAAAAGAAACCAATTTCTGATTCACAGACTCCGTCAAGAAACTTTTCACCATAGCAATAAATCCGGAAAATATTTAGCCAGTCAAATTAAAAGAAATAAAGAAAGAACAGCCATAACCTCCATCAGAAACTCGGCTGGGAAGCTAACCAATTCACCAGTTGAGATAAACAAGATATTTCAAGAATACTATACAAAATTATACTCATCTGATCTGGACCCAAACCAAGAAGACATAACCCAATTCCTTGATAACATCATTCTACCAAAACTCAACATGGAACAAATAAACACACTAGAATTACCAATCATAGAAAAAGAACTTCACTCCAAATTGAAAAGCATGCAAAATAATAAAGCACCAGGTCCGGATGGCTTCCCTGCTGAGTTCTATGAAAATTTTTGGTCAACCTTATACCCACTATTTAGCAGAACAAAAACAGAAATAAAACACAATGCAAAGTTCCCTTCCCACATGAATACAGCACTTATATCACTCATTCCTAAACCTAACAAAGACCACACCTTCACATCCAACTATCGTCCTATTTTACCTATAAATGTCGACATAAAAATGATTAGCAAAGCATTAGCCCATAGAATTGAACAAATTATACCGTATATCAGGGCTATTCAATTGGCGGCCCGCGGGCCAAATGCGGCCCGCCAATCATCTCCATGCGGCCCGAGAGCACTCCAACCTCCCCCTCCTATTTTATGGTGGTGCGGTTAAATTTGGTTTGATATGCGCGTGGCCGCAGTGGCGCGTGCAGCTGGATGACTATACGCACTGTGTGTATCTTGAGCGCTCCGACTGACCTGAGAGAAACGTTTTCAGTCCGAATATTTCAGCAGTTATTGTGTCCCGTATTTCTGAAGTGATATTAATCATTTGTTGGTTCGATTCCTATTTCCTTTTCATGAATTGGCCAAATGCGTGTGCATAACAGTCGGAAACGATTCGGATTTGTTCGGACCGTTCTGTCACTGAATCATCTGAAGCGGTTTCTCGGTCAATAAGAACAAATAGAGAACAAAATAGCGCTGGTTTCAGTTGTTTCACTAGTTTACTTTGAACTAGGCGCACGGGCCAGTGTATAACGGAACGCAAACTTAAAGGAGTTGTGTTTATTCCCGGTCCCGGACACTATTAAACAGCGTTGCGACATCCATTGAGAAGCGTTTTAATCGGACACTCCTCTCAGTTACAAACCACAAATCACTCAATGATTTTAACTAGTTTTAAATCGGATGAAACAGCCTTAACATTCCCAACACTACTGATGAGGTAAATAGCAGAAACATGAACAAAGTTAGAAGACTATAAATGCCATAATCATCACCCTTACAAACATGTACCATGAATGTAATAATTTACCATGGTTTGGGCAGAAATGTGGAATATTTATATTGAATACTATGTTATAGTAATTTATTTTGCATTAGATTTATTAGGGGGGTAGAGGAATATATAATTCATTGTGTGTATAATTGTTTACTTGTTTAGGCATTTTTTATACAGTGGTAGTGAGCCACAAGTCTCACTGTCAGGATATTTTAATTTATACTATAATAATTGTTAATAAAATAATTCTTACCAATAGCTATGATATTGTATAATTCAATATATTTGTATATAGCTGTAAAAAAAAGTCATTTATTATTGTCTGCATGGGTACCACATTTCCTAGTAAATGCAAAACCTTTTTTGTTTGTTTGTTTGTTTGTTTACTTTAGCTTACTTATTGATACTGTTATGTGTCAATAAATAAGCTAAACCCACCGGCCAAGCTCAACTTTTCGATTTAATAATGCGGCCCTCGAATGAAGCTAATTGAATAGCCCTGCCGTATATAATCCATCCTGATCAGACCGGCTTCATAAAAGGTAGACATGCATCTAATAATACCTGCAGATTATACAATTTAATGCACTACTCATCAACACAACAGAAAGATACTCTCATTGCCACATTAGACGCAGAAAAAGCTTTTGATAGGGTCAACTGGAAATTTTTATTCACCACGTTACAAAAATTCGGCTTTGGAGAGTCATTTATTAACTGGATCAAGATTTTATACACATCACCATCGGCCACAGTCACAACGAATGGACTAACATCATAAAGCTTCACACTGCACAGGGGGATGAGGCAGGGATGTCCACTCTCTCCATCCCTATTCACGATTTTTATTGAACCTTTAGCAGCAGCTATCCGTCAAAACCCAGCAATCAAAGGTATTGAAACACCACAACAAACACATAAAATCTCACTCTATGCAGATGATATCCTAGTATATATACAAGAACCCCTAACATCTACTCAAGAAATAATTAAAATAATCCAGTCCTTCTCAAAAATATTCGATTATGCAATAAACTGGAATAAATCTTCCATCCTCCCTTTACATAAAACCAAATGGGATGTGGCACCCCATCAATCACCTATACCTATATGTCATGATCACATCACTTATTTAGGCATTAAGATTTCCTCCAACTGTCAGAGTTGGTAACACTCAACTTCACACCACTGCTAAAAAAAATAGAAGACGATTTGCTCAGGTGGCTCAACCTCCCAATCTCCATAATTGGCAGGATAGCAGCAATAAAAATGACGATTTTACAGAAAATTAATTACCTATTCTCAATGATTCCAACCCACCCCACACTCACTTGGTTTAAATCACTAGACTCCATTATAACTCGCTTCTACAGGAAAAATAAAACGCCAAGGATAAAACTCACTACACTACAAAAGAGTAAGGTTCAAGGAGGACTAATTTCACCAAAGGACACCAAATTTCCAATATTACTCAATGGCTAACCAACTGCAATACATATACAAATGGATTCACCCCACCCAATCTGATATTATATGGCTAGATATAGAACAATCACTATGCAAAGATTTAAATATAGCTGACATACCGTTCCTCACCAAATCAATCAAACAACACCAGTGGTGGAGGAAGTACTGAATCTCAGTACTTAAGTAAAAGTACAAATACCCAGATAAATATTTACTTTAGTAAAAGTAGAAGTAACACAATGACAACCATACTTAAGTAAAAAGTACTTTATTTTAAATGTACTTTAAGTATTAAAAGTAAAAGTACTTGCATAACAATTTATTATCTTAATGTCTATTTTCTAATGATTAATAAAACATTTAATTCTAACTCATTCAACCTAATAGCCTACTCCTATAATGATGTTCAATAATGATTGGAAAAAAATGTCACCATTTCTGAAACAAGCTTGCAATTAGGCAATATCATGCTTATCCTTAGTACTATATGTTAATTACTATGTTTGGCAGTAAACGCGATTCATTTATGGTGTAATTCTGAGCCTTTTGGCTTGCCATAATCCTAACCAAACCAAACATATTACACACGGTGTGTTTCCTATGCACGTAAAAACAAATTTTCGCGTATGAGTTGCATGATAAACACACTGCGTGTGAGACGCATTTAGTGTGACTGGGTTGATATACTGTATCTATGGCAACCAAACGTCACTGGTGAGACAAACGTGCAACGAACGGACGGTCAGATTACGTTTTGGCATGGAAAAACTGATCAGAAAATGTAACGAAAATGTAACAGAAGCTGTAGAAATGTAGTGGAGTAGAAAGTATAATAATTGCTGCAAAATGTAACGAAGTAAAAGTAAAAAGTAGGCACTATTTATTGTACTTAAGTAAAGTAAAGATACGTGAAAAATGTACTTAAGTAAAGTAACGAAGTATTTGTACTTCGTTACATTCCACCACTGAACAACACGCATGTTTTAATGCAGCCACCACTTTAACTATAGCCACCACTCTGACAGCCTGGTGGAAATTTCACCAAATCACAAACTCTACATTAGCTCCATCTAATCTCACCCCACTATGGAACAACCGTGACTTTATAAGCAATAAAAAAAACATTGAATTTTCACACATGGGCAGAAAGAGGCATCACCCACATTAAGCATATTTTCAAATCCAACACATTTAAACCAATTCCACAACTGGCCCAGGAGTATGGCATCAGGAACAACAAATTTTTTAAATACCTACAAATCAAATCTTCTGTCCTGACAAAAATAAACATCAGAGATACAAATTTAGAACTTCCACCGGTAATATCAGACTTGGTCAACATTTCCTCTCCAAAGAAACCTCTCTCTAAAATATACAAAATGATCTCAAATCAACTTCAGTCCATATACTTACCAACAATAAAATTGGAAAACGATCTTTCAATAGCCCCGGATCCCAACTTCTGGACCCAAATCTGTAAAAACATCTATCTCATGTCCAAAAATGCGAATCTTCAGTTAATACAATACAAAATACTTCACAGAACACATTACACAGGCAATAGATTAGCTAAAATGGGTTTCACATCAGAAGTTTGCACACATTGCAATCAAAATTCTACAGATACATACATCCATGCAACCTGGCACTGCACTCCAATCAAACACTTTTGGGAAGAGGTTACACAATTACTATCCACTATAGTTGGCTGCCACATCCCACTGTCGCCTTCCCTTTGCTTGCTGGGAGATCTCACAATAATCACTGATAAAACTATAAACTCTAAAATACTCCTCATAGCTCTAACCATCGCCAAGAAAACTATCCTCATGAACTGGAAAACCAGAAATAAATTACACATTAACATTTGGAAAAATCTTATTACAGACTTCATTGCAATGGAACTCGCATCTCCCCTTCATAATTACACATCTGAAACTGACCTCTACTGTTCAACACTTTCTGACCTCTTACAGCTATGAATCTTCTCTCTGTTCTTAACTCCGACTCCTCCCACCTTCTTAACCAACCCACGAATATTTGTGCATTTTAATTGCTTGAACTTGTTTCTGTCATCATTGTTATTACTATCTTTATGTCACAGTCTGTCGTCCTCACCAGTGTGTCCCGTCATCTGCACCACACTTCCCCGGATCCTTTTGTTCCTCTCCCGGACTCACTCCCCAATCAGCCACCTGTTCCTCGTCCTGTCATTATCATTTCCACCTGTGTTCACCTCATTTAGCTTGATTCCTCTGTGTATTTAATTCTCCCTCCTTCATTCTGTCTTTGTCGGTCAATGTTGAATGTTACCTGTTGTACCCCGTCTTCCTGCCTGTATTGCTAAATTAAAGTTATCTTCATTGTGACTCTGGAGTCCTCCAGTTCCTTCTGCCTGCTCCACACGTGTGACAGATTGACCGACCCAACTGAAACATGGACGCCGTGACCTTTCTGGGGATCCTCCACCCAATTCGGCGGCCCCGTTTGGTTCTTGTCCCCAGAAAGCCGGCGCTCCACATCAGTCCTGCAAAGCTCGAGCTCTCCTCTCCGCTGGTTCCGTCCAGCCCCGCCGAGCTCGAGCTCTCCTCTCCGCTGGTTCCGTCCAGCCTCGCCGTGCCCGAGCTCTCTTCTCCGCTGGTTCCGTCCAGCCTCGCCGTGCCCGAGCTCTCTTCTCCGCTGGTTCCGTCCAGCCTCGCCGAGCTCTACTCTCCGCTGGTTCCGTCCAGCCTCGCCGTGCCCGAGCTCTCTTCTCCGCTGGTTCCGTCCAGCCTCGCCGTGCCCGAGCTCTCTTCTCCGCTGGTTCCGTCCAGCCTCGCCGAGCTCTACTCTCCGCTGGTTCCGTCCAGCCTCGCCGAGCCCGAGCTCTACTCTCCGCTGGTTCCGTCCAGCCTCGCCGAGCCCGAGCTCTACTCTCCGCTGGTTCCGTCCAGCCCGCACCAGAGATCGTCCCGACCGTCCAGCCGGAGACCGTCCCGACCGTCCAGCCGGAGACCGTCCAGACCGTCCAGCCGGAGACCGTCCAGCCAGAGACCGTCCAGACCGTCCAGCCAGAGACCAGGATCCCACCCAGCCTCCCTCTCCCGCCTCCTCTCATCTGTCCTCCCTCTGCTCTCCTGCCCTTCAGCTCCCCGAAACCAGCCTGGTCGTTGGATCCCCGGCCTTCGCCTCACACCTCCTCCTTCTGGACACTTCCTCGGCCCCCGGTCCCATTGGCTCCCCCGTGGCTTCTACCTCTCTCAGCCCCTCCTTGGCCCCTCAGTCCACCACCTCGGCAAGGCTCCTTCGACCCTCCGGATTCCCTGCGCTCCCTCGTCATCCTCCCTTCACCTTTGGACTTCCTTCCCTTGGCTCCGCCCTGTCATGTCACCCCCCTGGGTCTGTCGGACTCCTCATTCCCTCCAGTCACCCATCGGCCCTCACTCCCTCTGCCCTCACCATGTCCCTCTGTGCCCCTGTCGTCACTTCTGTCACCCAAGCCTACGGTGTCACCATGGTCCCTCGGTCCCTCTTCAGCACCCGATGTCGTCTGTCCCTCTGCTTCACCCTGGTCTCCTCTCCCATCTGCTCCGCCCCTGTCAGTCGGCCCCCTGGTGTTGTCAGCCCCGCTTCCATCGGCTCCACCAGGGGTCCTCCCTCCATCTGCTCCGCCCTGGTCTCGCCCTCAGCCTGCTCCGCCCTAGTCTCGCCCTCAGCCTGCTTCAGCCTGCTCCGCCCTGGTCTCGCCCTCAGCCTGCTCCGCCCTGGCCACGCCCTAACCCTTCTCCGCCCTGGTCTCGCCCTCAGGCTGCTCCGCCCTGGCCTCGCCCTCATCCTGCTCTGCCCTGGGGGGGGGCTTCTCCCTCCTGACCACGCCCTCCACAGCCTCCAGGGCGCCCACCCCCCCCCCCCCCCCATTGATGTTACGGCATGAGGCCACGCCTACCGGGAGGGGGGAGTGATGTCACAGTCTGTCGTCCTCACCAGTGTGTCCCGTCATCTGCACCACACTTCCCCGGATCCTTTTGTTCCTCTCCCGGACTCACTCCCCAATCAGCCACCTGTTCCTCGTCCTGTCATTATCATTTCCACCTGTGTTCACCTCATTTAGCTTGATTCCTCTGTATATTTAGTTCTCCCTCCTTCATTCTGTCTTTGTCGGTCAATGTTGAATGTTACCCGTTGTACCCCGTCTTCCTGCCTGTATTGCTAAATTAAAGTTATCTTCATTGTGACTCTGGAGTCCTCCAGTTCCTTCTGCCCGCTCCACACGTGTGACACTTTACTGTTACTGTTATGATTAATATTTTCACTTGTATTCTTTTTGTTATTGTTTCATTGTTGTAATTGCTGATTGTCGCTGTCTTTTGCTCTCACCGTTGTGATCACCAGTGCCATCATCATTGTCATTTATTATTATTATTATTATTATTATTATTATTACTATTATTATTATTATCATCAATATTGCCATTGTCAATGCTGTAGAATTAGAATGTAGATCTAGAATTAAGTGTCATTGTCATCAGTATTGCAATAACTTCCCCCTTATCTCTTCATGGGTTTTTAATGCACCACAACATAGAATAGGAAAAAAAACAAAAAAAACACGCTAAACACCAAGGCAGGCAAGACGGGCGAGAAGTGGTTTCAACAGGACCGCATCGCTGGCCCAATTGGAGACACTCTCGCACTGTACTCCCTCTTTTAATGCACTTTAGACATTGCACATAACACACACACACAAAAAAAACCCCAGTAAAATAAGGAAAAGCTAGGGACTGATGAGATGTGGGGGAAGGTTATCTTATATTATCTTATATTATATTATTTTATTATATCATATTATATTTTATACAGGATTGACAATGGCAATTGTTACATAGGAGGAAGGATGGAAATAAAAATCTACAAACACAATATGGGCAGTATGGTGGTAGTGGGGAGTGGGATGGTGATGGTAATGACAATGGTAATAAATAATTTTCAGCCGACACACTGACAAAGAATACACTTGTTTATTAATAAATAATTAAAATATCTTCTTGCTATATTTTACACGTTCATAATCTTTTGCCAGTTCTTTGTGACAGCTTTAAGGTGCTTTATTGGCAGTGACACCCTACATGTTACACGCGTCACCACCGCATCACTGCACCCACCAGAATAGGCCAGTTTAGTAGGATGGCCACATTCTTACACTTACAAAAGGTAATTCAATGCGGACCTAATCCCTCAGATTGAATAATGCAATGGAATACGTTACAAATGACATTTTTGGGCATTTATTCTGTAACGAAACACGTTTTCCCAACACTGCCTACTACAGCTGAGGAAAATGAGCGGTAAACAGGTGTGTTTCTGTCTTACTTTATATAATTAACCTTATTGAGGTTTTCTTTTGCAAAATGTTTATTATTTCTTGACAAAAATCCAAATTACCGCTAGCAGCACTTCACTCTCTCCAGGATAGGGGAATCTAAGCTGAAATCTATATCATATGTTGCTTTAAAAAACTAATATTAATAATCTACATAAAACACATGTGAAATGACTAAAGTAGTGATTATGTTCACTAAACGAATCTATTACTTTCGTTCTCCATACATTAATGAGACCATTTAATTTAATTGAAAGGAGGGTTTAATTTGTCTGTCCAAAATAATAATTTGGGCAATACATCACAGGGAAGAAACAACTGTATATTGTTTGTTTTGTTCATTCATTATTTTATTTCATTAACAGTTACGCTGACTGAATTCCAACTAAATTAATGAATAAGTGGGACCCTTTCAATTAAATGAAATGTTCTCAGTAATATACGGAGAATGAAAGAAATAGTCATTCAGTAAATGAAACATTTTTACAAAAATGTAAAAAGCAACATAATGGCAGAGCTTTCAGCTTATAGATTCCCTTTTCCTAGAGTGGAGTGCTAAGTTACTAATAAGTGCTAATGTGGATTTCTGTCTATATAATAAACATTTACCAAAACCTCAATAAGGTTAATTATAGATAAAGTTAGACAGAAACACACCTGTTCACCGCTTATTTTCCCATGGGCAAAGGCGAGCAAATTGATCCCTTATCTTAGCGTCATCTACTGTTCTAGAAGAGGAAGTTGCTCAACTGTATTTGTGAGAAAATCTGATTCTGCCTGGACGCGGAAAAATAGTGCCAAAAGTCACGTGACAGTTTTTCGTACTTGTAGAATTTTGTTTTGTACTTGTAGAATTTTGCTTTGTACTTGTAGAATTTTGTTTTGTACTTGTAGAATTTTGTTTTGTACTTTTAAAGATTTTAGTTTGTACTTGCAGGATATATTTTTTACTTATTTAAAAGATTATTTAAAGATTTACTTAAATACTTACTTATTTAAGTAATTTAAAAGAATAATTATATAGCCTATATAATTCTTTATCAAGCGGTTTAAATAAATAGTATATATTTATGCATATTATGTATAAATATATACTATTTATACCCCCCCCCTCCCCCCCTCTTGAATTTGGACTATTGAAAGGGAAGCATACTACTTTATTATGATTTTAATGTCATAATGATTAATAAATGCATGCACAATTATCAGTGAACTTGATAAATGTTGCAGATATGTTTTACTATACACAAAATGCCTTTCAACTTGAGCGCAAAATTGCATGTTACATAAACGCGCCACCACTGCATCAGCACCGAAAACATGATTTAAAAAAAAAAAAAAAAATTCAAATCAAAACTCATGATACGAACCGAATTCTAGGTTTGGTCTATCGTTACAGCCCTAGTAAGATGAGAAAGCAGGAGTTTAGTCGTTTATCATGGCTATCTGAACCAAACCAGTAACAGAAGTAATCAATAAATTATCGGGGAGGGTCATGCCTTTTTTCACAATCATTTTGGAAGGTCATTGAAAAAAATATTGCTGGCGAAGGGAGGGTCAAGTCTTTTTTGACTACAGATCTCAAATCTCCTCCGGTGTCCCCTTAAATAAATAACGAACAGTCCCTAAGACAAAGAAAATACAACTTCTGTCTGTCCAGTGCCAGTCGTCGGAATAAGACAAGAGTCAACATCGGGAAGCTTTCAACAAACGGAGAGATCTCCGGTCTGCTCTAGGGCTCAAACGGGTCCTATACAAAGTAATAATATATATTTTTCATGAACGTGTTTCCATAATAATTCAATCATAAGTGGATACAGTAAGCACATAAAAAAGTTCAACATGGAGATAGATGGAATGGAAACAAAAACCGAAGTTTTCTACTACCCCCGTTTTCCCCTCACACACACACATAAGTGTGTAATTTACTCGAATGCCTTTCCTTTCATATATTTTAAATGACTTGCAGATTTATAACTGTATAGAGGGAATGCATTGACACGTGACTTTCCCGCGTGACAACCCCCCCTCAGCCTGACCGAGGGGCAAAAAATTTAAACTAAATGTTGGACTCAATATAGTGTTCCTTACGACTTACTAAAGATCCAGTGATCCATGGATATTGACATGCAGCCAGGAATCGTGTTGCCTGACATTTATTGCCTGATTTCGACACCGGGTAAATAAAAGCAAGACCTAAACATAAAGCAAATTTGCCTGTGAACGCTTTATATAAATATAATATACACTCACCGGCCACTTTATTAGGTACACCTGTCCAACTGCTCGTTAACACTTAATTTCTAAGCAGCCAATCACATGGCGGCAACTCAGTGCATTTAGGCATGTAGACATGGTCAAGACAATCTCCTGCAGTTCAAACCGAGCATCAGTATGGGGAAGAAAGGTGATTTGAGTGACTTTGAACGTGGCATGATTGTTGGTGCCAGAAGGGCTGGTCTGAGTATTTCAGAAACTGCTAATCCACTGGGATTTTCACGCACAACCATCTCTAGGGTTTACAGAGAATGGTCCGAAAAAGAAAAAACATCCAGTGAGCGGCAGTTCTGTGGGCGGAAATGCCTTGTTGATGCCAGAGGTCAGAGGAGAATGGCCAGACTGGTTCGAGCTGATAGAAGGGCAACAGTGACTCAAATAACCACCCGTTACAACCAGGATGGGCAGAAGAGCATCTCTGAACGCACAGTACGTCGAACTTTGAGGCAGATGGGCTACAGCAGCAGAAGACCACACCGGGTGCCACTCCTTTCAGCTAAGAACAGGAAACTGAGGCTACAATTTGCACAAGCTCATCGAAATTGGACAATAGAAGATTGGAAAAACCTTGCCTGGTCTGATGAGTCTCGATTTCTGCTGCGACATTCGGATGGTAGGGTCAGAATTTGGCGTCTACAACATGAAAGCATGGATCCATCCTGCCTTGTATCAACGGTTCAGGCTGGTGGTGGTGGTGTCATGGTGTGGGGAATATTTTCTTGGCACTCTTTGGGCCCCTTGGTACCAATTGAGCATCGTTGCAACGCCACAGCCTACCTGAGTATTGTTGCTGACCATGTCCATCCCTTTATGACCACAATGTACCCAACTTCTGATGGCTACTTTCAGCAGGATAATGCGCCATGTCATAAAGCTGGAATCATCTCAGACTGGTTTCTTGAACATGACAATGAGTTCGCTGTACTCAAATGGCCTCCACAGTCACCAGATCTCAATCCAATAGAGCATCTTTGGGATGTGGTGGAACGGGAGATTCGCACCATGGATGTGCAGCCGACAAATCTGCGGCAACTGTGTGATGCCATCATGTCAATATGGACCAAACTCCCTGAGGAATGCTTCCAGCACCTTGTTGAATCTATGCCACAAAGAATTGAGGCAGTTCTGAAGGCAAAAGGGGGTCCAACCCGTTACTAGCATGGGGTACCTAATAAAGTGGCCGGTGAGTGTAGGTAGGTCTAAATCCGGGTTATCACTTATATCAGTGTTATATATAGCCTATATATATATATATATATATATATATATATATATATATATATATATATCATATCGTCCAGCCCTAAAACTTTATGCGTTTTTTGGTCAGTGTTTATTAAAAAAAACATAATGCAGAAAATGCAATGATAAATATTTAATTGATGAGCTGTTAATGTATATAACAATACAAAATATATGGGTATGGTTTTACAGCTAAATTCAGCAAATTGACACAAAATGATAACTGCAAATCCACCTTTCGCTGACTGGAGTCCAGTTGTTTCTGTGAATTGCAGCGATCCATTTGCTCCTCTTTCCATAGCAGTCCGTAAAAATATACCTCCGATGTTTTGTCAAATCTAGTTGTAGGCCTACAGTCAATCGCAAAGCTCTTTCCCGCAAAGCTCTTTTTTTATTTTTCATTACTCTATGCCCTATATACTAGCATTATACTAGCGTTATAGGCTAAACTGTTTTTAGAGATAAAACTATTTACATTCGGAAATCATGAAAACAAATCTCAGATAACGGTTGACTAGGTAGCAATGTGTAATTAGACCAAAGGTTCATTTTGCGCCGGAGTTGTCCTTTAACCTTATTGAGGTTTTGGTAAATGTTTATTATATAGACAGAAATCCACATTAGCACTTAGTAGTAACTTAGTAGCACTCCACTCTAGGATAAGGGAATCTATAAGCTGAAAGCTCTGCCATCATGTTGCTTTTTACATTTTTGTAAAAATGTTTCTTTTACTGAATGAGTCTATTTCTTTCATTCTCCATAAATTAATGAGAACATTTCATTTAAATGAAAGGGTCCCACTTATTCATTAATTTAGTTGGAATTCAGTCAGCGTAACTGTTAATGTAATAAAATAATGAATGAACAAAACAAACAATATAGGCTACAGTTGTTTCTTCCCTGTGATGTCTTGTCCAAATTATTATTTTGGACAGACAAATGAAACCCTCCTTTCAATTAAATGTTTTCATTAATGTATTGAGAACGAAACGAAAGTAATAGATTACTTCAGTGTACATAATCACTACTTTAGTCATTTCACACGCGTTTTATGTAGGCTAGATTATTAATCCTGGCGCGCTCACTGCGAAGATAGCGAGTCAGCATTGTCAACTTCATGTTTTCAGCCGACACACTGACAAAGAATACACTTGTTTATTAATAAACAATTAAAATATCTTCTTGCTATATTTTACATATTCATAATCTTTTGCCAGTTCTTTATGACAGCTTTAAGGTGCTTTATTGGCAGTGACACCCTACATGTTACACGCGTCACCACCGAATCACTGCACCCACCAGAATAGGCCAGTTTAGTAGGATGGCCACATTCTTACACTTACAAAAGGTAATTCAATGCGGACCTAATCCCTCAGATTGAATAATGCAATGGAATACGTTACAAATGACATTTTTGGGCATTTATTCTGTAACGAAACACGTTTTCCCAACACTGCCTACTACAGCTGAGGAAAATGAGCGGTAAACAGTTGTGTTTCTGTCTTACTTTATATAATTAACCTTATTGAGGTTTTCTTTTGCAAAATGTTTATTATTTCTTGACAAAAATCCAAATTACCGCTAGCAGCACTTCACTCTCTCCAGGATAGGGGAATCTAAGCTGAAATCTATATCATATGTTGCTTTAAAAAACTAATATTAATAATCTACATAAAACACTTGTGAAATGACTAAAGTAGTGATTATGTTCACTAAACGAATCTATTACTTTCGTTCTCCATACATTAATGAGACCATTTAATTTAATTGAAAGGAGGGTTTAATTTGTCTGTCCAAAATAATAATTTGGGCAATACATCACAGGGAAGAAACAACTGTATATTGTTTGTTTTGTTCATTCATTATTTTATTTCATTAACAGTTACGCTGACTGAATTCCAACTAAATTAATGAATAAGTGGGACCCTTTCAATTAAATGAAATGTTCTCAGTAATATATGGAGAATGAAAGAAATATTCATTCAGTAAATGAAACATTTTTACAAAAATGTAAAAAGCAACATAATGGCAGAGCTTTCAGCTTATAGATTCCCTTTTCCTAGAGTGGAGTGCTAAGTTACTAATAAGTGCTAATGTGGATTTCTGTCTATATAATAAACATTTACCAAAACCTCAATAAGGTTAATTATAGATAAAGTTAGACAGAAACACACCTGTTCACCGCTCATTTTCCCATGGGCAAAGGCGAGCAAATTGATCCCTTATCTTAGCGTCATCTACTGTTCTAGAAGAGGAAGTTGCTCAACTGTATTTGTGAGAAAATCTGATTCTGCCTGGACGCGGAAAAATAGTGCCAAAAGTCACGTGACAGTTTTTCGTACTTGTAGAATTTTGTTTTGTACTTGTAGAATTTTGCTTTGTACTTGTAGAATTTTGCTTTGTACTTGTAGAATTTTGTTTTGTACTTGTAGAATTTTGTTTTGTACTTGTAGAATTTTGTTTTGTACTTGTAGAATTTTGTTTTGTACTTTTAAAGATTTTAGTTTGTACTTGCAGGATATATTTTTTACTTATTTAAAAGATTATTTAAAGATTTACTTAAATACTTACTTATTTAAGTAATTTAAAAGAATAATTATATAGCCTATATAATTCTTTATCAAGCGGTTTAAATAAATAGTATATATTTATGCATATTATGTATAAATATATACTATTTATACCCCCCCTCCCCCCCTCTTGAATTTGGACTATTGAAAGGGAAGCATACTACTTTATTATGATTTTAATGTCATAATGATTAATAAATGCATGCACAATTATCAGTGAACTTGATAAATGTTGCAGATATGTTTTACTATACACAAAATGCCTTTCAACTTGAGCGCAAAATTGCATGTTACATAAACGCGCCACCACTGCATCAGCACCGAAAACATGATTTAAAAAAAAAAAAATTTCAAATCAAAACTCATGTTACGAACCGAATTCTAGGTTTGGTCTATCGTTACAGCCCTAGTAAGATGAGAAAGCAGGAGTTTAGTCGTTTATCATGGCTATCTGAACCAAACCAGTAACAGAAGTAATCAATAAATTATCGGGGAGGGTCATGCCTTTTTTCACAATCATTTTGGAAGGTCATAGAAAAAAATATTGCTGGCGAAGGGAGGGTCAAGTCTTTTTTGACTACAGATCTCAAATCTCCTCCGGTGTCCCCTTAAATAAATAACGAACAGTCCCTAAGACAAAGAAAATACAACTTCTGTCTGTCCAGTGCCAGTCGTCGGAATAAGACAAGAGTCAACATCGGGAAGCTTTCAACAAACGGAGAGATCTCCGGTCTGCTCTAGGGCTCAAACGGGTCCTATACAAAGTAATAATATATATTTTTCATGAACGTGTTTCCATAATAATTCAATCATAAGTGGATACAGTAAGCACATAAAAAAGTTCAACATGGAGATAGATGGAATGGAAACAAAAACCGAAGTTTTCTACTACCCCCGTTTTCCCCTCACACACACACATAAGTGTGTAATTTACTCGAATGCCTTTCCTTTCATATATTTTAAATGACTTGCAGATTTATAACTGTATAGAGGGAATGCATTGACACGTGACTTTCCCGCGTGACAACCCCCCCCCCTCAGCCTGACCGAGGGGCAAAAAATTTAAACTAAATGTTGGACTCAATATAGTGTTCCTTACGACTTACTAAAGATCCAGTGATCCATGGATATTGACATGCAGCCAGGAATCGTGTTGCCTGACATTTATTGCCTGATTTCGACACCGGGTAAATAAAAGCAAGACCTAAACATAAAGCAAATTTGCCTGTGAACGCTTTATATAAATATAATATAGGTAGGTCTAAATCCGGGTTATCACTTATATCAGTGTTATATATAGCCTATATATATATATATATATATATATATATATATATATATATCATATCGTCCAGCCCTAAAACTTTATGCGTTTTTTGGTCAGTGTTTATTAAAAAAAACTTAATGCAGAAAATGCAATGATAAATATTTAATTGATGAGCTGTTAATGTATATAACAATACAAAATATATGGGTATGGTTTTACAGCTAAATTCAGCAAATTGACACAAAATGATAACTGCAAATCCACCTTTCGCTGACTGGAGTCCAGTTGTTTCTGTGAATTGCAGCGATCCATTTGCTTCTCTTTCCATAGCAGTCCGTAAGAATATACCTCCGATGTTTTGTCAAATCTAGTTGTAGGCCTACAGTTAATCGCAAAGCTCTTTCCCACTTTATTTGTGTGTGTTGTGTTTGTTTTTCGCGGCATTCACGCTGAACACATATACAGCCGCTCAGTGTTTTTGCCACTCACTGTGAGGAACTGCAGGCACGCCGGCCGACGGCGACGTCACGCGCATTCCCTCTATTACCGCATTATGACTGTAACAAAAGATGTGTGCCGCACAGTGTGCGGCTGATGCTCCTTTGGTAATGAACAGCTCGTGCAAATGTGCGTGTATGTGTGTGTTCCATGAGCGCGCACGCAGTTTCGCTTGTCGCCAGAGGGGGCGTAGTTCTGCAAAAACTCAGATACTTGCGTTTTGCACCTTTAAACAAAGATTCCAAAACAACAATTTCTTAGGGCGTTTTTACACGTGCGTTTTTGTTTTGCAGCCTGAGTTACGCACGTTTAACACATACTCCGTTTGCTGAGCGTACGCGGTGCGTATTTTTTCCGTACCCATGTTAACATGTTAGAGTTTTCACACTGCACGCGGATGCAGTCCGTCAATCCGTTCCAGGTGCGGTGCGTATACAGCAGTGCAGAGATCGTTTCCGCACAGAGTCTATTTTTGCTGTGCTGCAAACGCTGATTTAAAGTGACAGCGTGGTCAAAATGAAAACAGATTGACCTCAAAATGTAGTAATTTCACCATAAATGCATTTAATTTAATAAAATGTAGTAGTCACACCATAAATGTATTTATTTAAATAGTACTTTTTTTTCAGTCATCTTTTATACTTTAAGACTGGGGTTAAGCAAGGAAAACTACAATTTACCTAAACAAGGGCATAATGAACGTCATTTTCCTTAATGGAGTTGAAAAAAAAGTTATTTGTGAAATGCAAGATTTATTGTATTAAACTTTAAATGCAAAAGAAAAGGCATTAGAGTCGGCTGATTTTGTTTTTAATAAAAGTTGCTGCGTTACTTCTGTATTTTAAATAAAAATAGTGAGTAGGCCTATGTGTTTGTGACACAGCCGCAGATTAGTTACGCACTGCAAACGCAGCATATGTGAAAGCACTATAGCCCATGCAGCTACTGTACCGTATACACACTGCAACAAGCACTGCAACACGCACCGCAAACGGAGTATGTGTGAAACGGCCGTTAGAGCGCGATTGTTCTAGGTGCCCCCTGCAGTGTAGGTTCTGGTTTTTCAAGCAACTTAATTCTATCGAACTCCTGGTACATTTCACTTCATCTAACATCATCACAAACGTACACGGCGCATGATAGAAGAGAAGTGCAGTATTATTGTCAATATTATTGTGTTTTTATTTATTTGGTGCCATTATGGCTAGCTGAGTAATGGACAGTCCATGTTGCTTTCACATTCATGCAAATTGTGGCAGAGTTCGAGTGCAACTGAAGTCACACCACCTCCTCCAGGTAGTCTAAACAGAACAGATTGCAAAAACAAATGCAAATTTAATTTTTTTTATTTATTTTTTTATTTTTAATAAAAGAAATCTGAGAATATTTTTCATATTTCGGTAACACTTTACAAAAAAGTTTCATTAGTTAACATCAAGTCCCCCTGTGGTGAAAATAAACATTTTAATCTTGTTTAAATGCCTATGTGGTGTTTTTAATACGCTTTAAGACAAACCATGTGCAAATTCATGTCAACACACTTTTTAAAACTGCAGTGATCTAAAGACAGTCTCAAAAACACAGTTTGAAACAGCTGTATTTTCTGACATCACAAACTAAACCAATGGGCATTGGCATTTGATTAACTATGACCACTCTGAAGCAGTGAAATCTCAAGAGAAGCCTGGTAATTTGGGTTTATTTTTCTGTTGATATGAAAAATCAGTAACATTTACCAATAAAGTGGGTGTATGATGTATATTACGATGTTATGATGAACTATATGCCTTTCTCCACTGATGTTCTGAGTTGCTCAAAGCGTTTCTAAGGATACTGATTGTTACCAAAGGCAGCTGTCTGACTGTCTAATGGTGAACAGGAACATGGTTTGTGTAACTTTAACAAAACATTAGCTGTTTGATAACGTAGTCAAGCAAAAGGCATAATCATATTAATTACCCTGAAGTAGGGGTGGGAATCGCAGCGGACTTTAATGAAAGTAAAGAGTTGTGAGAAAATGTGCGGCAGGTCTTAAAAGCTACGTTCACAATGCAAGCCTTAGCGCTCAATTTCTATTTATTGCAATCCATTCTGGCCAATATCAGATTTCAATGCAAACAATATCAGATTTCAGTGTGAACAGATCACGATCCTGAACTGACCAGCAATGTTGATCTACATTGAAGTAAATGTCACATGAATTGCAGACTGTGGTTGCATTGCAAAACATCTGATCTGTATCGGATTTAGTACCACAAATGGAAGTTGCACAAATAGGAATTGAAAAGATCAGATTCCATGTGGTTTGTGCTGTTCACACTGTCATAAGAAAAACAGATATTAGGTTGCATGTGAGCAAAAAAATCCAAGCACTGTTAATGCAATAGATATTGTTTTCAATTAGTGTGCGTGGAGCATTTGGAGATTTCAAGAGATTATAGACTCAATGAATAACATCTCAATACTAAATTATGAAGGCCGGTTTCATATAGATGCCTGTCTCAAATACAAGACGGTGCAGTTCGACGATTTGGGAAAATAAAAGCCTGGGCTATCATTTAAATGTTTACAGTATGTATACACAAAGGCTGTATTAAAAGGTAACTTTGCGTCCGCTGCCAATATGGATCCATAGATATAAACAAACTGCTTCGGTGTGACGCATAGACGTCATCATCGTTTTTGATCATCACTCCAATCATACATAATTGGTACTGGTGGATTTCTGACGGAAATTCAAGCATGTCTTTTCGCCATTACGTCATATCTGTACACATAAATATAGTGTCTCGGCTAGTAGGCTATATTGCGTGTGAAGATGTTGGAGGTCTTCAGCAATTGATATAATTAAACTTATGAATTTGATGGCAGATCCAGAAAGGTTCAAACGACAATCATCAGTGACAACTGGAGATTCACCCACTGTAAAATGCAAAAGACTTCGGACTGTGGAATGGCTACAGAAAAAAAAAAAAAAGAAAAAAAAAAAAAGACACTGCAACCGGCCTATGCGAAACAAGGATTAATATCGGAAGTGCATTAAATGTATTTGCGCAGTGCTGATGTTAATAACATTAACAATTTGAGAACAAAGTATAATTTGCACGGTTTGAAGTGATATGATAAGCGATTGTTAGACTTAATCACCGCAATTTACTGCAATGCTTTTTTTTCCCTTAGTTGGTCAGAACAAAAGTGGATGTTACTTATTTAGATGACATTTCACACTGAAAATTCTTAGGTTGGTCATACTTCCAAAAAGTACAATCTGTGGAATGACAGATTCTACTTTTTGGAAGTATGACCAATCTCCACACCAGCGAGGTGACTGACAGCCACACATTCTATTCAAAACATTGGATTCATTCGCGCTGTGCCATGTCGAGGCACAGCACAGGTAAATTTGATAATTCTGCGAATAACTGCAATTGCAAATGTCAAACAGAGATAGTGAGAAAGAGGAAAAACTACAGACTGCAGCTTTAACTAACATTAAACAAAGTATTAATACTGTAACAAATGCTCAATGTTAATGCATTATGTAATGTAAATAAATTAGACCTTATTGCAAAGTGTTATATGCATGCAATTATTTTAGACTCAGCCACAGCTAATTGTCATATTTTGCAACTAGTTTTTAGACAGTCTCCTGCTTTGTGTTTGTTGTACCATCAACTGTACCTGACTGGAGCTCCACTTGCCCTCATCAAATATGTCTCCTAAAATGAAAACAACTTCTGGATTTAGAAGCCACAGGGATGTCTGGAACGCTCTTTCCATCTGCCATTCTCTGCAAAAATATAATAAAATAATACTCATAATAAAAATGTGCAGAGCTTCCTTCAACTAAAAAAATTAAATAAAAATTACTTTGACCAATATAAAAAATATATAATCTTTTGTAATGTTCACAGACTGTTAGGTGATTACAGTCCTGTTCTAAACAAGTCCTACAGCATGGTACAGTGATGATATGTGATGGGCATTTATGCCACAGTACTTCATGTACTGTGGCATTTACACAGTAGCCTACTCCAATGTACTGTAACAAAAATGTCTCAAAAACACTTTTTATAGAGTGTTTAGATAAGCAGGTCGTACGCTTCTGATACCAGATAAATACCTTCTGAGTTTGTCGAGCCAGTGTCCTCTGATGGCCCCTAATAAGTGCGTATCAGAGAGAAATAACGCCCGCAAAGGTAAATGTGAATCTTCAGCTTCAATATGCGGCCATGAGCAACGCAGAATAACAGCATAATAGATCACATATTCACACAATACAAACACGCTGACAAAAACAAAAATCAGAGACACGGCTAATCTACCACTCGATCCAAACATCGAGATCATTGTACGAACCCGCTTTACTGCAATAGCACACGCAACACGAGTTCAATCTGTTGGCGAAAGAAAAATCGACTCTAGCTAGCGTGCTCGAAGCAATATGCTCTTCTTCAGCTTCATTCTCAATAACACGCCACTTTTACATTAAAAAAACAACAACATCGACACGGAAGAGACATTGCAATACGTTTTCTCATATATATCTTGATGAAAAATGCATCAGTATATCGCAGATCGTAGAAGTTTTTACATCCTGCCAGGGTAACCAGCAATGTTGCAAGACCAGTTTTGCTAAACACACTAACGTCACAGCTGTGCGCGTGTGATGAACATCTGAGCGGACACTCAATTCATCAGATTCTGTCTGCGCTTGAAGAGTGACATCCAGTGGTCATTCTTAATATTAGGACGTCCCATTAAAAAGATTCATTTTTAACCTTTAAACCTTTGAAGGGATACGCCACACACCAAAATGAAAATTCGGTCATCATTTACTCACCCTTGTTGTTGCAAACCTGTATGAGTTTGTCTTCTGCTGAACACAAAGGATGATATTTTGAAGAACGGTTGTAACCAGTTGTTTGTCTATAAATCTAACCATTGAGCCACATTTGTGATTAGTTAAAATCTCCCGGAATCTAGAGCGAGCGCACATGCGAGACTGTGTTCCAAAGTCCAAACTTATGAGGCGCCGGACTGGACAAAAGCGAAGCGAACTGCGCGAGAGAGAACGAGCGTTTCAGTACGCGCGCGCGCGCGAGAGAGAGGCCGACTGCACTGCTCGGTCTCTCTCGCGCGCAAAACACTCGGCCTTTCTCGCGCGCACTGAAACGCTCGTTCTCTCTCGCGCAGTTCGCTTCGCTTTTGTCCAGTCCGGCGCCTCATACAAACTTCGTATCGTGCGCACGACGAGGAGAGCAAGAGAGAGACTTGCGTACTATGCAGAGAGCATCCTGATCTGGAAACAGGAGAATGTCAAAATTCTACCTCAATCTGAGCAAGCATGTCACGAGACAGCCTCACACGGTTAACTAAAGCAGCAAGCCGGCCGGCTCCGTTCAATGGCATAGCCAGACCTGCCCGTCTGACCTCTCCAATTGAGACGAGGTAGAATGCCAGAAAACACCAGCCTGCTTCTGGGGAACATTTTGCAAACTTCAGCCAGGTCACATTTTATTTCCCGAAGGAAATCGAGGCGGTCGCTGCCCTCCCGACACAAACTATTCCCACCCAGGTGAATAATGATGATGTCTGGAGCAGGAGCTTTGAACCTGAGAGAACGCAGAGCTGGAAAGAGCTGTTCCTAAAGTCTTCCTCCTCTCCCCTCCCAGTTAATCTCACAGTGTAAACCAAAGTTTTCGTCCAGACGCTGATCACAGATGTGAGTATGCAATCTGCGGATGATGGAACTCCCGACGATCCATACGCGTGGTGCCATCTCAAAGAATTGTGAGAGAATGTGTTTGATTTCCACCATAATTTATTGTAGAGTATTGCATAGAGTATTGCACGCTGATTGCCAAAGGGCGGTGCTGTTGCGTATTCTACAAGCCCCACCCAACAGCGCTTCAAACCGGTTCACACTCAATGAATTTAAATCTCACATTTGGACAAGCGATTTCTTGTGAACAATTGTTTATGGGTTGTGACAATGTTTGTGATGTGGATATGGTGTGTTTTAGACTTCCAATAAAAATAAGCTTAGGCTACTTTGCAGTCTTTGAGGCAATAAAATAACCATTAGCACCACAAGGTCGAGCCAATGCTTGGGTACAAAAATTTAATTATTTTGATTATTAGTAGCTCTTACTAGGATGCCCAGTCACAAGATGGAGTATAAGCACATTATTAGGCACATTTTACAATAGACAGATGTGTATCAGTATTATAATAGTAGCTAAAAAGTAGCTTGTGTAAGTAAAAAAAATGTAAACATATGGTCATAAAATATTATCCGGTTTTATATTGGCCTACAGAACAGACTGAATATGAATAAATGCTATTCTTTTCAAAGCATTTAATTTATTGATTATTGATATCCTGTATTATGCAGACATAGGCCTATTGTTCTCTTGATTTTAAAGTATACAAAGCTTATTAACCCTTTCTAGTCATCCCCAATTTTGGCAAGAGATGCTTTCATGACATATCCAAAATAAAAAATTTTAAGCTTAGCTTAAACATCAAAACAAATATATAAATATATATATATATAACCACAACTAAAGTGTAGCCACAATTGTGGTCATGCTTCATTTCAAATCTGACTCTAAAATTATGTATTTTATAAAGCCAATTTACAATACTGTGAAATGTAGAGTTTGATATGTTTTAGAGAAAGCTGATCAAGGAGATCGTTGCCATTTGACTAGTCTGACGAGTGCGAACTGCCCCATTCATGGTGTATTCATGTAAATCGGCGAACATTTCACAATTCTGCTGGTGTGAGACTTAATCTCATCATTCTTTTGTTTAGTGTCGCCAGGTTAAACTGCGGCATTTGGCAATAATGTTCGCATTTTCAAATGAGCTTAATCCCTACCACCGGCTTTTGACTCTGTGTATTTCTGGAGACAAGCAACAAATCCTTAAAAAAAAAAAAAACATTTTTTTCTACAACAACAATACATCATGTAAACAATCATTTTTAAAATAGTATTTTAACATTTTCTTAAATACACTTTATATGCTAAAGAGATCAATGAGAATTTATTTGAACACTTTGACTATTGCTTAAATACTTCCGATGGTTACTTAATGTCACGATTACCAGTTGGAGTGCCCCAGAGAATCACCAGAGGGCACTCCACATCAGAACTGATCACTTCTCCAGAACTCCATTTCCCATAATGCCTCATCCCGGTGACTGATTACACACACACCTGCACCTCATCAGACTCTCTATTTAAGCCACACTCTTACACTCACCCAGTGCGAAGTATTACATTGCCACTGCCTGTAATTTCTGAGCGTGTTACCCTGTTTCTCTGGTTTCGATCCTGGTTTGTTTCCTGACTTCTGCCTGTTTGCTGCCTGCCCCGATCTTCTGCCTGTTACCTGACGACTCTCTGCGCTCACTCTCTGATATCCCTGTTTTGCTGTTTCCTGACCCCTGCCTGTTTGACCATTCTTAAATTAAAGCTGCATTTGGATCTACATCTCCCAGTCTCGGAGCATTTTGTAACAGAATACTTCGCCTCTTCAGATCCAGCAGCCGAGAGAGAACCGACATCCACCATGGACCCACTTATTAGTCTCTTCCGCCTCAGCCAAGGTAATCGTTCTATAGAGGAATATGTTGAGGAATTTTGTGAGTTATGCCATGGGGTGGACTTGGATGATTCAGTCTTAAAAGATGCTTTCCGATATGGACTTAAGGACATAATAAATTATCTCATGCCTGATAATACCCCTCAATGGACTTTATGTCAGTATATTGGATTCGCCCTGAGAATTAGCGGCTCATCATTTACTGTGGGCTTTGAGGATAAGGCCGAGGGGGCGTTCCCAGAGACCGTCCAGCCTGAGACCATCCAGCCAGAGACGCTTCACTTCACTTCTGCCGAGCCAGAGACGCGTCACTTCACTTCTGCCGAGCCAGAGACGCTTCACGTCACTTCTGCCGAGCCAGAGACGGGT
Source organism: Pimephales promelas (assembly GCF_988280905.1). Lineage (NCBI taxonomy): Eukaryota > Metazoa > Chordata > Actinopteri > Cypriniformes > Leuciscidae > Pimephales > Pimephales promelas. The sequence continues at coordinate 9,943,020 of NC_142790.1, read as the reverse complement.
CACTTCACTTCTGCCGAGCCAGAGACGCTTCAAGTCACTTCTGCCGAGCCAGAGACGCTTCAAGTCACTTCTGCCGAGCCAGAGACGCTTCACGTCACTTCTGCCGAGCCAGAGACGCTTCAAGTCACTTCTGCCGAGCCAGAGACGCTTCAAGTCACTTCTGCCGAGCCAGAGACGCTTCACGTCACTTCTGCCGAGCCAGAGACGCTTCACGTCACTTCCGCCCAGCCAGAGTCTCGTCCCGCCGAGACAGCCCAGCCAGAGTCTCGTCCCGCCGAGACAGCCCAGCCAGAGTCTCGTCCCGCCGAGACAGCCCAGCCAGAGTCTCGTCCCGCCGAGACAGCCCAGCCAGAGTCTCGTCCCGCCGAGACAGCCCAGCCAGAGTCTCGTCCCGCCGAGACAGCCCAGCCAGAGTCTCGTCCCGCCGAGACAGCCCAGCCAGAGTCTCGTCCCGCCGAGACAGCCCAGCCAGAGTCTCGTCCCGCCGAGACAGCCCAGCCAGAGTCTCGTCCTGCCGAGACAGCCCAGCCTGAGTTCCATGTCAGCCCTGCCGAGTCTGAGCCTGTTCACGTCACTTCTGCCGAGCCAGAGACGCTTCACGTCTCCGAGCCAGTGTCTACGGACAAGATGGCCGCCTCCGAGCCAGTGTCTACGCACAAGATGGCCGCCTCCGAGCCAGTGTCTACGGACAAGTTGGCCACCTCCAAGCCAGTGTCTACGGACAAGATGGCCGCCTCCATGCCAGTGTCTCCGGACAAGATGGCCGCCTCCAAGCCAGTGTCTCCGGACAAGATGGCCGCCTCTAAGCCAGTGTCTTCGGACAAGATGGCCGCCTCCAAGCCAGTGTCTCCGGCCAAGATGGCCGACCCAGTGTCTCCGGCCAAGATGGCCGACCCAGTGTCTCCTGACAAGATGGCCGACCCAGTGTCTCCTGACAAGATGGCCGACCAAGTGTCTCCTGACAAGATGGCCGACCCAGTGTCTCCGGACAAGATGGCCGACCCAGTGTCTCCGGACAAGATGGCCGACCCAGTGTCTGTTCCTGAGCCAGTGTTTGTTTCTGTGTTTGTTTCTGTGTTTGTGACCATTTCTGTTCTAGTGTCTGTTCCTGAGCCGGTGTCTGTTCCTGAGCTGGTGTCTGGTCCCGAGCCGGTGTCTGGTCCTGAGAGGGCATCACCGCCGTGGCCGCCCGAGGGGTCCTCACCGCCGTGGCCGCCCGAGGGGTCCTCACCGCCGTGGACGCCCGAGGGGTCCTCACCGCCGTGGACACCCGAGGGTCCCACAGTTCCGCCCTGGCCACGTCCACAGCCTGCTCTGCTCTGGCCATGCCCACAGTTTGCTTCGCCTTGGACGCCCGAGGGTCCGACAGCTCCGCCCTGGCCTTCGCCTGCACAGCCTGCTCCGCTCTGGTCACCTGCACAGCCTGCTCCGCTCTGGTCGCCTGCTCAGCCTGATACGCTCTGGTCACCTGCTCCTCTTCTGCTCCACGGACCTGGCCCTCCATCCCACCCCCAGATCCGCCTTCGCTCCACCGCCCACCTGGACAATTTTGTTTGTTTTGAGCGTCTGGAAGCCGCTCTTTGGGGTGGGGCTATGTCACGATTACCAGTTGGAGTGCCCCAGAGAATCACCAGAGGGCACTCCACATCAGAACTGATCACTTCTCCAGAACTCCATTTCCCATAATGCCTCATCCCGGTGACTGATTACACACACACCTGCACCTCATCAGACTCTCTATTTAAGCCACACTCTTACACTCACCCAGTGCGAAGTATTACATTGCCACTGCCTGTAATTTCTGAGCGTGTTACCCTGTTTCTTGTTTCTCTGGTTTCGATCCTGGTTTGTTTCCTGACTTCTGCCTGTTTGCTGCCTGCCCCGATCTTCTGCCTGTTACCTGACGACTCTCTGCGCTCACTCTCTGATATCCCTGTTTTGCTGTTTCCTGACCCCTGCCTGTTTGACCATTCTTAAATTAAAGCTGCATTTGGATCTACATCTCCCAGTCTCGGAGCATTTCGTAACACTTAAACTCCCTGTTCTTCCCAGTTACTTTTTCCACGAATTGTTGTCTCACTATCTCATCACATTTGTTTTCATGCAAACATTGAACATATTGAGTTAGAGGCGATAATGTTCGCATAGTTATTGCAACCTGTTCTGACATAAATAGTACGCATTAAGGCATTTTCGCATATGCGTGACAAAAACACTGCTATAGAAACGCATTTAGTGTGCTTGCTTACGCAAATGTATCTTTTTGTATAGAGACAAAGAATGAGCTAATCAGTGTCTGTCACCGGCAATTGACTAGCTGTGTATTACACGTAAACAACAATGCATTAAAAGTTTGACTTTTTATTCTCATTAATAGCTTCTCCAAAGCTCATCAACTTCCGTTTTCTTTAAATGTAACCAGTCACGTTGCACTTTGCATAACACTTTCAAATATGACAGCTTGTTTTTTTACATTCTACAGACTAATCAAAGAAAAAAGTTAGGCTATAACACAACAGCGTAAAAAGCCTATAAAAAGATACATCTAAATGATAATAAATACTTTTTACATATTAAATTATTATAGTTTACTTTGCTTTTCAAAAATACAGTCTAATATTAGTAGATGACAATATTTTCTTAATAAATCAACAAATATATAATTTGTTCACAACTGTTTAAAGAAATATAAAAGAATGTGTTTGTGATGCAATGTTCCCTTTTTAAATCTTAATGATTTATTGTCTACACTTTCTCAACTAACCAGTATGCTCAATTCAATAAAATGTATTTAATTCAGGTGTAAAAACAGTTAATAATAGTAAATAACTGTTAACAATTTACTACAAAACACTGAGATATTGTAAATTGCACAGATTATATATCTTTATAATACAAAAAGTGACACATAATTAGACTTGAGTAACAATAAAAAGTCTTTATGTAGGAACCGAAAAAAGTATTTGAAAAAAATACGTGTATTAATTTCATTAGGTCAAAATAAAACTACATTGACAGAGTATAGTAACAACTGAATTTAAACATGTATTTCATGAGCTTAGAATTATAAGGTTCTATCTTCACTTTTGGTCAAAATTTAGTTTTTGACATAATCTGATCCATTAGGTGGATCATTAGGCCTGTGTGGTGTTATTTTTGTAAAAAAAAAAAAAAGAGATTAATAGATAAAGCTATAATAGAAGATTATACTACATAACAGTTTTGCCAGTTGGGATGTACAAACTTTGATGCTCAATATCTCAGAACTACCCTAAACGGAGATAGAACCTTATAATTCTAAGCTTACGATTTTTTAAGCTGCTCATTTTAAATGAGGCGAACTGACAGGGAAATACATGTGAAATATATTACTAATATATGTACTATATTAAATAGACTCATTTCATGCAAAGTGAGATATTTAAAGCTTTATTTGTTACAATTTTGATGATTATGGCTTACAGCTTATTAAAACCCCAAAGCAATTATTGTTTGGTATTGTACAGAAGTTAGGGAGACATTATGATGTAAAGGTTTTTTATTTGTAAAATATTGTTAAAGTTAAAAGTTAAGTTAAAATTGCAATCAAAACAATAACACAAGGAAAATATATTAAACATAGGCTAAATTAAAAGTGTAAAGAAGAGCTAAATCCAGTTCCAAAAAAAGCAAACAAAACATAAATATAATATATAACTATTTAAAAACAGTGAATCCAGTTAAAAAAAAGCAAACAAAACACGAATATAATATATAACTATTTAAAAACAGTGCACATTGAAAAGTAAAGTGGGCTCATGCATCCTCATCCTCCACTGGAAGAGCAGATTGTGTGATGTCATGTAGGTCTGTAAAAGAAAAAAGGAAATTAAAATAGTTTCCAACTGAAGGCACATATAGGCCAATAAACAAAAACTGGAATGGTATGAGGCGAGCCACAGAAATTAGAATGTTTTACCATCTTTGCAAAAGTCTTTAGTTGAAATTAGCATGTCTGCATTTTCCACTGAAGCTGAATCCGTTTGTGTGGCGATGTGATTTAGGTCTGTGAAAAAAAATGATGTTATGATTGTTTTGACTAGACTAAAATTGTAGTAGAACACAAAATGCCTTACCATCTTTGCAAAAGTCTTTGGTTGCAGCTAAAAGCTCAGCTTAAGCTTCTGAAAGTTTTGTTTTTGTTTTGTTGAGTTCTGTTCTTAAAGTTTGTACAGTGTTTTGAAGTGCAATTTTTTGCCTTTGCCACTGTGACATTATGGTCATTACATCAGTAGCAAGGGTGCAAAGTTGTTGACTCGTTTCTCTGGGGTTGACTGTGGGGTCGTGGCACTTGTACTATTGAAAAAGAAAAGAATTAATGTTAAAATCATTATGGTTTATATAACTGAAAATATTATAGTAGAAGTGAAAGCAAAATAATAAAAGCATAAAATATGTCTTACAGCAAGCAGTTGAAGACGGTCATGAATTACATCAGCCTCAGGGTGGTGGATTCTGGGAATTTTAGAGGGTGAATTGTATTCTGCCATAATCTGATCTGAAGTTAAAAATAGATACAATAAATAATCAAACAATACAAGCACATAATAGTGAAAATAGGCCTCTGTCTACTGGTATATATGCAAATAAAGATATTTTCAAAGTGTTTCAATCCTATTTTTTACTTAAGACACATGCAGCGAATTTAATGTGTAGCTGCACGAAATTAAGGAAAACACAAAGACAAAAAGGCCTGATACTTTTTGAAAACTCTGTAAAAGCACTTAGAACAAAAATGTACAGATTAAAACTTTTCTATAAAGAAAAATCCATTACAATTTGGATTGTATGCAGGCTATAAGAAAATGAAAGCTTACCTTGCAGTCTATGAGGGAAGAAAATGAGTTGCTTCTTTGAGTTGGTCCTCAACCTGCTTAATTCACTCTGTGACAAAACTGCGCAGGCGCTTAAGGTCGAGCCTCTGCGTGACCCCGCCTCAGCCGGACCTAGTTGAGTACAGGCATCAAGCTGAAAGGACCACCCACCCCAGATCACCTAATTTTCCCACAAATCCTGCTCCGGTATTTTCCTGCACAATACGTAACAGCAAGGACTAACTGCTACCTGAGACAAGCGCGATTGGACCCTATTGTTGCTGTTTCTGGATTCTTCAGAAACATTCTTCAAATCTCGACTTCTACAATTAGGCTACGAAGAGGTTTATTATCACGGTAAGTGATTTTGTGTTTTTTTTTAAACAATCATTTAAAATTAGCTTTTTAATGCAATGTGTTTTACCTTTTAACAGCAGAAAAAAGACTAAAATAAGCTAGGCTACTGACCGTAGGCTACAGATTTTTGCAGGTTTTGAAGTGAGGGGACGGATTGCAAAACCAGTTGAAGTGACGCGCTAATATTTTCCAGGAGCAGCGACATGGAAAATTGTCAACTTTTCAGTATGTGGAAGTGCATGTGCACCCAAACACGTGGGTGTTTTTCTCTTCTCCGTAAATAAATCTTTTAGCACAGCAACAGCAAGCGTTTTTCTGTGGTGGAAATACATTAGTTACTAAAACTTTGTCTTTGTGGAGATCGAGCGCAGTGCATTGTAGCAACGACAGCCATGGGCAAATCGGACCGAATTTTACTATTAAGCTAATTATAAAATATAAGCTCATGTGCATTATAAATGTCAGGAATGTATCTTTATTGACTCAATCTTTTATAAAGATGATTTAAATGATGAAATATGTGAGGCTTATCTTTTTAAAAAACTATTTTTGTCAGAAATTAATTTGAACAACTTGGTGAATTTATTTCATTGTGTATTAGGCTATTTGAACAAGATTCTGTGTATAACCGTGGTCATTTTGGTCACTATATTCATGAAATGAAAATATTTTTTATAATGATAAATTAACTTAAATCAACTATGTGTTTTTACAGTAGCCTACAACATCCAAAGTACAATTTTCTATTAAAAATGATCTCTGATTCGGTCCTATTCTCTGACATTTAAGAGTGACATGCCTGCAAAAGCTATTTTAGGTCTAAAACAGTTATAGTTGTTAATATCAGAGCTGTTCAAATTATTTAAGAAATAGCAATAGCTAGCTAAATATCGTGTTACTATATCTCTCGGACCTTTTCTTGTTATCTGTATATTTATTCATTCCTCTGTTTATAATTTATGTAGGCCTGTAAAGTTTTACTTAAACTCACAAAAGTTAATTACAATGTTCTGGATTATTAATGTATATTGCACGTTTAATACCATCTCTTAAGCACATAGATGATATTATAATGTATTATTATTGTTACATATCGTAGAACTTTAAAATGTACAACAATGATTACCCTATATTAATTATTTCTGACGATTGAAACTAAAACGAAGAGCTCTTTTCCAAAACGCTATAAATCCATTTTAATAGAAAACTACATTTTTTACCTAGACCCACACATTTTTTGAATAATCAAATTATCCTGTTGAAATGTTTTATTGGTTCAGTCTGAACATTTTGAACAATGATTATTAAATCAAACAACAATATTGTTAATGATAAATTAAAAGTTAATTTTATTTATTTTTTCAAAATCCATCAATTTTTTTGTATCATTTTTAGTAAAGTCATTTTTAGTAAAGTGTCAAACCTCAAACAAATAGTAGGCTACCAATTTCAACATATGCATGAAAAAACTAATTATTAAAAATGATCAATAATTATAATAACGATATTCAAAAAAGGGATGGGCACCCCTCTAGCACATGCACACACACATATAGGCTACATAGCATGTGAGCAAAGCGGAGCGGCGAGACGCTAAAACATAAGTAAAAAAAAAAAAAAAAAACATAAAATAAACATAGGCTACGTTTCACATTTGTGTTTACTAATATTACGTTACTTATTTTTATTATTTCATCTGTTGAGTAGGCTATGAAAAGGGAACCGCATGAGATGAGTAAGATATCCGACCAATATCGGAAAATATTTGGAGTGGGTCAGACATGATTTTGACCACTTATTAAGTTTTGTTTTGTAGAAAGCTTGTAAATTTCGTTTGATATAAATTATATCTTTATTTTAATAAATGTTTCATCAACAAATTGACTGGATTAAAACAGCAAATATCAGACAATATAATTAGGACACAGAGGCGCGCACGTGAACCGGAGAGCGCGTCTATTATATTATGGACCGAAACACTGCGATGCTAGCCTCACAGACCTGAGAACTAGGCTACAGAAATCTTTAAATGTCTACTTTTAAACAAAACAATTAAAAACAAAAATAAATTGGCAACTCTCTGCGCGTAGGCTAATTCCAAGTATCTCTCTATAGGCTTATGCGCGTTCACTGCGAAGATGGCGAGTAACCATCATCAACTTTATCTTTGCTGCTGACACTGACAGAAAACACTAGTTTATTAATTATCCAATGTTTCATGCATAATCATTACTTTTGCCGGTTCTTTGTGGCAAGCTTTATGCATGCATTGAGATGCGGAATAGGCAATGGCGCCACCCCTGGCCGACTCCTGGTCACCCCATTGGCCACCCCAATGGCCAGTATTAATTTTTGTAGCATCAGTTATGCATTTTATAAATAAGTCAAAAATATTCTTAAGTAAAAGAAGACGGGGAATTATGTGTCGTGACGTGCTTTTTAAGTGCCAAATGGTATACTGTTACAGCAGCTTTTAGGTGTTTTTTGCCACGTTTGGACAGGCAGGGATGCAAACAGCGCGCTTTTCGGAGCCTCCCGCTTTTTTCAAGTCAGTTTGGGTGAGAAAGTCATCTGAAGTCATTCCATAGCTTAATGTGAGGGACAGAAGTATATTTACATCATTAAAGTATATATAGTATAAAGTATATAAACAATATATTTTGTTATACCTAGCCTGCTCAATACATTTTAAATAAGCATAATTTAATTGTATATAATTTATTTGTAGTTTAGGCTATGCACTTCTGAATTCTTGACATTAATATATAAATATAAAATTGTGACATGATTGCCTGATTGAATTTTAAAAGAGAACTAATAGTAATTTGTTTATATTAACATATTTAGATTTTATAAAATTACTGTGCAGATTTTCTCAAGAATTACTTTTTGCTGCTGATGTATACACTCATTAAGTTTATTAAAAATTCATAATACATTTATGTAATATTAAAGGTGTTAACTATAATCTTACACTGCAAACTAATAACTTAAAAATGATTAAATTCATCACAATTATGTAAGTATCTGGAAATTTGCTGTGGGGCAAGGACCCTTATATATCATATAATATATATCATTATATACAATGTAATATATATTAGTTGGGCCCTACTAATATCATTAGTAACATTAAATATTACACAATAAACCAAAGTATATCAGTAGGAGTTTCCTTAAGTCTTTCTGATGGTTTTCTACAGGCTGGTTTATTACAACAGTAGAAAACAATTCTGAAATTATGGTTTATACTGTAGTTTTGGTGTGCCACCCCAAGATTTTAACTGGCCCTATCTGGCCACCCCTACGAAAAATTTCTGGAGGCGCCACTGGGAAAAGGCAATTAAAAAACGCTCATATGGTTTCTCTCCCATTTAATTAAATCAATATATGTGATTAGCCTACTGATTAGACAAATGGCTTAAATGATCTACTACTATAGTCGACTAAAACTAGGACTCATTTTGAGGAATGAATGAACATAATAAACCTCTGTTCAGAGTGCCGCCGTGCTGGATTGCGTGGAACGCTTATCGAATTTGAGGACTTATCGCGATTAGGCTAAAAACAGGGCTGGCGCTTTGGAAAGAAACTGTATCTTGCAGTACATTTTAAACAAGGAAATATAGCGATTCGGCATGAATTGTTGATGGGGCAGTGAAAGGGTTCTGTCCACAGCAGAATGACACGACAAACTCATTTTTTTTTTAAATGGCGTTTATGGCGTTTTGGAAAAGAGCTCTTCGTTTAATGATAGGTATCCTCCCCAGTAAGCTATATTAAAAATTAAGAAATGTATTGGTCAACAGTTAAGGAGCATAATTTTCAGGTAAAAAAAAAAAAAAAGGAAAAGAAATCCCTGTTTTGGTGTCATTTCTCTTTCAAGTGTTTTATGTATTAGGCTACTTTATTGATAATTTCTACTCTCTAGAAAATCACTATTTTCAGAAAATAAATTATTTCAAAATAATCTTTTATTTTCAATTGTACTCAAAACTCTGTAAAATGACAAAGCTTTCATGCAGGATCTGGGTGCTTGCTGTGTGAAAAATCAATCGGTAAACGCATATGGCAAAGGAAGTGCATTCAAACTCTCTTCAGCACGCATTATGTAAGACGGCGCGTGCACACGAAAGGGCGTGTGATTTGTCCGCGAGTTGGAATTCGGTAGGCCTACAACACCTGTTTTAAAACCAAAAAGTCTTTGCGTCCCAATTCGCATACTATCCGTCCTAAATAGTATTCGAAAAAAACGCTGAACAGCCGGTTAAGTAATAGACTATTAAGCACGGTGTCTTTTAGCAGAGTGTCTGGAGTTTTCAGCAAGCTAAAAACCCTTTGGTAGCGATTTACTCTTATCTGATTGGTTAAAAGACAGTCACCATAACACATCTGTATCTTTATTTGGCTCAGAAAACATTCTCGTTGCAGAAATAAAGTACAGTAACAGTCGGATGAACAGTGGCACAGTGCCCATTCAGTAAATACATTGCTAAAATGAAGTGTTTTGAGTCTGGATTTGACTGTAACTACTGTAGGTACACCGGATCTCTTCTGGAAGCTGGTTCCAGCTGCGGCTGGCATAATAGCTAAAAGCAGACTCTCCATGCTTAGAGTGAACCCTCGGTATTTCTAGCTGATGTGATCCTAATGATCTGACTGATCTGTTCGGTTTATATTCAGTGAGCATATCTGCAATATATTGAGGTCCTAGCCCATTAAATGATTTCTATACCAGTAGTGATACTTTAAAATCAATCCTAAATGTAACTGGCAGCCAGTGTAAAGACCTGAGGACTGGTGTGATGTGTTCATATTTTCTGGCAGCAGCATTCTGTATGAGCTGCAACTGTCTTATGGTGTTTTTGGGAAGGCCAGTGAGGAGGCCATTACAGTAATCCAACCTGCTGGTGATGAAAGCATGCACAAGTTTCTCTAAGTCTTGACTGGAAACAAAGCATCTAATTCTTGAAATATTTTTCAGATGATAGTATGCTGATTTAGTTATTGCTTTGACATGACTACTGAAACTAAGGTCTGACTCTAGAGACACGCCAAGATTCCTGACTTGATTTTTAGTTGTTAGACCCTTAGACTGAAGGTATGCACTCACCACTTGTGGTAAGCGATTTGGTTCTTTCACATACTAGGCCTACATTCAGCAGCATCAAAATTACAAGCCTGATCAGCAGGATACATGCACTGAAAACAGACATTCCCTTTCGTAGTCACTTCGAGTTACGTCAGAAGTGACGGAGATTGGGGGATTTCGCATAGAAAGCCAATCCTCTTCGAGTATTTAAACACGAGCCAATGGCATGCAATGCCTTGGGGCTGCGGAAATTTGCATAGCGTACTCCGCCCTACTCCGTGAGTATAAAAGGAGGAAGTGAACGCAACCGCAGTATGTTTTCGCTTCGGAGCCAAGAGAACCTCTTCACTCCTGAAAGCTATTACAAGACTCTTCGAGACGAGCGTCCTCTTCAGTGTTGGTGTGATGGCGGTACCCAGCGAGTTTCTGCATTGCCTGCGATCTGTGCAGTGGTCTGCCAGACTTTGCGCTTCTCCCTGGTCGCTTCAGCGCTGAAAGAGTGAATTTCCCCCTCTCTGTGAAAGAGCTACACGCGGCACGTCTTTTTAAAGACGGTTCGCCCGTGTTCTTCTGGGTGCGGTCGATTTCTGTCGTCATCTGATGGTCGCGATCGCTGCTCTGTATGCCTGGGCATTCAGCATACAGCAGCAGCGTTCGTGGATGGCTCATGTTCCTGCTATGGGGACATGACCATCTCCACACTGAGGTTAAAAAAAAAAATATATATATATATAATATATAAAAAAAAAAAAATCTCACTAGAGTGAGAGCCCCGGTCCCCCTTACTCGATCGGCTTCCTTCACGAAAGGGGGCCCGTCGTCTGGGGACCCGGCGAATTAACGGTGACGGTGTGGCATAAAGCCCCGACGATTTTTCGGGCCACACCTCCCGCCTCAGTGCGTGAGCCAGCGAGCGTTAGTTCGATTCAGTCGGCTGCCTCTTCAGTGGTACCGGCTGCTTCGAGCAGCGCTCCAGATGATGATGTGATGTCGATCGCAGCATCACTAGGCGGGCTACAGTCCTCGGGAGATGAGGATGCGGCTGCGCTGCCCCCTTCGGGAGAGCCAGCGCTGCCGTGTCGGATCCCGAGCTGACGGCATGCTGTCTCGAGCCGCTGGGAGTATTGGGTTAGAGTGGCATCCTCCATTCTCCCCCGATCTCTCACGGAGGGATAATTGGTTTTTGGACAAAGCTGCCGCCGCGAGGCCACGGCCAACTCCATTGCCTTTTTTCCCCGAGCTGCATGCGGAGTTATCGCGCTCTTGGGGGACTCCTCTGTCCACTCGAGAGCGCGATCTCTCCCCCGCCTTTCCCCCCTCGATGGGGGGGCCGCCCGTGGGTGCACTGGGATGCCCCCGCAGGAGCGCTCTGTGCGATACAGCTGTGTCCGCGGAGTGCCTCCTCCGTGGTCCTCCTAGGCACCCATCCAAAGCTTGTAGGTTCTCGTCTGCCATGGCGGCGCGTTCCTATAGAGCGGCGGGACGGGCGGCCTCCGCTTTGCATGCGATGAGCACTGTGCAAGCGCAGATGCTCAGAGATATGCTCGAGGGCGGGACTGACCCAACGGCATTCGAAGATTTGCGGTCCGCCACTGACCTTGCTCTCCAAAAGGGCAACGAAAGTGGCCGCTCGCGCCGTTGGTCAGGTGATGGCCACTAGTGTGGTCCAGGAGCGTCAACCTGGCGGGACTCGGAGCGCTGAGCGGATTCGTCTGCTCGACGCCCCTCTCTCCCAGGTTGGCCTTTTTGGCGGTGCAGTCGAGAACTCTTGCCCAGCAGTTTTCCACTGCCCAGGAGCAGACGGAGGCAATCAAACATATTCTGCCCCGACGACCAGCTGCTGCCTCCACCCAGTCGTAGGCACAGATGCCTCCCGCTGCTCGCCGCCGAGGACGCCCCCCCGCGGCTCCCCTCCCTCCCGCCCCGCCCCAGCAGCAGCCTTCATCCGGGCCACGGCGTGGAGGAGGCCGCCGGCAGGCGTCACAGCCCCCTCAGGCCGCACACCCCGCTAAACGCCAGGTAAGCGACGATCCTGATACGGGCTGCTCAGTGATGGAGTTGAGTTTTTCCCCAGGAGGCGGGAGCAGGCCCCTCCTGCCCCCGGTGGAGGGCCGGGGGGAAATCTTTCGTTTTCAGCTCCCGCTGCTCGCCCACGGGTGGGCAGCGCCCTGAGTTGGTTAAGGAAGACTTGACATCATCACTGAGCCCACAGACTGGAATGAGTGCGCTCGACGTTCCAGTGCGTCAGCCCACACATTCCTCTCTGTCTCTGAGGGCGCGGAAGGGTGCGAGTGTCGTCCCCGGGCTACGCCAATCCCTTCCCCCTCTATCGCCAGACCCCCGGCAGAACAGACCCCCGTGGAACGCTCCGCCTTCCCTGGTCTCTTCTGTCGGGGAGCGGGCTTCGACGCATCCGAGCGGGGTAACTCCTGCACGCGTGCCAGTCGACCCGCCCTGCTGCCCCTCCGGGGGGACGTCTGTGGTTCGAATTACCCCGTTGGTTCACTTCCTGGAAGCCTGGCTAGAGCCTCCCGGGGTATCCCGCTGGGTCATCAGAACGATCAGATTCGGCTATGCGATTCAGTTCGCACGATCTCCTCCCCGCTTCAGGGGAGTTCGCTCCACGATGTTCGGTGGCAATGCCCCAGTCTTGAGAGCGGAGGTTGCGACCCTGCTGGCGAAGGGTGCAATCGAGACGGTCCCTCCAGCCGAGGTGAGGTCCGGGTTTTACAGCCCCTACTTCATTGTCCCCAGGAAAACCGGTGGGTTACGACCGATCCTGGACCTGCGCATTTTGAACCGTTCTCTCCATCGACTACCGTTCAAAATGCTCTCAGCCAAACGCATTCTCGAATGTGTTCGGTTTCAGGATTGGTCTGCAGCGTTCGACCTGAAGGACGCGTACTTTCTTGCCTCCATTTTGCCTCAACGCAGACCGCTTCTTCGGTTTGCTTTCAAGGGCCAGGCATATCAGTACACGGTTTCTCCCATTCGGGTTAGCTCTATCCCCTCGCGTCTTCACGAAGACCGTCGAGGCAGCCCTTGTTCCCCTTCGCGAGCACGGGGTTCGCATCCTGAATTTTTCTCGACGACTGGCTGATACTAGCTCACTCTCGAGCTCAGGTTTGCGAACACAGAGACCTGGTGCTACGGCACCTAGCCCGTCTGGGCCTTCGGGTCAACCGGGAAAAGAGCAAACTTTGCCCCGTGCAGAGGATCTCTTTGCCCGGTATGGAGATAGACTCGGTCGCCATGTCCGCGCAGCTCACGAACGAGCGCGCGCACTCACTGCTGACTTGTCTTCGACTGTTCGAGGGCTAGAGTGCGGTTCCACTGAAACTATTCAGAGGCTCCTGGGGCATATGGCATCCGTGGCCGCGGTAACGCCGCTCGGTTTGCTTCATATGAGACCGCTTCAGCTGTGGCTTCGCGATCGAGTCCCGAGGTGGACATGGCATCGCGGCTCGCTCCGAGTTCCAGTGACTCCAGCGTGCCGCCGAACCTTCTTCCCGTGGTCGAACCTCAGCTTCTTACGGACCGGTGTCCCTATTCAGCGAGTTTCCAGGCATCTCGTTGTCTCCACGGATGCGCCTACCACGGGTTGGGGTGCCATGTGCAATGGGCATGCAGCCGCCGGTTCCTGGACAGGAGCCCAGCGCCTCATGCACAGCAATTGCCTCGAGCTACTGGCAGTACGGCTCGCCCTGCACCGCTTCCGAGCGTTGCTCAAGGGCCGGCATGTGCTTGTCCGCTCAGACAACACTTCGGCAGTAGCGTACATCAACCACCAGGGGGGTCTACGCTCGCGCCGGTTGTCGCAGCTCGCCCGCCACCTCTTGATATGGAGTCAGAAGCACCTGAGGTCCCTTCGTGCAGTGTACATTCCTGGAGACCGGAACCTGGCAGCCGACGAGCTGTCACGGGTCCGTTTCATCTCCGGCGAGTGGCGACTCCATCCCCAGTCGGTCCAGCTGATCTGGGACCAGTTCGGGGAGGCACAGATAGACCTGTTCGCCTCTCAGGACTCGACCCACTGCGCCCAGTTTTAATTCTGACCCGCGGCTCTCTCGGCTCGGATGCGCTGGCGCACAGCTGACCACGGGGCCCACGCAAGTGTGCGTTCCCCCAGTGAGCCTCCTTGCACGGGTGTTGTGCAAGTTCAAGGAGGACGAGGAGCAGGTCTTGCTGGTAGCCCCCTTCGGGCCCACCAAGACGTGGTTCTACGAACTCATGCTCCTCGCGACAGCACCTCCTTGGCCTATTCCTCTGAGACTATTCTCTCGGAGACGGGGCACTCTGTGGCACCCTCGTCCCGATCTTGGAGGCTGCACGTGTGGCTCCAGGACGGGACGAGGCAGGTTTGAGTTCGCTGCCACCTGCGGTGGCGGCAACCATCACTTCCGCAAGAGCGTCGTCCACGAGACACCTTATGCGTTGAAGTGGAACCTCTTCGTCAATTGGTGTTCTTCTCGCTGAGAAGACCCCCGGAGATGTTCGATCGGAGTCGTGCTTCCTTCCTGCAAGAGGGGTTGGAGCGTAGGCTGTCGCCCTCCACCCTTTGGATTTATGTCGCGGCCATTGCCGCGTCTCATGATGCAGTGAAAGGTAAGTCTTTGGGAAGCATGACCTGGTCATCAGGTCCTGAGGGGAGTGAGGGGGCTAAATCCGCCTCCCTTCCCTCCTGCCCTCTGGGGACCTCTCAGTAGACCTGGGTGCTCTGCAGAGGCCTCCCCTGGAGCCTTTGCAGTCGGTAGAGTTTTTGCCCTGTCCTATGTGACAGCACTCCTGATTGCATTGGTCTCCATCAGGAGAGTAAGGGACCTGCACGCACTCTCTGTTGACGAAGTGTGCCTGGAGTTCGGGCCGGCTTACTCTCACGTATTCCTGAGACCCCGGCCTGGATATATGCCCAAGGTTCCTACCACTCCCCTCCGGGACCTGGTGGTGAACCTGCAAGCGCTGCCCCTGGAGGAGGCAGACCCAGCCTTGGCACTGCTCTGTCCGGTACGTGCTCTCCGCACCTATGTCGACAGAACGCAGTGTTCAGGACCTCAGACCAGCTCTTTGTCTGTCATGGGGGGAGCCAGAAGGGAAGGGCTCTCTCAAAGCAACGGCTGTCCCACTGGATAGTGGATGCCATTGCTTTGTCTTACCAGCAGCAAGGCCTTCCGTGCCCCCTTGGTGTGACGGCCCATTCCACTCGGAGTGTAGCCTCCTCTTGGGCTTTAGCGCACGGCGCCTCGCTAACAGACATCTGCAGAGCTGCAGGCTGGGCGACACCCAACACCTTCGCCAGATTCTATAATCTGCGAATTGAGCCGGTATCCTTTCACGTACTCGTTTCGGCCAGTTCTGGATCCGCTCAGGTGTCTTCGCTTGCTCGCCACTCCACTCCCCGGACTGGATAAGTGCGATATTCCTCAGTTCTTCCATTGAAGTCTTGAGTCCTCCAGCACCGACGATGCGGGCACCACTGCTGTTGCTCTGGATGCTGGCTAGGTGCCTCCATGCGCACGGTTCCCCATGGTAACCGTCTCATGTGTATTATCCACTGTAAGCCTCTCCGAGCATGTGTCTTCCCTTGGCAAGCCATCTGCCACCCCTGGAGTTGAAATTGTAGCCACCTGCGGTTGGTACTCCAGTGTTCCATATGTGTTCCTATGTGGCCATATGTGTATTCGTAAGTCCTCCCTTCGGTAGGCAGCTGGTAGCATGTCCCTTCCGGGATATGTTTCCCAGTGTACCTTGGTAATCCTGTGTCAAAGACGGATCCCCAAAAAAAAAAAAAAAAAAAAAGAGGTAAGGCTCGGGGGTCCAGACTTTCGCAGGGCACTGGAAGACAGCTTGAAGATGGCGTGATGGCACAGACCCCCAATCTCCGTCACTTCTGACGTAACTCGAAGTGACTACGAAAGGGAACGTCTCGGTTACGTATGTAACCCTCGTTCCCTGAGTAGGGAACGGAGACGTTACGTCTCCCTGCCACTTCTGCTGTATCGCTGGGTAGATGCCGAGTTCAGTCTTGGCTCCTCAGCGAAGACATACTGCGGTTGCGTTTACTTCCTCCTTTTATACTCACGGAGTAGGGCGGAGTACGCTATGCAAATTTCCGCAGCCCCAAGGCATTGCATGCCATTGGCTCGTGTTTAAATACTCGAAGAGGATTGGCTTTCTATGCGAAATGCCCCAATCTCCGTCACTTCTGACGTAACGTCTCCGTTCCCTACTCAGGGAACGAGGGTTACATACGTAACCGAGACGTTTTCTTTCTTAACACACCAGCTCAAAATTCAGCACTGGCTCATATAGTCAGTCTAATGGTGCACAGCAATCATGATTTATTTATTCTTTTATTTATTATTAACATGTATGTGTGCATTAAAAGTACCAGTTCAGCAACAAGAATGTTTCTGACCCAAATGAAGATAAACATCTGTTCTGGCGATTGGCGTGTTTATTGAACCAATAAAATAAAATAAAATTGAAAGTCAGCAAGATGTTTGCTATAAAAAAAAAGCACCTAGAAATATCTTTAAGGTTAGAAATATTACCCTTTATAAAAATTATAATTTCCGTCACTACTGTGACTTGACCGCTGCATAGAATATGAATTATATTAATGTCTTCATTAGTCAGCTATCACAACACACATAAACAAACCATGGTTCCACTACAAAAACACATTATCAACAAACTTTTCAAAGTTCTGATATAATTTTTCAGTCAATATTACACACAACTAATGTACAGTATTAATTTTTTATTCATCCAGGTCTTTGACTTAAAAAAAATGTGAAGCAATTCTGTTTTTATGGAAATGTGTAAAGATAATAAATACATGTTGTATTATTTCGAATGTTGATGTATGTGTTAAAGCACATTATTGTATTTTTGTAATTTTAATGTGACCTTATGTTTTTCCTTAGATGCCTAATCTGAAGAGATTTCGTAAGCGGCGCCCGAACTTGAACAACAAAAGTAAGACTGATACCTCTATTTCCCCTGTTTGTGTGTGTCCAGATGTGTCTGGCATCGTAGCAGGCAATGAGGTAAGATTGCGGTCTGCAGAAGTGAATGAAGAGCTTACAGGTGTAGCCTGCAGTGTAGTTTCAATAGTCAAGCACAAGATACATAATGTGTGTACATGGCAGAAATCAGATCTTGAAGACATTCATAATAAGGGAAGAGAGTTAGTTAAGGACATGAAAGCTGAGTCTAATAGAGACCGTCAGTCTCTTCATCATTTTACTGGGCAATATAATGTTTTCAATAAAACATGCAATGTAAAAGTAGGAAAGGCATTAGATGGATCAAAGAACGAGCTGTATGAGAAAGTACAAGAGATGCTATTCAGTCATGAATATTGTTTAATGACCATAAATGGAGACATGTGCACTATCGTGAGCAGTGTTGGGTAAGTTCCTCTAAAAAAGTAATTAATTACTAGTTACTAATTACCTCTCCAACAGTGTAATTAGATTACTGTACTAATTACTCTCTCTAAAAAGTATTTAATTACTTTTAATTACTAATTACTTTCAAAATCCCATATCAACCTCAACCAGCTGAATAATACAAGGATATACATGAATGTGTTTTAATTCTTTCAAATAAATACTATATAAAATAAAATTGCATGAATTATCCTTAAACTGACCAAGGTGGAGAAGGTTACATTATAAAAACATAGTTTTTAGCATTTCAATGTTAAACCCACTATTGTTTTATGTCTGATCTCATGACATTTCACACTTTTTCAATACATATTTTACAATAATTCATACGAATTTGTACGAGTGTGGTCGTAATATTTAGACAACTCATAAAATGCATATGAATCCCTGTGAGATCGGATTGATCTATACACAGTATTTACCTCAATTACATCAGAAGTAACTGTAATTAAATTACAGATAAATGATGAGTAATCCCTTACTTTACATTTTCAAGGGAAAAGTAATTAAATTAAAGTAACTAATTACTTAGTAATTAGTTACACCCAACACTGATCGTGAGACATAACGACTTCTATGTCGTTGTAGACTGTAATGTTCGTAATGCATGTGGTTTAGGCTCTGACATTGGTGCATCAGTTGTTGTTTTTAACACAAACTGGCAAGACCTAGTTTTTCACATGGATAATTTAATGACAAGCTTATCTGCAGAAAAGTTTAGCATTTGTGGTATTAACATAGACATCATCTCATCAGATATACAATCCTTTGACATTAGGGATGTTGTTGGAGAAATAAGTACATGTACAGTCAGAGATACTGAACAAAGCCTGCCATCTACATCGAATGAAAGAGGAAGTGTTCGTAGCATTCGTGGATCATTTCATCAGGCTCATGACCAGTTCCAATGGGGAGGAAAACAGTGTGTTGCAATTAGTTTGGCTGCAATGGCAAAGCACAGTGTATGTAGTGTGTTCTCATGGGGAAAAAAAGATTTAGATAATGTTGTGACTGATGGTGACAGCTTGTATACCAGTTTGCGTCAAAGTGGTTCAATCAGTGATCCAACGAAGAACAAGTTGTTGTGCATTCAAGATCTTCCTCAACAATACACTTTTAATTCAAATGCATTTCAATTTGAATATGGCGACTTTGTTTCTGGATTTGTAGATGTGGTTGACGAAGAATTTATTTTGTCTGGTGCATGTGTAACATTATGTGATGGTTTACAATCCATGTTTGAAAAATATGATACATGCTTTTTAACTTTAAGTGGTAATACCTGTTGTATTATTAAGCAAAATGGGCAGTTTGCTATAGTGGATTCTCATGCCCGTAGTAAGACTGGGATGGTTGATGGTGCTGGCTTTAGTGTGGTTGTATATTACAACAAACTGAGCTGTGTTTTAAGGCACATTGAAAATTTGTCAACTTCTATTGGAGGAAACCAAAAGATTTTTGAATTAAGTGGCATTTCTGTTAAAAGCAGTAAAGCAACTATCCGTGAATCACAAAAACAGCACTGTGTTGATAACAAAAGGAAATTGCAGGGTTCAAAACTGAGTTTGAAAGAAAATCAAGAATGTGTGCTTGTGAAAAAACAGAAACAATGTTTCAAGGACAGCACTGAGGTTAGCAAATCAAATGTTGACATTTTTGACAATTTCAATTTGTTTAGGAAGTGGAATTAACAGAATGTTTGATTTCAATCCACTGTGTCATGAAGTGAAGCAAAAATTAAGTGAAAACCTTCATATAGAGTACCATGGTCAAAAAGGTCCTTTACAAACAGAAACTGGACCAATCGGCAGTCCTTGTAAAACAGTTAATATTGTAGGTGATGGAAATTGTTTCTTCAGGGCAGTAGCACAAGCAGTGTGTGGCTCACAAAAAGCTCATAGAGTACACTGTTAGAAATTGCTGTAAATTTACGGCCAAATTTCAACAGTATATTCCTGTTTTGTTCAAACGCAGTACATTGCTGTTTTTTTGCGTTTGTAATATGACGTAGAAAAATTATAACGGCATTTTAACGTAATTATTGCTCGAGGGAAACAAAACGGTACTTAACAGTATTTTTGACTTGACATCGGAAGAGCTGCAGTGAGCACGCATGGATTTTTCATCCATCTTCATACTTATAATAGGTGAGTTCCCTTTTGTTTTGCTCGTTGTGATAGAAAAATGCATTACATCTGCAATTGTTACTAACTTGTATTTTGGATATTGGAAGTAGCCTAACTATTTTTGTATTCGCAGTGATAAAAGCACCAACTGCGACATCGTGAGGGAAGTTGGATTCCTCACACGGATAATTCCCGATTACAGGGTGAGTTTCATCCAAAATCAATTCTTCTGCAAAGTTTATGCAAAGCTATAAGTAAAAACACTGTTGCATGTGAATTACATCGTCGTCTTAGCGCGCTAAAGTGTTGCAGCTTGTTTTTTTATTATTTGGAAAACCGTTGGACAAAACCTAAATTTCGGGCTTTTTGTGCTTTTAAATGGGGATAAACTTGTTGTAGGCCTAATCTGTACATCTCAGGGTGATTTATTTGTTGTACAAGTGATTGTATTGTTAGGCCTACTTTAATGGTGGCTTTATTTTTGCATAGATCCAGGTTTTGATATAAGTTAAGTGATAGAATAAGCATTAAGAATAATTCATATTAAAGTTAAGCTGTATTGTTACTTTGTCCAGCACGAAATTTAGAATAATCTTTAAGACTAATTAATATTTAAAGTTTAGTTATTGCTGCTGCAGTGTTACTTTTCCCAGTACGTAATTTATTTATCAACACTAATTCATATTTAAAGTTTAGTTATTGCTGCTGCAGTGTTACTTTGTCCAGCACGTAATTTTTAATAATCATTAAGACTAATTCATGTTTCACTGTTGCTGCTGCAGTGTTATTTTGCCCAACACGTAATTTAAAATTTATTAACACTAATTCACATTTAAAGTTTTGTTGTTGCCGCTGCAGTGTTACTTTAGAATATTTATTAACACTAATTCATATTTAAACGTTAGTTATTGCTGCTGCAGTGTTATCATGCTGCAGAGCATGATTTGGAGTGAAATGTGGTGCTATAGAGTCTCGTGTCGTGTAAATTTACAGTACATTTCGGTTTGTATACCCCCAGAACACTTGGAATATATGACACGAGTCACATAGAATCATTTTCTGATTTCAATTGTCAGAAACCAGATTTCAGATTACATGTGTAGTCAATTTTTCTTTAATTTATGATCTGAAAAAGAACATATGGCCTTGAACAACACCAGGGTGAGTAATTATTTACTTAATTTTCAATTTTTATATTAATTTACTTATTTTCAACACTTAAAAGGATAGTTTACACACACATACACACACACACACACAACACACACTAATTATATCATCTTCTTGCCCAGTGTTGTTTCTGTTGAGTTTATGTTTAACATGGACTTTTAATTGATGGACAACAATTATTAAACAATTTTATAAATATCTTTGTCTAAAGATAAATTAAAGTTTTATGGGTTTGGAACATAAGGGTGAGTAATTCATGACAGGATTTTCTTTTTATGGTTGAACTAACCCATTAACAATGTTGAGAACATAATTTCACAATACACATTTTAAATTAAATGTTTGCCCAGATAAGTCCATGATCAACACGTTGAAAATTTAATAAAAATGGCTCTGTCAATGATTTCATTTACAATACGGTTGTGGCAGATTCATGTTTTTATGCCGATGCTGACAGTTTTTCATTTTAAAGTTTCAGGTGAAACACCAGGAAGCTGTATTCAGCACTGGATGATCAGCCTTGAGGGTCATATTATTTCTGAGGGCATCCAGCCGGCTTTTGTGTCTGGGCTTGCTGCTGTTTTTTCTACTTTTTACAACTTCAATCTTCAATACCAAGCTGAGGCAGCATGCACACTGGAATTTATTCAAAGGTAAATACTTGGATGCATACATTCAATTCACTTCACTTTTATTTATATAGCACTTTTTATAATGCATATCATTTCAACGCAGCTTTACATAAAATTTTTCATTGTTGCAGTGTTGTATGTTTAATTGCAGCCCATTCTCACTCCCAAGGCGTCACCTAACTGACGCCTTGGGAAGCATTTGACCATGCTTCAATATCTGACGCTTTAGGCGCCCTTTAGCGTCAGTTAGATGACGCCCTAGGATCGCGTGTACCCTACCCCCACCCCACACCTAAACCTAACCGCGTCCTCAAACTGACGCTTTCCTTTAGCTTCAGTTAGATGGTGCCGTAGGATCGCGTCATGTAAGTGACGCTAAAGGGCGCCTAAAACGTCAAATATTGAAGCATGGTCAAAGGTGACGCCTTAGGGTGAGAATGTGTTGTTAATTGATACAACACAATTTGGCCCAAATTAACGGAATCTAGCATCAAATAAAGACATTTTCTTTTAAACTATTTGAAGCCCAGTGAGTAGCCATAGATGACTGTCAAGGAAATAAACAGGGCTTTGGTGGTGGTGAAGTGTTGGTGAAAACCTTGGAAGGAAGCCTCATCTTTGACACCTAAATGATGATCAAATGATTTTGTTAAAATGTTTTAAACATTGCTAAAATAGCATATAAGGTGTGCTATGCAAAAGCTTGAATAAGGAGATATCTTTATTCTAGATTAAATCACATCCTTCACCCCCAAAAGATTGTTCAGAAAGCTATCCTTTCCTGACAAAGTTAGAGGAAGTGATCTTAAAACAAGGATAGTTAAGATTATAGCAAATTTATATGTTCTTTGTGAGTAAACTAATTCTGAACAAACATGTTTGTTTTTCAGGCAGTTCGTCGGGATAAACCCAGAAAAAGGCACCAAGGTTGGAGGAGTCATTTCAAAACGGACGGGGAAGCTCGCCCAGAAAAACAAAACAGTGAACCCTCGTGTCTCCAGTCTGCTTAAAAAATTGATGGATTTTGAGTGGGACTTTATACAAGTATTACACCCACACACCCACACACACACACACACACACACACACACGCACACACGCGCACACACACACACACACACACTCAAAATCAGGTAAATAAAGTAATTCACTGTTTGTGTCCAGAGGGAAAAAAAAGAAAATGACAGTATACTTAGTCATTTGTTAAGGACTTGTTCAAGTTACAGGATAGTTCAGATTCTGATTTTGGAAACATCTTGTTTATTTATGTTTGTTGTAACTTCTAAACCTTGAATTTTAGTTATTTTTTTTATTATTTAGTTATGTCCTTTATGCTTTTTTTCCAAAAAGAGTTTCAGAAGTTTAATAAACGAGACATGTTTTGAAACAATACTTAAAGCTGCTTTTCTTCTGTGACATTTTTAATTTACTATTTCACTTTTAAATTTATTCACTTTTGGTATTTTATAGCAAGACTGCAACAGGGAAATGTATTAAATCACAAGGTTCAGAAAATAATCTTTAAAAACACAGGGGGAAAAGTTGTCCTTTTTGCTAACTGTCCATTATTCAATACATTACACAATACCATGTTGTATATTTGTGTAGTTTACACTAATTTCAATATGAAGAACAAATAAGTGCCCATGCTTTTTTCAGGATATTGCTGTAACATGTAGAAACTGCTTTATGCATTTGCAAAAGCAGTAACAACTGTAAATTTAACCAAAAGTAAGACACCGTTAATTTAACAGTATCTTGCTGGCAACCGTGCTGCCAGTTAATTACTGTTTTTTAATAAACGGTAGTGAACTGTAAATTTCACTAACAGTAAAAAACTGTTAATTTAACAGTAACTTGCTGGCAACCGTGCTGCCAGTTCTTTACTGTTTTTTAACGGGAAAATTTTTAACAGTGTAGTTAGACTTGCAATTGTAAAGCACATGGAACTGCACAGTGTGGAATACAGCAATCTCTTAAGATGTCAGTATACATCTATGGAAGATTATTTGTCAAATTCAAAAATGAAGTTTGTAGGATCATGGGCCACAGAAGTGGAAATTCAATCGACAGCTAATTATTTAGGAGTTGATATTTATACATATCATAATGAGCGATGGTTAAAATACAGTTGTGTGCATAGAAGGATGTGTAACCAAGGGATATATTTAAAACACTGCAATGAAAATCACTATGAAGTTGTTATTTGTGTGACACAACCTAATAACCAGATTTGCTATAAGTTGTGTCAAAATGAAAAAGAAGATGATAGGAAAATAGGCACAAGACGGAGTGTAAAGCCAAATAATGAACTTAATATAAATCACAAAAAGACATTTTCTGTTGATCAAGATAGAAATAAGAATGTATCTGTTAATAAGAGCAGATATGTAAAGAATTATTTTACTTTAAAAAGAGTTAAAAGTAAAAATAATTTGAAAAAGGACCATATCAGAGAGTTGTATCATAGCAATAAAGACTTTCAACAACATGTGAAAAGTGTTAATAGAACAAGATATCATTCAAATGTTTTATATAATGACTCATTAAAGCAAGCAAGTAAGATTAAATATTTTAACAACAAGCAACATAAAGAAAAGATTAAAAATTACAATTCTGTGAAGTACAGAGTCAATGAGGAACACAGGAATAATCTTAAAATGTACAGTAGGATCAAATATCTTCACAACGAGGAACACAGGAAGAATCTTAAAGCGTACAGTAGGATCAAATATCTTCACAACGAGGAACACAGGAAGAATCTTAAAGCGTACAGTCAGATCAAATACTGTCTCGACGAACAACATAAGAATGAACTAAAAAAAATACAACAAAGTGAAATATCATAATAATGAAAAACACAGAAATAGAGTAAAAGAAGACAGTAACTTCAAGTATCACAACAATGCATTACACAAAACAAATATAAAAAGAAATATAGCTGCGAGCAGCGATTGCGGGCCCAAGCCGGTGGGACCGTAACCCCGATGCCTTTAGTTACCCAAAGGCACCGGGATGGTGGTACCGCCGGCTTTGGCGCTTTATCGCTGCTCACATCTATATTTATATGTAATATAAAGCCGGTGGCACCGCCACCTTGGTGCCTTTAGGGTTATTCTGTACGACGTGTAAAAACGTAACCCCGCTTTGACTATCAAAAAGAAGTGTATTGTAGAGCTTGCATCAATGCGGACTCGATGCGCTGTGCGCTGTAACTCCATGTGGCTTTAAGCGCATCATTCTCCACTCGGGATGCGCATAAGCGTTTTGTGCCACACTGTACTGAGCCTTTCATATCATAATGCAGTGACGCAATGACAGATTATTAATTGCCTTTCTTGTTCTGTTCTATCTATTATATGTTGATAATAGATAGGACAGAGCACTAAAAACCTCAAACAAAGCACTAAAAACTTAAGCTGTTTGCTGTGTAGTCGGAGAATGAGCTGTTTGATTTGCACCCTCTTCCTCTTCACTGTCCTCCATAAAAACCAGCTATTCAGGTCCATGTTGTTCTAGAAAGTTTGTATGTTGCTGCCTCAATTAACATCTCTGCTATACATTTAAAACATGGCTATATCTAAAATAATTTATCTTTTTGATTTTTGTTATCTTGTTTTTCATGAATATTTTACAATACAAAGAGCAATGTGTATTTTCCATTAATATAGTTTGTAATGGATTTTTTTGTCATAGATTTTAATCATATATTTTTTGGATTTGTTATTTATCTTTATAATGAAGTTGTCTGTATTAAGTAGATTGTGTTTAACACACACAAGAGTGATTTATTAGTTCAACACATAGTTATAGAAATTCTACTTTATCTAAAAAAAACCCTGCACTTTATACACACACACACACACACACACACACACACCACACACACACACACACATAAATACATGTAAATAAAAATCCAAAAAAAAAAAAAAAACATCAAATGTGTTTTTAGTCAGAGTATTATTTTATACAGAAACAAATATATGTAATTCAGATAAGAATGAAGTTAGTGTTTTAAAATCTTAAGGAAAACAAATATATTGAAATATAGCACATGAATTTTAAATTCATTCAACTTCAATTACAAATACAATCTTACTTTTATTTAAAGCAAACTATACATTTAAAAGATGGGGGTTATATGCCTATTTTGTCATTTAAAAATATTGTTATGCAAAATTGTTATGCAAAAAGACAAGGACTTAGAGACAAGGACTTGTAGGAAAAATCGCAGCCAGCCACACACACACACACATAAACACAGACAACAGCCCTCCCCTCCCCACACAGACACACACATACTTGTTTTTATGCATTGTGGGGGTCACCTGTCAGAAATGCTACATAATGAGGACCACCCTTTCTAATGAACTTTAAGACCTAAAAAAAATATTGTGACAACTAATACCATATCAGTTTAGTAAATGTCCTTTCAGATTACAAATATTTCGCTATAAAATTTTTAAACATGACACTTTGGCTACTTGTGGGGTCATTTCAGGTTTTGTGTAAATCTGAGGTCCGCTCACACACGCAACTGGTTTTTAGACATTGTGGGGATCAAAATGTACACACACTTAATTAGTTTTTAGACATTGTGGGGATCGAATGGACACACTCCTAACTAGTTTTTAGACATTGTGGTGATCGAATGGACACACTCCTAAATAGTTTTTAGACATTGTGGGGATCGAATGGCCACACACTTAACTAGTTTTTAGACATTGTGGGGATCGAATGGCCACACACTTAACTAGTTTTTAGACATTGTGGGGATCGAATGTACACACACTTAACTAGTTTTTAGACATTGTGGGGATCGAATGGCCACACACTTAACTAGTTTTTAGACATTGTGGGGATCGAATGGACACACACTTAACTAGTTTTTAGACATTGTGGGGATCGAATGTACACACACTTAACTAGTTTTTAGACATTGTGGGGATCGAATGGACACACACTTAACTAGTTTTTAGACATTGTGGGGATCGAATGGACATAGCTACTTTTATCCTTGTATCAATTCATTTTGAGAAGACTGCTTTTTAAAAAGTGCCTTTTAAAAATGAACACAGTGTAAAAAGAGAATCTACTTTTTTTTTTAACTCTGACTCAATTTATTTATTGATTATATCAGGGTTATATTTCCTACAAATCAACATTAAATGTTTTTACTTCTAAAAGTACAACCTACATTCACACAAACATTGTTTGTATGTATAGTACATGTGTGTATAAATACATGTGACATGTAATGTTAACATTTTTTTTAAACCTTGCATCAAATGTCAGTCAACAAATAGATCCAGGATAACACTATTCCATGCTTATGTTCATATTTATTCATAAAACCTAAACACTTCTAAACTGTTTATCAAAATGCATCATCGGTAACACTTTACAGTAAGGGTACATGAATTATCATGAATTCATGTATAAGTTAATGCATGAATTATGCATTCATTCATGCATTAATATCTCATGAATTATCAGGAACTAACACAAGTTTAACGTTTTCCATTCATGACTTCATGAATGAACAACACCTTAATTAAAACATTAACTAAGATATGCACATCATCATGAATTATGATTTATTACGCATGATCATGATGTTTTCTTTGTTCAGAGTTATGCCACTTCATCAATGTTTCAAAAGACCTCGTCACCACTTTAGTTAAGGGGCCACACACATGATGAAGTCATTGATAGATAATGCTTAGTTAATGATGACTTCTGTATTTGATTTACAGAATGTGTGTGCTATGAGCTGTGATTGGTCTATTATGGTGTCTGTCCAATAGTCATCATTAACTAAGCATTAATCTATTAATGACTTCATCATGTGTGTGGCCCCTTAACTAAAGTGGTGACTAGGTCACTGACCTAGACTAAGAACAAAGAAAACATCATGATCATGCGTAATAAATCATAATTCATGGTGATGTGCATATCTTAGTTAATGTTTTAATAAAGGTGTTGTTCATTCATGAAGTCATGAATGAAAAACGTTGAACTTGTGTTGGTTCCTGATGATTCATGAGATATTAATGCATGAATGAATGCATAATTCATGCATTAATTTATACATGAATTTATGATAATTCATGTACCCTTACCGTAAAGTGTTACCGCATCATCAATAAGTAAAGAAACTTGAGCATGAAACTTTTGCATGCCTGCGTTTATAGTAAACATTTGGCATTTAAAAAAGTTGATGAAAACTGGCTAAAAACAAATCATTAACTGCAGTATAAAAGTTATTTGAAAAACATTTGTAAAAGAACAATCAACAAATCCACTTAGGCAAGATAAAGATATTACCCGGTGACCAATACTCAACATGGTGTCAATATTAGTGTGCTACATCTTTTCTTTGCAGAGCGGAGATTCGATTTTTGATATAAAACTTCAGACCTGACCATTCTCTATGTTTTAGAGCAGATGGTTCAGCTTCCAAACACCTTACGCAGTCTGCCTTCCCTGGAACTTTGCGGTTCTTTATGAATCTCATCATGTGTTTCTCTACCGCATGGATTTCATTTTTGTTCCAGGGTGTCCTCTTGATGTGACCTGTAGGGGGAACAAGTAGGCCTACATCATATCTTATTTCACTAGTAAGAAATTGTTTCTTAAATTCTTAATCGGTCCAAGATGCAGATCCTTGAGATCAGCTCTAGACATTCATTGTTACAAATAATCTCAATCTTCTGTAGTTTTAATATTGAAATGCTTAAAAGAAATCATGATGTAAATAGAAACCTGATGCAAATGCAGAACATTTGAACCATCAATCAGTCGAAATCAACATACCTCTCTTTTTTTTGGACACTGGGTCTACTGGAAGTGTGCCGTCTTCACATTCAGTGTGCTGTGGTGATGTTACTGTAGTGCATTCTGGAAGTAAAAATGATGCAAGTCTGAGCATTAACACATCTTAATTAAATTAATAAAGCTACCCTACCCCTCATCTGTTATTTTTATCAGTGCTGTTTAAAGTGCAACCAACATAACTCAAGAACACAAAGTGCAATGTTTCTCAACTTCACCTACAAGAATTGAGACGTCTTAGACCATTTAAAACACCTGATTCAACTTATCAGCTTCTTAGTGTTTAATTAGGGAGTCATCTAAAATATTCTGGGAGGTGTGTCCTGAGGACTGGAATAAAAAGAGGATTTTGTAATCTTTTTTAATCAGTTTTTTAAAATTACTTCTAACCCATGGGGGATCATACTTATACCAAGTACTTGCAATGCACAGTAATACAATTACTTTCTCTGGTAACTAGTAGTGTAACTAATTACTAATAAAATTTCCGTAATATTAGTTGCCATCTTAAAGAGGCACAATTGCTACAAATTTTACAATCCAATGATCCCTATTCACATTTGTAATCATTGCATGCATGTGACGTCACTATTGCAGCAGCTAGCTTAGTCAGAATCTGGAAAAGTCTACATATTCAGCGGTTGGAAAATATAGCCATAACTTTAATTTTGTCGGGACAAAAGGTGACCGAAACAACTGTAACACTGTGTTTTTACTTCGAAAATTGGATTTGGGACCTCAGAATTACGTCATACTGCATTTTGACTGCATTCCAGTACCAAAACCAAGATGGGCGTGTTAAGGAAAATAGCTAAACTGGTTGATAACACAAATCTGTATTTTGAGCAGAAAGATCATTTTAAAACACTGCATTTTCCAAATACACCATATATACAGGAGTATTTTTTAGGTTTAAGTCTAGCGAATAAAGCCGCTCTCTCAATCTCAACTGGTGTTTTTTTTGACAAATATTACTACATGAATTATGCAATGATTATGCTAATTAGCTTATGACCCCATTAAGCAACATATAGCAACTTTGAGCAGGCTTTAGAAGTTGGCAACAGTGTTTTGAGGTGAGTGCGGGCTCATGCGCAAATCACGAGGGAAAAGACTAAACTGACTACATGCACTTTCCAGAGTAGAAAGTGAGAAAAAGAATCTAAAGATGAACCACACATTTCAAACCAATTTGCCATCCCTAGAAACAACATAATTTAGAATTTAACTGGACATAAATTTGAACAAACTGGCTAAATAAAATTGTTACCTTTTGGATTGGAAGTAGACTCCTCTAAATCACTGTCCACTGTAACATTCTCTAAAGGTAGAAAACACAGAGAAAAAAAAAAATCAATCATTTAACTTTCATTTAAAATAAAAAAATTATTTTAAAAATAAAGGAGAGACCGAGTGCGTCCGAGAGGAGAGCCCGAGTGCGTAACGAGAGGAGAGCCCGAGTGCGTAACGAGAGGAGAGGAGAGCCCGAGTGCGTAACGAGAGGAGAGGAGAGCCCGAGTGCGTAACGAGAGGAGAGGAGAGCCCGAGTGCGTCCGAGAGGAGAGGAGAGCCCGAGTGCGTAACGAGAGGAGAGCCCGAGTGCGTCCGAGAGGAGAGGAGAGCCCGAGTGCGTAACGAGAGGAGAGGAGAGACCGAGAGCCCGAGTGCGTAACGAGAAGAGAGGAGAGCCCGAGTGCGTAACGAGAGGAGAGGAGAGCCCGAGTGCGTAACGAGAGGAGAGACCGAGAGCCCGAGTGCGTAACGAGAGGAGAGACCGAGAGCCCGAGTGCGTAACGAGAGGAGAGGAGAGCCCGAGTGCGTAACGAGAGGAGAGACCGAGTGCGTAACGAGAGGAGAGGAGAGCCCGAGTGCGTAACGAGAGGAGAGGAGAGACCGAGTGCGTAACGAGAGGAGAGGAGAGCCCGAGTGCGTAACGAGAGGAGAGGAGAGACCGAGTGCGTAACGAGAGGAGAGGAGAGCCCGAGTGCGTAACGAGAGGAGAGGAGAGCCCGAGTGCGTAACGAGAGGAGAGGAGAGCCCGAGTGCGTAACGAGAGGAGAGCCCGAGAGCGTAACGAGAGTAGAGGAGAGCCCGAGTGCGTAACGAGAGGAGAGGAGAGCCCGAGTGCGTAACGAGAGGAGAGACCGAGTGCGTAACGAGAGGAGAGCCCGAGTGTGTAACGAGAGGAGAGGAGAGACCGAGTGCGTAACGAGAGGAGAGGAGAGCCCGAGTGCGTAACGAGAGGAGAGCCCGAGTGCGTAACGAGAGGAGAGCCCGAGAGCGTAACGAGAGGAGAGGAGAGACCGAGGGCGTAACGAGAGTAGAGCCCGAGTGCGTAACGAGAGGAGAGCCCGAGAGCGTAACGAGAGGAGAGCCCGAGAGCGTAACGAGAGGAGAGACCGAGTGCGTAACGAGAGGAGAGCCCGAGTGCGTAACGAGAGGAGAGCCCGAGTGCGTAACGAGAGGAGAGCCCGAGAGCGTAACGAGAGGAGAGACCGAGTGCGTAACGAGAGGAGAGACCGAGTGCGTAACGAGAGGAGAGCCCGAGTGCGTAACGAGAGGAGAGCCCGAGAGCGTAACGAGAGGAGAGACCGAGTGCGTAACGAGAGGAGAGCCCGAGTGTGTAACGAGAGGAGAGGAGAGACCGAGAGCGTAACGAGAGGAGAGGAGAGCCCGAGTGCGTAACGAGAGGAGAGCCCGAGTGCGTAACGAGAGGAGAGCCCGAGTGCGTAACGAGAGGAGAGGAGAGACCGAGTGCGTAACGAGAGGAGAGCCCGAGTGCGTAACGAGAGGAGAGGAGAGCCCGAGTGCGTAACGAGAGGAGAGACCGAGTGCGTAACGAGAGGAGAGGAGAAACCGAGGGCGTAACGAGAGGAGAGGAGAGCCAGAGTGCGTAACGAGAGGAGAGGAGAGACCGAGTGCGTAACGAGAGGAGAGCCCGAGTGCGTAACGAGAGGAGAGGAGAGACCGAGTGCGTAACGAGAGGAGAGACCGAGTGCGTAACGAGAGGAGAGGAGAGACCGAGTGCGTAACGAGAGGAGAGA
Organism: Pimephales promelas; assembly: GCF_988280905.1. Taxonomy (NCBI): domain Eukaryota; kingdom Metazoa; phylum Chordata; class Actinopteri; order Cypriniformes; family Leuciscidae; genus Pimephales; species Pimephales promelas. The sequence continues at coordinate 9,911,455 of NC_142790.1, read as the reverse complement.
CCGAGTGCGTAACGAGAGGAGAGGAGAGACCGAGTGCGTAACGAGAGGAGAGGAGAGACCGAGTGCGTAACGAGAGGAGAGACCGAGTGCGTAACGAGAGGAGAGGAGAGACCGAGTGCGTAACGAGAGGAGAGACCGAGTGCGTAACGAGAGGAGAGGAGAGCCCGAGTGCGTAACGAGAGGAGAGCCCGAGTGCGTAACGAGAGGAGAGACCGAGTGCGTAACGAGAGGAGAGGAGAGCCCGAGTGCGTAACGAGAGGAGAGGAGAGCCCGAGTGCGTAACGAGAGGAGAGCCCGAGTGCGTAACGAGAGGAGAGGAGAGCCCGAGTGCGTAACGAGAGGAGAGGAGAGCCCGAGTGCGTAACGAGAGGAGAGACCGAGTGCGTAACGAGAGGAGAGGAGAGACCGAGTGCGTAACGAGAGGAGAGACCGAGTGCGTAACGAGAGGAGAGGAGAGCCCGAGTGCGTAACGAGAGGAGAGACCGAGTGCGTAACGAGAGGAGAGGAGAGACCGAGTGCGTAACGAGAGGAGAGACCGAGTGCGTAACGAGAGGAGAGGAGAGCCCGAGTGCGTAACGAGAGGAGAGCCCGAGTGCGTAACGAGAGGAGAGACCGAGTGCGTAACGAGAGGAGAGGAGAGCCCGAGTGCGTAACGAGAGGAGAGGAGAGCCCGAGTGCGTAACGAGAGGAGAGGAGAGACCGAGTGCGTAACGAGAGGAGAGGAGAGCCCGAGTGCGTAACGAGAGGAGAGGAGAGCCCGAGTGCGTAACGAGAGGAGAGGAGAGCCCGAGTGCGTAACGAGAGGAGAGGAGAGCCCGAGTGCGTAACGAGAGGAGAGGAGAGACCGAGTGCGTAACGAGAGGAGAGGAGAGCCCGAGTGCGTAACGAGAGGAGAGGAGAGACCGAGTGCGTAACGAGAGGAAGGAGAGCCCGAGTGCGTAACGAGAGGAGAGGCTATATCTGCAAAGAATGCCTTCGTAGAAAATGCAAATCGATCGTAAAATGTCTAACTAGCCTGAGTAGGTGATGTGTATATTAGCAGGAATGTAGCACAACATGAATGTAAAAGCAGATATAATTAGCCTTTGTGAAAATACTATTTTTTTTTGGTTAAAATCAGCAAATAATCGTAATAATCGTGATTATCATTTTGGCCATAAATGTGCAACCCTACCCAAAACCCTCTAACAATTTGTGTAAACCATTACAGAATTATAAAAAACAAAACCAATATCTTTAAATTAATAAGTTCAGATAAAGGATAAAAAGTAATGTAACAGTGTATAGTACCTTCTGGATCAATGATGATTTCATCAAGATTTTTCCCTTTAAAGTCTGCCAAGCGTCCTTTTTCGAGGGCCAGAAGAATTTTGCTCATTTTGGCCAGCTGAAGTGTCCCCTCAGGTAAGCGGTAAAACTGACGATGTATCCTAATATCATGGCCTAAGAAGTCAGCCAGCTGATCGAGCTCAGTGTTACTCAAATTTAAAACTTCAGAGAGGGTACCAATCTGTTTCCTCAACTTGGTGGAAGTTAGAGTTTGAGGATTCTTAGCATTGCATGCACCTGCAAATTCACGGATGCAGTCAGAGCCTCTGAAAAAGGTCATTGCAGACGGACGTGCGAAGAGAAAAGGGTTCTCATTCAGTACTCCACACTTGCTCCGGTTTTTAATTAGCAGGCTGATTGACTCTTGCATTGAAGGAGTAACAAGTACTGGAACCTTTCTTCCTCTTTTGCCTCTGATCTCTATACGCTTGAAGTATTGACACAGTTTATTTTCCAACTCTGTGAGGGCCATGCTAATATCCGGATGAGCTTCTGATTGGTTGCTGGAGGTGTATGCGGACAATGGCATCTGTGACACTTCCCCTTCTCGCCTACGATTAAAAAGCATAACCTGAGTCAATATAACCTTGGCCAATTTTGACCAATGCTGAGATGATGGCTGTGTAGACAAAAGTTTGTGGTAAATTTTCTCTTGCTCATCAAGATAAACATGGAGACGTTTAACATCTTCAGTGAATGGGAGCAAATGTGGGCAGTTCCACTTGGCTTCTTCCATTGTTCGCCGCGCTGTTGAAGAGATGTACTCAGGCCATCGGGTTCGATACAGTTGTTGGAAGCTATTTGCAAATTCTGCACTTTCTTTGTCTCCATTGATGGTAGAATGGCTCTCAATAAGCATTGCGATTTTGTTCAGACTATGCCCAAGTTTCACAGCAACACTTGCCTTCTCATATATATTGGTCTCTTCAATGTATCCAGCTGTTCTTTTTACTGCACTAACGGCATGCATAAAGTTTGTGGGATGGATGAGCTCTTTGATAGATGTAAGGGGTGTTACCTCTCTAGTACATATAAGGAGTCTTCCAAGCTCTCTCATCTTTTGACGGATGTATTCATGCATTTTAACTCTTGAACCGTATTTATTGTAAAGATGCTTCCCCAGCTCTAATATGCACCAATCATTCCTAGCTTCAAGTGCCACTTGGTCTTGATTCATGGCATTTAGCAGCTTCCAAACACCATGATTTACTCCTGGTGGGGGAGGCTGTGCAAAGCTGCAAAGAGCCTGCACACGGGTTTTACCAGGTTTTGGTTTCACCTCAGAAGGCTTGAATTTGCAAATTTTAAAATGTCGCCACAGGGTTTTCTTTAAGAACAGTCCTTGGCAGTAAATGCAATGCAAAAATTTCTCTCCATCCAAAGTCTTTTTAGGCAGTTTCCGTGGAATCATCTGTCCTGAGCCTGTGTTAATAACAGTAGAATTGTAAGCAAAGTTGCCTTTGTTGCGCAAATACTCAAGCTGCATTCGCCTTTCTTTGGAGCCCTTTGGATGACTTAGAGCCTTTGCTACCTCTATTTCATTCATATGCTTGCGCTCTAGGTGTCTAGCAATTTTCGTAAAAGGACGGTCACAAAAAAAGCAATGTTGTCTCTTACTATACATTCTCAGTCCATCCCTCTTTTTAAGGATAGCTGGAATAAACACTGAACTTGTACTGTCAGGAACTGAGGTTGCACCATGGCTCTGGAGGCTCCCTAAGTCACAGCTGCTTTGAGTATTGTAGTTGGTGCTTCCGTTCTCAGCTGAAGTGCACTGGACTGGCAAAGTGTGGAGCTTTCTTTTACCTTTCAGTGAAACAGTAAGGCTTGCGCTACTATCTGTATCGCTACTCTCTTGTGATGTGTCCGGAATGTACTCTTCCTCACTGACTTCAGATAAATCTTCGCTCGAATCAAAAACATCTGAGTGCTCAGCAATCTTCCTTCTAGCCTTGAAAGACAATAACCATCCAGTTCAGTTAATCCTCTGTCATAGAATAATAAATAAATAATAAAATAAACACTTACTATGGTGTTTTTTGCTCTTTTGATTGTTGTGGTACAAGTGGAACGTTGTTCACTCGTTGCAAACGGTGTATGTTTCAGTCTGATGTCATCTTGAATGTCTGTACTCTCATCTACACTGGAATTATCAGAGTAATTATCAGAGTCCTCATGAGTTGCAGGTCTCATCTAAGAAAGACAAAACAGGCAAACGTCAGAATGACAAGTCTTCAAATAAACGAGATAAAATATATGCTTATAGGACTGTTTATCACAATGAAAAAAATATGCAGCTTTACAAAAAAAAAAATGCTTTTGAAGTATGAGGCAATTAAAGAGAAATGGTAGTAGCAATGAAAAATAAATACCCGTTTATAAGATGTCATCATCATTTTAGAACACAAAATGTCGTCTTCACTGTCTGAGTAATCAACCAAAGACTGTTAAGAAAAAAAAAAAGAAATAAAGTGAAAACTTGTCCTTACAGTTTAGGGCAAAATGTTGAAGACTTTCTTGAAGCAAAATAAACTATTATTAAACAATTTCAAAAATAAATCATGGTCATGTATTTGACAAGTAGCTAACTTAGGATAACATAAGTCAGGGGTTCTCAAACATTTTGGTGCCAGGGACCCCTTTCAGAAGAAAAAAAAATTCCAAGGACCCCCCTCATATTTATAACAGTTATTGCAGCACAAAGTTAATGTGTGAGCGGCAAATGAAATATTTTTGCACAAAATGAATGGTCTCCACCCAGGGTACTATGCAGGAATTTCTAAATAGCCTACTGAGGTAACGAAAGTGATCTTGCTAGGAATCACTTAGGATCCCTCACTTAGGATTTTTTGATGTTCTTGATCTACACATGTGCATTTTAAGGTGTTTTAAGGCCCCACAATTGGATAACTATAGATTTAGTAGAAGCATGTCAGTCAGTGGCATATTTTTTTTTTTTTTTTGTCAAGATGTCACGAAACACAATCACATATTCCAATCAGGAATGGCTTTAAAAGAGAAATGTTTCAATAATTAGGCCTATTCTGCACACAAATAAAGCCCATAAGCCTATAAATACAATGATAATGGCATTATGTTTAATAGGTGCGTGCGTTGTTAATTTGAGCTACTGTAATTAGCTAAAAAAACATACAGTATATGTTAAATATATGAATCCATAACCATAATGTTAATCTCATGGGCACAGTATGTTTCTATTGACCTGCTTTTTCCTTTGTTAAAGTTGAGCTTGATTAATACTTTGCAAACTGATTGTTTCAGTCGTTTTTTAAATCTTTTATCTAAAACAGCTGTTTAGTTTATGTTAATTTAGGCTTACATCTTATCTCGCACTTTATGACCGTTGACTGAAACGTCGTGCGGGGAACTTTGAGTTCACTCCGACTCAAACATTTTGACATTGACGAGCTATCGTTGTTAGTCTGCTGAAGCACCTCAGACGAGAAGGTCAGTATCATCGCGATGTGCATCCTTGCAACCTCAGTTGTGGGTACGGCCCTGTCACTATGCACTTTTATTTTGATAATGATCAGACTTCTAATGTCAAATCTGTAGCAGTGCTAGAACTGACTATTGTGCGCGCACGCGAGACACCGGCGCGCAATTAAATGGGAATTTTTCCTCAGCAGTGGAAACAGGAATACTCTTATTTATGGTCATAGATAAGACAAGAGTGCATCATCCGAAACGGTAAAGTGTCCATTTTTTTATTTGTGTATAGGCTACATTATAAATGACTACAAAATGTCATGCCTTTTAAAAATACAGAAAAGAACCGGATGCGGGTTCATGCCGTCTCTCTGTCTCTGTCTCCTTTCTGGCGCACGTCCCGCAAAATCAACAGCAGCGAATCTACTTGACGCAAAGACATATCTATAGATATTATCTATCTATAGAAAACTTTAAGTGTCTACTTTGTATTGTTTTATGTTAAATGCTTTATATAAGTTACTTAGGAATAAACAGCATGTTTTCAGATGATAAAGAAAACATGACTCATAGCATGGAAAAAAACGTTAGGTTGTAAATTATTTCGCGGACCCCCTGGCTTTAGCTCGCGGACCACCAGGGGTCCGCGGACCCCACTTTGAGAACCACTGACATAAGTAGCTAACAGGACCCTCCAGTTTAGGGTCCTGATCATCATGTCATGGTTTATTTACCAACAATGACAAACTTACTTTACATTATGCTTACTAAAATGCCACAGTTAAATATGTACCTCAACAGTGTGTCGTGAAACGCCAACAGTTGTTCCAGAATCCCCAGAGCAGTTCTTTATGGTCACCATGTCTTCATCATCATTGCTGCATGTAGCCTATAACAAAAGAGTTACAAAAATTAGTTATAATTGATTACTTACAAGACAAGGTCCCCACTACGCTAAACCTGTAGGAAGTGTGTGTATTTATGGGGGTTATATAGCATTCCTGACACACTACAGGTCCCCACTACGTACAATACATTAGAAACAGTGTGTAAGAGTCGAGACCAAATATAATAGACTGACAGAGAGATGAGACGGACAGACGGATAGAGAGAGAGACGGACAGACTGATAGAGAGACAGAGAGAGAGAGTTAGATAGAGAGATATTGAATATATGTACCTCAACAGTGTGTCGTGAAACGCCAACAGTTGTTCCAGAATCCCCAGAGCAGTTCTTTATGGTCACCATGTCTTCATCATCATTGCTGCATGTAGCCTATAATAAAAGAGTTACAAAAATTAGTTATAATTAATTACTTACAAGACAAGGTCCCCACTACGCTAAACCTGTAGGAAGTGTGTGTATTTATGGGGGTTATATGGCATTCCTGACACACTACAGGTCCCCACTACGTACAATACATTAGAAACAGTGTGTAAGAGTCGAGACCAAATATAATAGACTGACAGAGAGATGAGACGGACAGACTGATAGAGAGAGAGACGGACAGACTGATAGAGAGACGGACAGACTGATAGAGAGACGGACAGACTGATAGAGAGAGAGACGGACAGACTGATAGAGAGACGGACAGACTGATAGAGAGACGGACAGACTGACGGACAGACTGATAGAGAGACGGACAGACTGATAGAGAGAGAGACGGACAGACTGATAGAGAGAGAGACAGACTGATAGAGAGAGAGACGGACAGACTGATAGAGACGGACAGACTGATAGAGAGAGAGAGACAGACTGATAGAGAGAGACGGACAGACTGATAGAGGGAGACGGACAGACTGATAGAGAGAGACGGACAGACTGATAGAGAGAGAGAGACAGACTGATAGAGAGAGAGAGACAGACTGATAGAGAGAGAGAGACAGACTGATAGAGAGGATAGAGACTACAAACTACACACCTAGAGACACTGTGTAAATATTAGTAGATTGAACTTTTTATTGCAATGTTTATCTCCACGAAGAAAAAAAAAAAAAAAAAAAAAAACTTTACTTTATTTTTACTATTTTTTATTTAACTATTTACTTATTTATATTCTATAGTGTTCTGAATGCTTTGGCAATGTAAAGATTTCTTTAACCATGCCAATAAAGCTATTTGAATCTTGAATCTTGAGAGACGGACAGACTGATAGAGAGAGAGAGAGAGAGAGAGAGAGTTAGATAGAGAGATATTGAATATATGTACCTCAACAGTGTGTCGTGAAACGCCAACAGTTGTTCCAGAATCCCCAGAGCAGTTCTTTATGGTCACCATGTCTTCATCATCATTGCTGCATGTAGCCTATAACAAAAGAGTTACAAAAATTAGTTATAATTGATTACTTACAAGACAAGGTCCCCACTACGCTAAACCTGTAGGAAGTGTGTGTATTTATGGGGGTTATATAGCATTCCTGACACACTACAGGTCCCCACTACGTACAATACATTAGAAACAGTGTGTAAGAGTCGAGACCAAATATAATAGACTGACAGAGAGATGAGACGGACAGACTGATAGAGAGAGAGACGGACAGACTGATAGAGAGACGGACAGACTGATAGAGAGACGGACAGACTGATAGAGAGAGAGACGGACAGACTGATGGAGAGAGAGACGGACAGACTGATGGAGAGACGGACAGACTGATAGAGAGACGGACAGACTGATAGAGAGAGAGACGGACAGACTGATAGAGAGAGAGACGGACAGACTGATAGAGAGAGAGAGAGAGAGAGAGAGAGTTAGATAGAGAGATATTGAATATATGTACCTCAACAGTGTGTCGTGAAGCGCCAACAGTTGTTCCAGAATCCCCAGAGCAGTTCTTTATGGTCACCATGTCTTCATCATCATTGCTGCATGTAGCCTATAATAAAAGAGTTACAAAAATTAGTTATAATTAATTACTTACAAGACAAGGTCCCCACTACGCTAAACCTGTAGGAAGTGTGTGTATTTATGGGGGTTATATGGCATTCCTGACACACTACAGGTCCCCACTACGTACAATACATTAGAAACAGTGTGTAAGAGTCGAGACCAAATATAATAGACTGATAGAGAGATGAGACGGACAGACTGATAGAGAGAGAGACGGACAGACTGATAGAGACGGACAGACTGATAGAGAGAGAGACGGACAGACTGATAGAGACGGACAGACTGATAGAGAGACGGACAGACTGATAGAGAGATGAGACGGACAGACGGATAGAGAGAGAGACGGACAGACTGATAGAGAGACGGACAGACTGATAGAGAGACGGACAGACTGATAGAGAGAGAGACGGACAGACTGATAGAGAGAGAGACGGACAGACTGATAGAGAGAGAGACGGACAGACTGATAGAGAGAGACGGACAGACTGATAGAGAGAGAGACGGACAGACTGATAGAGAGAGACGGACAGACTGATAGAGACGGACAGACTGATAGAGAGAGAGAGACGGACAGACTGATAGAGAGACGGACAGACTGATAGAGAGAGACGGACAGACTGATAGAGAGACGGACAGACTGATAGAGAGAGAGAGACGGACAGACTGATAGAGAGAGAGAGAGAGAGTTAGATAGAGAGATATTGAATATATGTACCTCAACAGTGTGTCGTGAAACGCCAACAGTTGTTCCAGAATCCCCAGAGCAGTTCTTTATGGTCACCATGTCTTCATCATCATTGCTGCATGTAGCCTATAACAAAAGAGTTACAAAAATTAGTTATAATTGATTACTTACAAGACAAGGTCCCCACTACGCTAAACCTGTAGGAAGTGTGTGTATTTATGGGGGTTATATGGCATTCCTGACACACTACAGGTCCCCACTACGTACAATACATTAGAAACAGTGTGTAAGAGTCGAGACCAAATATAATAGACGGACAGACTGATAGAGAGAGAGACGGACAGACTGATAGAGACGGACAGACTGATAGAGAGAGACGGACAGACTGATAGAGAGAGACGGACAGACTGATAGAGAGACGGACAGACTGATAGAGAGAGAGACGGACAGACTGATAGAGAGAGAGACGGACAGACTGATAGAGAGAGAGACAGACTGATAGAGAGAGAGACAGACTGATAGAGAGAGAGACGGACAGACTGATAGAGAGAGAGACGGACAGACTGATAGAGAGAGAGACGGACAGACTGATAGAGAGAGAGACGGACAGACTGATAGAGAGAGAGACAGACTGATAGAGAGAGAGACGGACAGACTGATAGAGAGAGAGACAGACTGATAGAGAGAGAGACGGACAGACTGATAGAGACGGACAGACTGATAGAGAGAGAGACGGACAGACTGATAGAGAGAGACGGACAGACTGATAGAGAGACGGACAGACTGATAGAGAGAGAGACGGACAGACTGATAGAGAGAGAGACGGACAGACTGATAGAGAGAGAGACGGACAGACTGACGGACAGACTGATAGAGAGACGGACAGACTGATAGAGAGAGAGACGGACAGACTGATAGAGAGAGAGACAGACTGATAGAGAGAGAGACGGACAGACTGATAGAGACGGACAGACTGATAGAGAGAGAGAGACAGACTGATAGAGAGAGAGACGGACAGACTGATAGAGACGGACAGACTGATAGAGAGAGACGGACAGACTGATAGAGAGAGAGACGGACAGACTGATAGAGAGAGAGACGGACAGACTGATAGAGAGAGACGGACAGACTGATAGAGAGAGACGGACAGACTGATAGAGACGGACAGACTGATAGAGAGAGAGAGACAGACTGATAGAGAGAGAGACGGACAGACTGATAGAGACGGACAGACTGATAGAGAGAGACGGACAGACTGATAGAGAGAGAGACGGACAGACTGATAGAGAGAGAGACGGACAGACTGATAGAGAGAGACGGACAGACTGATAGAGACGGACAGACTGATAGAGAGAGAGACGGACAGACTGATAGAGAGAGACAGAGAGAGAGAGTTAGATAGAGAGATATTGAATATATGTACCTCAACAGTGTGTCGTGAAACGCCAACAGTTGTTCCAGAATCCCCAGAGCAGTTCTTTATGGTCACCATGTCTTCATCATCATTGCTGCATGTAGCCTATAATAAAAGAGTTACAAAAATTAGTTATAATTAATTACTTACAAGACAAGGTCCCCACTACGCTAAACCTGTAGGAAGTGTGTGTATTTATGGGGGTTATATGGCATTCCTGACACACTACAGGTCCCCACTACGTACAATACATTAGAAACAGTGTGTAAGAGTCGAGACCAAATATAATAGACTGACAGAGAGATGAGACGGACAGACTGATAGAGAGAGAGACGGACAGACTGATAGAGAGATGAGACGGACAGACTGATAGAGAGAGAGACGGACAGACTGATAGAGACGGACAGACTGATAGAGACGGACAGACTGATAGAGAGACGGACAGACTGATAGAGAGAGAGACGGACAGACTGATAGAGAGAGACGGACAGACTGATAGAGAGACGGACAGACTGATAGAGAGAGAGACGGACAGACTGATAGAGAGAGAGACGGACAGACTGATAGAGAGAGAGACGGACAGACTGACGGACAGACTGATAGAGAGACGGACAGACTGATAGAGAGAGAGACGGACAGACTGATAGAGAGAGAGACAGACTGATAGAGAGAGAGACGGACAGACTGATAGAGACGGACAGACTGATAGAGAGAGAGAGACAGACTGATAGAGAGAGAGACGGACAGACTGATAGAGACGGACAGACTGATAGAGAGAGAGAGACAGACTGATAGAGAGAGACGGACAGACTGATAGAGAGAGAGAGACAGACTGATAGAGAGAGAGACGGACAGACTGATAGAGACGGACAGACTGATAGAGAGAGAGAGACAGACTGATAGAGAGGATAGAGACTACAAACTACACACCTAGAGACACTGTGTAAATATTAGTAGATTGAACTTTTTATTGCAATGTTTATCTCCACGAAGAAAAAAAAAAAAAAAAACTTTACTTTATTTTTACTATTTTTTATTTAACTATTTACTTATTTATATTCTATAGTGTTCTGAATGCTTTGGCAATGTAAAGATTTCTTTAACCATGCCAATAAAGCTATTTGAATCTTGAATCTTGAGAGACGGACAGACTGATAGAGAGAGAGAGAGAGAGAGAGAGTTAGATAGAGAGATATTGAATATATGTACCTCAACAGTGTGTCGTGAAACGCCAACAGTTGTTCCAGAATCCCCAGAGCAGTTCTTTATGGTCACCATGTCTTCATCATCATTGCTGCATGTAGCCTATAATAAAAGAGTTACAAAAATTAGTTATAATTAATTACTTACAAGACAAGGTCCCCACTACGCTAAACCTGTAGGAAGTGTGTGTATTTATGGGGGTTATATAGCATTCCTGACACACTACAGGTCCCCACTACGTACAATACATTAGAAACAGTGTGTAAGAGTCGAGACCAAATATAATAGACTGACAGAGAGATGAGACGGACAGACTGATAGAGAGAGAGACGGACAGACTGATAGAGAGAAGGACAGACGGATAGAGAGAGAGACGGACAGACTGATAGAGACGGACAGACTGATAGAGAGAGAGACGGACAGACTGATAGAGAGACGGACAGACTGATAGAGAGAGAGACGGACAGACTGATAGAGAGAGAGACGGACAGACTGATAGAGAGACGGACAGACTGATAGAGAGACGGACAGACTGATAGAGAGACGGACAGACTGATAGAGAGAGAGACGGACAGACTGATAGAGAGAGAGACAGACTGATAGAGAGAGAGACGGACAGACTGATAGAGACGGACAGACTGATAGAGAGAGAGAGACAGACTGATAGAGAGAGACGGACAGACTGATAGAGAGACGGACAGACTGATAGAGAGAGAGACAGACTGATAGAGAGAGAGACGGACAGACTGATAGAGACGGACAGACTGATAGAGAGAGAGAGACAGACTGATAGAGAGAGAGAGACGGACAGACTGATAGAGAGACGGACAGACTGATAGAGAGAGAGAGACGGACAGACTGATAGAGAGAGAGAGAGAGTTAGATAGAGAGATATTGAATATATGTACCTCAACAGTGTGTCGTGAAACGCCAACAGTTGTTCCAGAATCCCCAGAGCAGTTCTTTATGGTCACCATGTCTTCATCATCATTGCTGCATGTAGCCTATAACAAAAGAGTTACAAAAATTAGTTATAATTGATTACTTACAAGACAAGGTCCCCACTACGCTAAACCTGTAGGAAGTGTGTGTATTTATGGGGGTTATATGGCATTCCTGACACACTACAGGTCCCCACTACGTACAATACATTAGAAACAGTGTGTAAGAGTCGAGACCAAATATAATAGACTGACAGAGAGATGAGACGGACAGACGGATAGAGAGAGAGACGGACAGACTGATAGAGAGACAGAGAGAGAGAGTTAGATAGAGAGATATTGAATATATGTACCTCAACAGTGTGTCGTGAAACGCCAACAGTTGTTCCAGAATCCCCAGAGCAGTTCTTTATGGTCACCATGTCTTCATCATCATTGCTGCATGTAGCCTATAACAAAAGAGTTACAAAAATTAGTTATAATTGATTACTTACAAGACAAGGTCGCCACTACGCTAAACCTGTAGGAATTGTGTGTATTTATGGGGGTTATATGGCATTCCTGACACACTACAGGTCCCCACTACGTACAATACATTAGAAACAGTGTGTAAGAGTCGAGACCAAATATAATAGACTGACAGAGAGATGAGACGGACAGACGGATAGAGACAGAGACGGACAGACTGATAGAGACGGACAGACTGATAGAGAGACGGACAGACTGATAGAGAGAGAGACGGACAGACTGATAGAGACGGACAGACTGATAGAGAGAGAGACGGACAGACTGATAGAGAGACGGACAGACTGATAGAGAGACGGACAGACTGATAGAGAGACGGACAGACTGATAGAGAGACGGACAGACGGACAGACTGATAGAGACGGACAGACTGATAGAGAGATGAGACGGACAGACGGATAGAGAGAGAGACGGACAGACTGATAGAGAGACGGACAGACTGATAGAGAGACGGACAGACTGATAGAGAGACGGACAGACTGATAGAGAGACGGACAGACTGATAGAGAGACGGACAGACGGACAGACTGATAGAGACGGACAGACTGATAGAGAGAGAGACGGACAGACTGATAGAGAGAGAGACGGACAGACTGATAGAGACGGACAGACTGATAGAGACGGACAGACTGATAGAGACGGACAGACTGATAGAGAGAGACGGACAGACTGATAGAGAGAGACGGACAGACTGATAGAGAGAGAGAGAGAGTTAGATAGAGAGATATTGAATATATGTACCTCAACAGTGTGTCGTGAAACGCCAACAGTTGTTCCAGAATCCCCAGAGCAGTTCTTTATGGTCACCATGTCTTCATCATCATTGCTGCATGTAGCCTATAACAAAAGAGTTACAAAAATTAGTTATAATTGATTACTTACAAGACAAGGTCCCCACTACGCTAAACCTGTAGGAAGTGTGTGTATTTATGGGGGTTATATAGCATTCCTGACACACTACAGGTCCCCACTACGTACAATACATTAGAAACAGTGTGTAAGAGTCGAGACCAAATATAATAGACTGATAGAGAGATGAGACGGACAGACTGATAGAGAGAGAGACGGACAGACTGATAGAGACGGACAGACTGATAGAGAGACGGACAGACTGATAGAGAGAGAGACGGACAGACTGATAGAGAGAGACGGACAGACTGATAGAGAGACGGACAGACTGATAGAGAGAGAGACGGACAGACTGATAGAGAGAGAGACGGACAGACTGATAGAGAGACGGACAGACTGATAGAGAGAGACAGAGAGAGAGAGTTAGATAGAGAGATATTGAATATATGTACCTCAACAGTGTGTCGTGAAGCGCCAACAGTTGTTCCAGAATCCCCAGAGCAGTTCTTTATGGTCACCATGTCTTCATCATCATTGCTGCATGTAGCCTATAATAAAAGAGTTACAAAAATTAGTTATAATTGATTACTTACAAGACAAGGTCCCCACTACGCTAAACCTGTAGGAAGTGTGTGTATTTATGGGGGTTATATGGCATTCCTGACACACTACAGGTCCCCACTACGTACAATACATTAGAAACAGTGTGTAAGAGTCGAGACCAAATATAATAGACTGACAGAGAGATGAGACGGACAGACTGATAGAGAGAGAGACGGACAGACTGATAGAGAGACGGACAGACTGATAGAGAGACGGACAGACTGATAGAGACGGACAGACTGATAGAGAGAGAGACGGACTGATAGAGAGAGAGACGGACAGACTGATAGAGAGAGACGGACAGACTGATAGAGAGAGAGAGACGGACAGACTGATAGAGACGGACAGACTGATAGAGAGAGACGGACAGACTGATAGAGAGAGACGGACAGACTGATAGAGAGAGACGGACAGACTGATAGAGAGACGGACAGACTGATAGAGAGACGGACAGACTGATAGAGACGGACAGACTGATAGAGAGAGAGACAGACTGATAGAGAGAGAGACGGACAGACTGATAGAGAGAGACGGACAGACTGATAGAGAGAGAGAGACGGACAGACTGATAGAGACGGACAGACTGATAGAGAGAGACGGACAGACTGATAGAGAGACGGACAGACTGATAGAGAGAGACGGACAGACTGATAGAGAGAGACGGACAGACTGATAGAGAGAGACGGACAGACTGATAGAGAGAGACGGACAGACTGATAGAGAGAGAGAGAGAGTTAGATAGAGAGATATTGAATATATGTACCTCAACAGTGTGTCGTGAAACGCCAACAGTTGTTCCAGAATCCCCAGAGCAGTTCTTTATGGTCACCATGTCTTCATCATCATTGCTGCATGTAGCCTATAACAAAAGAGTTACAAAAATTAGTTATAATTGATTACTTACAAGACAAGGTCCCCACTACGCTAAACCTGTAGGAAGTGTGTGTATTTATGGGGGTTATATGGCATTCCTGACACACTACAGGTCCCCACTACGTACAATACATTAGAAACAGTGTGTAAGAGTCGAGACCAAATATAATAGACTGACAGAGAGATGAGACGGACAGACGGATAGAGAGAGAGACGGACAGACTGATAGAGAGAGAGAGAGAGTTAGATAGAGAGATATTGAATATATGTACCTCAACAGTGTGTCGTGAAACGCCAACAGTTGTTCCAGAATCCCCAGAGCAGTTCTTTATGGTCACCATGTCTTCATCATCATTGCTGCATGTAGCCTATAACAAAAGAGTTACAAAAATTAGTTATAATTGATTACTTACAAGACAAGGTCCCCACTACGCTAAACCTGTAGGAAGTGTGTGTATTTATGGGGGTTATATAGCATTCCTGACACACTACAGGTCCCCACTACGTACAATACATTAGAAACAGTGTGTAAGAGTCGAGACCAAATATAATAGACTGATAGAGAGATGAGACGGACAGACTGATAGAGAGAAGGACAGACTGAACGTTTTATATACTATATATATATATATATGAAGAGTTCAGATGCAAAAGCCTCTAAGTGCCATTTGAAATTTTCTTCAAGAATGATCATTTTTAATCAAGCTTGTATATTTAAATTCAGTAATTTCACTTAAATGGCAATGATAATTACCTATTAATTGTTATTTAAGTGAAATTACTGAACTTAAATATACAAGTTTGATAAAAATCATCATTAAAGAAGAAAATTTCAAACGGCATTTAGAGGCTTTTGCATCTGAACTCTTCATATATCTTTTTTTAAGTATCGATACAAGTGGTTGAAATATTGATAAACTATTGTGGAAAAATATAACGTTAGTTAGCTGTATCGATATTTTAGCACAGCCCTACTAATAGATAGATGGATGGATAGACAGAGACAGACAAATAACTGTACAAAGAAGAAAAGTAGCCAAATTTTGTCAAACCTTTCTCCAAGGCCAGTCACTTCCTCCATAGTCATATGAGATTTCTTCTCCAGGAATTATGTCTTTTGCTGCAAAAAGGCACAAATGTGGCGTTCCCTCGACAATAACCTTTTTCATCATGCAGTTTGGGTTCACATCATCATTCACGAGCCGGCCTAGAGTGGTGTTCTCATGAGTTGCATCAATGCTTAGAAAAAAAAACATGAAATATGAAGGTTTAGCCTAACCTAACAAACCATAACAAGACCCAAATTAGGACATTATAACAAAGAAAAAAACATTTTTTTTTATTCATGTAAATTAAAAAAATTGGTAACACTTTATTTGAAAGGGTGTGCATAAGACTGACATGACACTGTCATAAACATGACATAACACCTGTCATGAACATGAAGGAGTCTTTATGAATGTTTATGACTTTTGCCATTAGGTGTCATTCGGTAAATTATGACACTTTTAATGCAAAGTTGACCTTGTTTAAATTGTCTTTGTTATGACAACTTAAAAATAACCAAGAAATCATGACCTGTCAACCTGACATCTTTATAACTAGTCCAACGTGTTCCACTTTACTTGAGGTAAGGGGAAATATTAATGACACTGTTGTTTGACAGCATTTGACAGTGTAATAACCCTTAATGACATCTTTATAACTAGTACAGTGTGTTTCACTTTACTTGAGGACAAGTAAAATATTCATGACAGTTATAATGGTGTCATGACGGCCAAAGTCAAAACCAACCACATATGACAGGGTAATGTAAACGCAAAGCTAAATAACTTCTTTAAGTTTGATAATTAGACCTGTTATGACATATGTGACAGGTTATGATTTCTTGGTTAATGTCAAGTTGTCATAATCAAGACATTTTTTGTCGCTGTTAATGTCAAGTTGTCATAACAAAGACATTTTAAACAATGTCAACTTTGCATTAAAAGCGTCAATGTACCGAATGACACTTAATGACAGTCATAAACATTCATAAAGACTCCTTCATGTTCATGACAGGTGTTATGTCATGTTTATGACAGTGTCATGTCAGTCTTATGCACACCCCTTCAAGTAAAGTGTTATCAAAAAATTAAACTATTTTAAAAACCTACCACCACTTCTTGTTTTGCCAGATGAAGTCAAACATATACACAGTATTCTGATTGACCTCTCTTCTGCGTTCAGATTCGATTAAAGCAATCATTTCCCCCCTATATTCAACAATAAAATCTCCTTTATTAAAAGGGGCCAATGCAAACACTCCACGACCTGAAAAAAGGGTAAAAAAATGTTAATACAATCCATTCTATACATTTAAAGAACTAGTTCACTTTAAAAAAAAAAAAAAAAAAAAAAACTTTAGCTGATAATTTACTCACCCCCATGCCATCCAAGATGGCCTTGTCTTTCTTTCTTCAGTCGAAAAAGAAATTAAAGGAGAACTCCGGTGAACAATGAACCTTTTGGTCTAATAAAACATCGGTACCTAGTCAATCGTTCTCTGAGGTGTGTTTTCATGATAATCGAATGTAAAGAGTTTTATCTCTAAAAACTGTTTAGCATATAATTCTAGCAATGGGGGCATTGACTAAGTAAAGAGAAATCGCTAGTTTATACCACTAACAAGGCTCAAAATAGCCCCACACTAACGCAGTAATATAATGAGGCTCCATACATGCAAAACGAAGCATTGAGAAGTTTGTAAGTGTACAGACTGTTTAATAAGAAGATACTTTATAAAGACAGTTCACTTAGTGTATACAGACAGGAGCCATCTTAAAAACTAGTCTCGATAAGTCAAACCATGAACGTCGTGCTGAGTGATCTGAACTCTATGAAGTTCAACGAACTTCTGAACTGTATGAACGGCGTTCAGGGATCGACTTATCGAGACTATTTTTTAACCACTGTCTGATAGGTACTTTTGCCTATTAATAAGATACTAGATTCAGATCGTTTCGTGCAGCCTAGCGAAATGATCGGTCATTTTTTTTAAATGACCGATGGTTTCGCTAGACAAGACCCTTATTCATCATCTGGTGTCGTTTAAAGCCCTTTGAAGCTGCACTGAAACTCTCTTTTGGACCTTGAACCGTTTGGTTCCCATTGAAGTCCATTATATGGAGAAAATCCTGTCATCAAAATTTTAATTTATTTTCGACTGAAGAAAGAAAGACAAGGACATCCTGGATGACATGGGGGTGAGTAAATTATCAGCAAAAGTGAACTATTTTAAAAGTGATTTGTTATTATTTAAAATTTATATTATTTAAAAGTGAACTAATCCTTTAATAATACACTAATGGTTAGCCCATTATAAATAACTTCTGTAATAGTTTAACCAGGGTTTCTACAACTTTTGACAAAGAATCGCAGAGAACACTGTCAAGACACACATTTAAAGGGATAGTTCACTTTGAAATTAATTTTTGATATGTTTTAGCTTACCTCAAGGGCATCCAAGATGTCTTTGTTTCCACAGTAGTTTCAATTTTGACATTTTTTGGTCAAACTGTTGTTGTCTGTCTGTCATACACTGGAGGCTAAGGGGGTCCACAATCGGTTCACCTCAAAGAGCATGCACAGAGAAGTCAAAATTAAACATGATTTAATGACTCGTAAATGTAAGTACACATTGATGGCATAAGACATGAAACGAGCGGTTTGTGTGAGAAAACGAACAGTATTTATATAGTTTTTACTTCTTGTTAACAGCCGTCGAACTGATCTAAATCAGATGTCCAACTGAACATATTTAGAAATACCGGAAATCGCAATGGAAGACGATTTCGATATATCTAAATATGTTTAGTGAAAGGTAAAACTTCCGAAATCTCTGTGTAAACAATGCGTGACGTAGACGCGCGAGAGATCACTTCCGGCGTAACCTCTGGAGACGGTTCAGTTTGGTTCAGTTGGACATCTGATTCAGATCAGTTCGACGGCTGTTAACAAGAGGTAAAAACTATATAAATACTGTTGGTTTTCTCACACAAACCGCTCGTTTCGTGTCTTAGGCCATCAATGTGTACTTACAATTACGAGTCATTAAATCATGTTTAATTTGGACTTCTCTGTGCATGCTCTTTGAGGTGAATCGATTGAGGACCCCCTTCACCTCCAGTATATGACTGACAGACAAGAACGGTTTGACCAAAAAATGTCAAAATTGAAAATACTGTGGAAACAAAGACACCTACATCTTGGATGACCTTGAGGTAAGATCCCTTTAAAGGCTTTTTCAAATAAATGTTTAAGTTTAAAGCGTATTAATCCCCATGGGGCAAATAGTTTGAACTCACATGGTGACTCACATGAAAACACTTAGCATATACATTCAATACATATTAAAAATATACTAACTACTTTAGACAATTTACTGCAAAACTGCTCAAATGTTGTTTTTGTTGTTGTTTTTAAAGAAATTGTAAAGGAGTAAATAATTATATGTAATCAGATTTTTTTTCAACATAAAATAAATCACAATTTTAAAATATCCCTCATATTTCTAGGTTTTAAATGACCCCAGAACCCATTCGTTTGAAAAGAATCATAGTTACTATACTATTGGGTCATTTATGACATAAAATATCATCGTTAAGAAGCTGTGGAAAATAATTTACCTTACCATAGATAGTTAACAGTTACATTAAGGAGCCATACTCATTAATGCGGGCTATAACATTACATATAAGATATAATTAATTCGACGACTCCTTTATACATAACCACGATTTACTAATCTGTTGCCTGGTGGTGTTAGTTTAATCAAACTTGTGTGAACGTGTTACTGATTAATGGCCGCCATGATATACATTTTACATGTGCGGTCATGTGCGGAGCTCCGTAGTAAGATAATAAAACCATTTCTTTACAATCAACTCACATCTATAAACTCTCTACAAACCTACCTTTATGATCATTTATGTATCTAGCCTCCAGTGCATCAGTCTTGTCGATGGCATTGATAACATGTTCCTCAGCATCTTTTGCTGGTCTGATTCTCCTCCGTCTCATGTCGATGTTGAACTCGGGCACGTCTCAGCGTCACCCCGGGGTTCACGAAGGCCGCAGGCCGCTCCGCTCCGCTCGCTTATATCTCCAGCCGTTAACTAATTAGGACTCACTACACCACGCGTTATATACACTTTAAATTATATACCGACATGCAATTTAAGTTTATCAATAGTATTTTTGCTAGAGTCAACGAGTAACATCAATTAAGTTAAGTTACACCTCATTAGAAAACTCCATTCGATCATGTAATTTAACAATCTTTCGGAATTATTTGAACTTGTGATGTATTTTTTATTTAATTATCGAAAATAACAATAAAAATAAGCTAATTACCTGAAAAAATGTATTGATTTCGTTGATTGACCACCAATTACCTCGTCGTGACTCGTTTGATTAAGCGCGATTGTTTTGCGCATGAGCAGTTGGTGAAATGTGTTTCTTACGTCACAGGTGTGCTTACCGATGCAGTACCGCGAACATACTGCAGAAGCGCTAAAGAGCAGCGCTGCCATACACACTTACACTCTGAGATCAGGTATATGTTCATGGTGGGGATTTAGAAAAAAACTGCACTAGGCATATCAGCAACACCTGCTGAGACTATTACAAGCAAATCATTGTGGGGACCGTGGAATTGGTCCCCACCATGTTTTTGGTCCCCACTTTGTGAGTGTGCTAACATGCTGAGGACCCCACCATGTGATAAAAACAAACACACACCCACACACACACACACACACACACACACATAAATACATGTAAATAAAAATAGCAAAAAAAAAACATCAAATGTGTTTTTAGTCAGAGTATTATTTTATACAGAAACAAATATTTGTAATTCAGATAAGAATGAAGTTAGTGTTTTAAAATCTTAAGGAAAACAAATATATTGAAATATAGCACATGAATTTTAAATTCATTCAACTTCAATTACAAATACAATCTTACTTTTATTTAAAGCAATCTATACATTTAAAAGATGGGGGTTATATGCCTATTTTGTCATTTAAAAATATTGTTATGCAAAATTGTTATGCAAAAAGACAAGGACTTAGAAACAAGGACTTGTAGGAAAAATCACAGCCAGCCACACACACACACATAAACACAGACAACAGCCCTCCCCTCCCCACACAGACACACACACCCACACACACACACAGAGAGAGAGAGAGAGAGAGAGAGAGAGAGAATCGCAGGGGAAATAAATCCATTCAAACTACAATATCTGACTTTCTGTTGCTCAGAGCGAATGACTTTAAATTGGAAAGTTGATCGGCTTGACGAGAACAATATACGTGGTAAGTTTTGTAACTGTAGGTAAATTGAGCAAAGTTATAACACACTTTATGTGTCCTTTTTTAGTCATAAAATTCATTTCCTCGCCACGGCCAGACCGTTCTAGATATCAAAAATCCGTCCGGAATTGAGCATCCTCAATGTCTTGACTTCATGCACACCGAGTTTGGTTGTGATTGGTAAACACATGCATTGTGATTTGATGTATTTCTCCTAGGACAATTATTCAAACAACCCATAATTCATAATTCATAAATAACTTCCATTTGAACTGTCATAAAACTTAGAGCACGAAAGTTGTTTGGCCTGATGTGATCTATAATTGTACCGAGTTTCATATTAATTCATGCAAGTGTGTTTGATTTATGGACAAATGTTCGAATCCCAGTCCAGGGGGCGCTGTCGAGCCGCCCTGCCACGCCCGGTTACCAGTTTCAGCCCGGCCCTAATGGCCATGGGTTCTGACCCGTGTGCAAAGTTTCAAGAGTTTTCGAGGCTGTTAAGGCCCCCGAAAATGCCAGAGAAGTCGCACACAGCAAATAAAGGGTTAAAATTAACCTGACAAGCCCCCCTCCTCTCACTCACACAGAGAGACACTGAGAGACTGGCAAAATTCTGAGATTTTCTCTACATTCAAACAAACATATGTGACTTTCTGTGGGTCCTAGCTAATGAGTGTCAATTAGAAAGTTGTCCGGCTCGAGGAGTACAATATACATACCGATTTTTGTAACTGTAGATAAAACTAACAACCCCACTTTTGTCAAAAGGTGGCGCTACTGAGCCCTCACCACGCCCGTTTCTGCAACTTTGCACATGTCTACTGGCCAATAAATGTGATGTGTCTGTCGAGTTTCATGCAATTTAAAGCATGCTAAGGGTCTCAAAAGCATCCTAAAAGAAGGGTAAAGTTTGATGCGTCGCCACGGCAACAGTTTCAAAGATATCAAGAATCCATTCACAGGTCTACATCTGCCGTATGTTTACATTATACATATGAAGTTTGAAGCAAATCGGGTAAAAATAAAAGGGTGATATCAAAGCATTTTGAAAGTGACACACTTCCTGCTGCCAGTTGGTGGCGCTATAACTTTGACTCACAATAGTCACATCCATGTGATCGTCCTCTTACAGCGAACATACTGCTGAAGTTTCATCAAGATCAGTTAATGTATGCTGAAGTTATAACAAACTTCCTGTTTCACGTTTCTCGCCATGATTTTGTTTCCTCGCCACGGCCAAACCGTTCGAGATATCAAAAATCCCCACACAAGCTTTCATCCTCAATGTCTTGACTTCACGCTGACCGAGTATCGTCGAATTTGGATCAAAGCTCTAGGAGGAGTATTTCAAATACCATTGCGAGCGTTTTACAAACAAACCTCAATAGCCGACTTCCTGTTGGGCTGGAAAAAAAGTAAAAGCGCGAGGTATAGATGAAACGATGAGATCAACATGCGTACCGAGTTTCATATTATTACATGCAAGCGTGTTTGAGTTATGGACCAAGTGTTCGGACCCCATTCCAGGGGGCGCTGACGAGCCCCCCTGCCACGCCCAGGTACCATCTTCAGCCCGGCTCTGATGGCCGCGGGTTCTGACCCGTGTGCAAAGTTTCAAGAGTTTTCGAGCATGTTAAGGGCCCCAAAAGTGCCCGAATAGTCGTAAGAAAAATAATAATAAATATAGCTGCGAGCAGCGATGGCGGGCCCAAGCCGGTGGCACCGCAACCCCGGTTCCTTTAGTTACCTAAATGCACCCGGGTGGCGGTGCCGAAGGCTTTGGCCCTTTTATGATTAAATGTTAAAACGGCTTGCCATACTCTGTCATTTCGACTAGTCACAATTATGTTACAGATATCTTAAATGATAATACAAACTATCCAAAATGTAATTACGAATAGACAGAAAGACGTTGTTGATATCTACAATGTTAATTCCGGACAGGCAAACTTAGCTTTTAAATGTTAAAAGGGCTTGCCATACAGGGACGTAGGCTCAGAGAGAGGCTCACCATATTCAGACCAAAATATCTGACTTCCTCTTGGTCCGAGCTAATGACTATGTATTAGAAAGTTGTACGGCTTGAGGAGTACAATGTATATACCGATTTTTGTAACTGTAGATAAAACTAACAACCAATGTAGTAGCACTTCTCTTTTTTTGATTGGCTGATGCGTAGCAGGGTCGACTGCTGAACTCCAGGCGAGACGCGCTTGATTCTCACGTGAGAGCGGCGCGGCCAGAGAAATTGCGTATATTAAATATATTATTAATAGTTTTTCCGCATGAGAAATACAATGTGTGACGGGAGTGTGAGACAAAAGACTGAAACGAGTGACTGTCATGCTCAATGCGTGACACACTATAAAAAAATATTTCACACTGACTCCACATTTAGGGGGCCACAAGGGGGTCCAAGCTTGTTGTCGCAGGGGCACTGGCCCCCCCAGGCCCCGCCTAGAACCGCCATTGCTCACACACACACACACACTTTCTCTCTCTCTCAAGAAGCAAAAACATGACTGCTAAAGGTTGTATCAGCGATGGCGGGGTAACATCACTTAACATCACGAGTGCTATTCCCTTAGGCCACGCCCCCTTGTCTCCCCAAAGTATTATAAGCAATCATGCGCATCCCGTGTGCAGAATGATGCACTTGAAGCAACACCAAGTCACAGCACGCAACGCTTCACATTGAAAAGAACATAGCGAAGGGATGGTATCTATAATCTATGCTTAGTAGGGCTGCACGATTTGGGAAAATGTCATATTGCCATTATTGAGCCAATATTGCAATTGCGATTTGCGACTCCGATATAATAAAATGGTTTCATGAGTCCAACTTGCTTGGTTCTAAAGTAAAATGCACACACAGATTAATGTTTATTTCTCAACTCAAACTAAAAACAACAACAACAATAAATGATTGATAACACCTATAATGATCAATAAACCATCAACCAAACCAACATTACAGTGATTCCATCAATTGAAAGCCATCAACTTTTTAAAAAATTATTACGCTTAAAAAAAAATATATAACAGCTTTTAAATTAAGTGAACTTCAAACAATCCCCACATAAACCCATAATAAAAAACATATTTACCTGTGCCCTTCCTGTCTTAACAGGTACAGAAATTGAATAAAGTTATCAAACAGTCTGCGCTGCCTGAATCATAAATTATATATATAATAATCCTTATTAAAGCTACAAAAGTTCTTTACTCAAGATCAGTGAGTAATTTTCTAATTTCCCTTTGTTCTTTTAACTTTACTGAAAGAACGCTTTATTCGCTGCTGGCCCTTTAAGAGCACCCGTTGCCGAGACGCGGATCTCACACGCGCCTCATAGCACAACTCTTTTCGTCCATAGACTTTTCTTATGTTATGAAGATACTAGACAAAATCACATTTTGGCATAATTGTGTGTGCTATTGTTCGTTCAAGCTCGAAAGAGAACTGTTTATTCTGGGCTGGCACACGGTCAGTGCATGCGCATTATGCGAGTCTCATCTATTCTAATCTAGGGCACTCACAGGCAGCTTTTCACTTCTTGTCGTGCAAAATGCGAAAAGGCATTTGAACCAATAAGAGGGGGATCTTGTAACACTAGTCAAAGGATGACAAAAAAGAAGAGATGCTGCGCTAATAGCCCTACTTTGTTTATTTCATATAAAATCGCGGCATTTTGCGTTATATAATTGCATAGGTTTGAGATCGCTATTACGACTGCGATATAATTAATCGTGCAGCACTAATGCTTTGTGTATTCTAAAGGGCAATAAACTCCACTCCAGCAAGATAGTCATTTTATGCAAATCATAGACCTTTATGCCTTATCTACAAATAAAGTATAATATTGGGAACACTGATCTTGAAGAGAGTGTCGTCGTGTTACTGTCGCAACCGAACGCGACGCGCTAATGCTGATGCATGGAGAATGACTGAGGCGAGATGACTTTCCGTTAACTTTAACTTAGAGACTAAAATATTAATTTTACCACACATTAAGCTATTGAATGACTTTAGAAGTCTTGGAATATAGTGTGAAAACTTGATTGTGCTTTACAGTTTTTTATGCCTTTAGTGGGGCTTAACAAAATAACACAATATGCAGAATGTCGGACGTCACTTATAGGCTAAACTGTTTTTATAGATAAAACTATTTACATTCGGCAGTCATGAAAACAAATCTCAGATAACGGTTGACTAGGTAACAATGTGTAATTTTGCGCCGGAGTTCTCCTTTAACTTACATTAGCTAGCTAACTACGAACGAGCTAACCAGATAACATTAACAAATTGACAAGCACTTACTGGGCACAGTGGGCAGAATGGCTCTTCAAATGACGGACGAAATTGGAGGTTGTCATCTGACTGTCCGCGATCTTAACGTTGCATGTCTTGCAAAGCGCTGTTCTTTTGCCATCTTGTTGTAAGAAATTCTTGAATCCAAAAGCGACGACGACCCTCGTTATCCCTCCGGCTGACATGTTGATGTGATCTGATGTAAGTGGGCGTGGTGTGCGCGTAAGGTATGAGAGGGCATGACTGATGATCTCGTGATCCAGTCATGACAGCGCTATTCTCAGCCTGCGCTCCAGCTGGATCAACTTTATTTTTTTTACATAATTTATATATTTTAAATTCAAACTGAAAACATGATGTGATTAACACTCAAGTCATATTATTACATGCAAGTGTGTTTGATTTATGGACCAAATTTTCAGATCAAGTTTATGGACCAAGTTAATTTAATTAATAAACTAATTATATAAAACTATTAATGCACTACAATTAAACTGGTTATATGCCTTTACTTATAAAAAATAAAAAACTTATTTAAAAAAATACCAGGCTTAAGGCATTTATTTTTTATGCAGGCCATACACACAGGAGTGAAATGGTTAAGACCCCTCCCCCTACAAACACACACACATACACAGACAGGCAAAGACAGAGATGTAGGCTCAGATTAAGCAAGACCACATTCAAACAAACATATCTGACTTTCTGTGGGTCCTAGCTAATGAGTGTCAATTAGAAAGTTGTCCGGCTCGAGGAGTACAATATACATACCGATTTTTGTAACTGTAGATAAAACTAACAACCCTACTTTTGTCAAAAGGTGGCGCTACTGAGCCCTCACCACGCCCGTTTCTGAAACATTGCACGTGTCTACTGGCTAATAAATGTGATGTGTCTGTCGAGTTTCATGCATTTTGAAGCATGCTAAGGGTCTCAAAAGCATCCTAAAAGCATCCTAAAAGAAGGGTAAAGTTTGATGCGTCGCCACGGCAACATCTTCAAAGATATCAAGAATCCATTCACAGGTCTACATCTGCCGTATGTTTACATTATATATATGAAGTTTGAAGCAAATCGGGTAAAAATAAAAGGGTGATATCAAAGCATTTTGAAAGTGACACACTTCCTGCTGCCAGTTGGTGGCGCTATAACTTTGACTCACAATAGTCACATCCATGTGATCGTCCTCTTACAGCGAACATACTGCTGAAGTTTCATCAAGATCAGTTAATGTATGCTGAAGTTATAACAAACTTCCTGTTTCACGTTTCTCGCCATGATTTCGTTTCCTCGCCACGGCCAAACCGTTCGAGATATCAAAAATCCCCACACAAGCTTTCATCCTCAATGTCTTCACTTTACGCTGACCGAGTATCATCGAATTTGGATCAAAGCTCTAGGAGGAGTATTTCAAATAACATTGCGAGCGTTTTACAAACAAACCTCAATAGCCGACTTCCTGTTGGGCTGGGGTAAAAAGTAAAAGCGCGAGGTATAGATGAAACGATGAGATCAACATGCGTACCGAGTTTCATATTATTACATGCAAGCGTGTTTGAGTTATGGACCAAGTGTTCGGACCCCATTCCAGGGGGCGCTGACGAGCCCCCCTGCCACGCCCAGGTACCATCTTCAGCCCGGCTCTGATGGCCGCGGGTTCTGACCCGTGTGCAAAGTTTCAAGAGTTTTCGAGCATGTTAAGGGCCCCAAAAGTGCCCGAATAGTCGTAAGAAAAATAATAATAATAATAATAATAATAAATATAGCTGCGAGCAGCGATGGCGGGCCCAAGCCGGAGGCACCGCAACCCCGGTTCCTTTAGTTACCTAAAGGCACCCGGGTGGCGGTGCCGAAGGCTTTGGCCCTTTCATGATTAAATGTTAAAACGGCTTGCCATACTCTGTCATTTCGACTAGTCACAATTATGTTACAGATATCTTAAATGATAATACAAACTATCCAAAGTGTAACGACTAGACAGAAAGACTTTGTTGATATCTACAATGTTAATTCCGGACAGGCAAACTTAGCTTTTAAATGTTAAAAGGGCTTGCCATACAGGGACGTAGGCTCAGAGAGAGGCTCACCATATTCAGACCAAAATATCTGACTTCCTCTTGGTCCGAGCTAATGACTATGTATTAGAAAGTTGTACGGCTTGAGGAGTACAATGTATATACCGATTTTTGTAACTGTAGATAAAACGAACAACCCCACTTTTAAGTATATAT
Organism: Pimephales promelas; assembly: GCF_988280905.1. Classification (NCBI taxonomy): domain Eukaryota; kingdom Metazoa; phylum Chordata; class Actinopteri; order Cypriniformes; family Leuciscidae; genus Pimephales; species Pimephales promelas. The sequence goes on along the minus strand of NC_142790.1, from coordinate 9,883,795 downwards.
ATGGTGCCTTTAGTGTTATTCTGCACGACGTGCAAAAACTTAACCCCCGCTTTTTTAAGTATATATATATATATATATATAAAGAGGGTTATTCTGCACGACGTGCAAAAACTTAACCTCCGCATTGACTGTCGAAGAGAAGTGTGCAGAAGAGCTTGCATCAGTGAGGGCTTTGCAAAATATATATACATACAAACACACACACACACACATATAAATGAGGTTAGTGTTTTACAATATTAAGGAAAGCAAATGTATTGAAATATAGCACATTAATTTTAAATTCATTCAGCTTCAATTACCAATTTGTAGTTTACCAATTTATCTTACTTTTATTTAAAGCAAACTATACATTTAAAAGATTAGGGTTATATGCATATTTTGTCATTTAAAAAAATACAAAATTGTTATGCAAAAAGATAAGGACTTGCAGAAAAAATCTACAGTCAGCCACACACACACACACACATAAACGCAGACACCAGCAACCCCCCCCCCCCTCCCTCTTCCCCATACAGACACTGATAGAGACAAGATACACATCCAAACTGCAATATCTGACTTTCTTTTGGTCTGAGCTGTTAATTAGAAAGTTGATCGGCTTGACAAGAACAATATATGTGGCATGTTTTGTAACTGTAGGTAAAACGAGCAAAGTTAACACATTTTATGTGTCCTTTTTTAGTCATAAAATTATTTTCCTCGCCACGGCCAAACCGTTCGAGATATCAAAAATCCGTCCGGATTTGAGCATCCTCAATGTCTTGACTTCATGCACACCGAGTATGGTGGTGATTGGTAAACACATGCGTTGTAATTTGATGTATTTCTCCTAGGAGATTTATTCAAACAACACATAATTCCCAACTTCCATTTGAACTGTCTTAAAACTTAGAGCAGAGATGGGCGCAGGTCACGCAAGTCTCAAGTAAGTCTCAAGTCTTAACCGTCAAGTCTCAAGTAAGTCCCAAGTATTTTTTTGGGGGGGGGGGGGGGGCAAGTCAAGTCAAGTCACAGGCTATGTCAAGTCAAGTCAAGTCTTGTAGTAGGTTAAGTCAAGTGCAAGTCAAGTCACCTTATTATTTTAATTTTACATGCAGAATCTGATTTTAATAAAATGAAAAGACAAGATAAGTGTTTGCCAGTAAATTACAATAATTTGCATTGTAAATACTCATGTTCAGTAAAATACACCATGGAATCAAACAAAATTGTAACTTCATAAAATTATTTATTTTTCACTTCTGCCAACAGTGTGTTTGAAATGTTTTAAATTTTCAACATTGAGTCCATAAAACAAATAAAAGCTTAACATCCTACAGACTCTCTGAACACCTTCCTCTCTCTCAAACACAGTTTACAAACAATATTAAACTTTGTTACATTTCTCCTCTCTCTCTCTCTCTCTCTCTCTCTCTCTCTCTCTCTCTCTCTCTCTCTCTCTCTCTCTCTCTCTCTCTCTCTCTCTCTCTCTCTCACACACACACAGTGGCGGTTCTAGACCATTTCAACTGGGGGGGCCAAGCTGGGGCCAGTTGTACTGTTAGAGGGGCCAGTTACATTTAGACCTTATCATTTTCTGCACTGCACTGAATGCATAAATAAGCAAAATACCATGTTTATAATTATCCAACAATTTGCATTTCCATTATATTTTTACATTTGCATTACATATATCAGTCTGTATTTGAATTTCCATTTTATTTTTTTACATTGAATATACAGTATGTATATATATATATATATATATATATATATATATATATATATATATATAATTTTTACAAATTAATCTACGATTTTTGTGGGGTTTTTTTTTTTTTTTTTGCAAAAAGATCAGCAAATTATCCTCTAAACTGGCCTTTTTAGGGGGCTTTCCTCTCAGGGTGAATGAGCTTTTTTATAATTATTTTTTTCCTGACATCTTTGAAAGACAGAAGCAATAATTAATGCATCCTTGGCCAGGATATAATTATAAAATATGACATGATTTTAAAAGTGACCTATAATATCGACTATGTAATACACTTTAATTTATCTAGTGCTAATAAAATTATTAAGCCTATTTGGAGAGAGAGATGTTTTAAAATCGACTATGCATTACACTTTAATTTATCTAGTGCTAATAAAATTATTAAGCCTATTTGGAGAGAGAGATGTTTATAATGTGACAATATGTCAGTCATCGTGATTCGTGTAATAAGATGACTAGGCCTAGACTACTTGTTCTGAGCAGGTGTTGTCAGTGAACAGGCTGTAAACTGTTGTCTAAGTTACAGACTGATACTAATTAAATGGGAAACGAATCGATTACCTAACGTAACCTCGGTTCTCTCTAGATGAGGGAACGAGCATTGCGTAAGCTAGCTTACGCTACGGGAAAGATTCATCTTACATCAGTCAAGTTGTCATAGTTTTTGTCAAACAAGTTGTGAATTTGTTGTAACATTAAAACAGGAGATCATGACTTACTCCGTGCTCCAAGTGATGTTCGGAGCTCCAGTGATTAGTTTCATCTGTGGGACGGGTGAAGAAACTTTCGGAAGATGTTGTAACAGAATCATATGAACAATTCCAGGATATGCTTTTTTTCATTGGTTGTTGCGTTAAATTTTACCCAGATACAATAGTGCCCTTTTCTGATTGGCTATTAAGTAGCACTTCTCTTTTTTTGATTGGCTGATGCGTAGCAGGGTCGACTGCTGAACTCCAGGCGAGACGCGCTTGATTCTCACGTGAGAGCGGCGCGGCCAGAGAAATTGCGTATATTAAATATATTATTAATAGTTTTTCCGCATGAGAAATACAATGTGTGACGGGAGTGTGAGACAAAAGACTGAAACGAGTGACTGTCATGCTCAATGCGTGACACACTATAAAAAAATATTTCACACTGACTCCACATTTAGGGGGGCCACAAGGGGGTCCAAGCTTGTTGTCGCAGGGGCACTGGCCCCCCCAGGCCCCCGCCTAGAACCGCCACTGCTCATACACACACACACACACTTTCTCTCTCTCTCAAGAAGCAAAAACATGACTGCTAAAGGTTGTATCAGCGATGGCGGGGTAACATCACTTAACATCACGAGTGATATTCCCTTAGGCCACGCCCCCTTGTCTCCCCAAAGTATTATAAGCAATCATGCGCATCCCGTGTGCAGAATGATGCACTTGAAGCAACACCAAGTCACAGCACGCAACGCTTCACATTGAAAAGAACATAGCGAAGGGATGGTATCTATAATCTATGCTTAGTAGGGCTGCACGATTTGGGAAAATGTCATATTGCCATTATTGAGCCAATATTGCAATTGCGATTTGCGACTCCGATATAATAAAATGGTTTCATGAGTCCAACTTGCTTGGTTCTAAAGTAAAATGCACACACAGATTAATGTTTATTTCTCAACTCAAACTAAAAACAACAACAACAACAATAAATGATTGATAACACCTATAATGATCAATAAATCATCAACCAAACCAACATTACAGTGATTCCATCAATTGAAAGCCATCAACTTTTTAAAAAATTATTAGGCTTAAAAAAAAATATATAACAGCTTTTAAATTAAGTGAACTTCAAACAATCCCCACATAAACCCATAATAAAAAACATATTTACCTGTGCCCTTCCTGTCTTAACAGGTACAGAAATTGAATAAAGTTATCAAACAGTCTGCGCTGCCTGAATCATAAATTATATATATAATAATCCTTATTAAAGCTACAAAAGTTCTTTACTCAAGATCAGTGAGTAATTTTCTAATTTCCCTTTGTTCTTTTAACTTTACTGAAAGAACGCTTTATTCGCTGCTGGCCCTTTAAGAGCACCCGTTGCCGAGACGCGGATCTCACACGCGCCTCATAGCACAACTCTTTTCATCCATAGACTGTTCTTATGTTATGAAGATACTAGACAAAACCACATTTTGGCATAATTGTGTGTGCTATTGTTCGTTCAAGCTCGAAAGAGAACTGTTTATTCTGGGCTGGCACACGGTCAGTGCATGCGCATTATGCGAGTCTCATCTATTCTAATCTAGGGCACTCACAGGCAGCTTTTCACTTCTTGTCGTGCAAAATGCGAAAAGGCATTTGAACCAATAAGAGGGGGATCTTGTAACACTAGTCAAAGGATGACAAAAAAGAAGAGATGCTGCGCTAATAGCCCTACTTTGTTTATTTCATATAAAATCGCGGCATTTTGCGTTATATAATTGCATAGGTTTGAGATCGCTATTACGACTGCGATATAATTAATCGTGCAGCACTAATGCTTAGTGTATTCTAAAGGGCAATAAACTCCACTCCAGCAAGATAGTCATGTTATGCAAATCATAGACCTTTATGCCTTATCTACAAATAAAGTATAATATTGGGAACATTGATCTTGAAGAGAGTGTCGTCGTGTTACTGTCGCAACCGAACGCGACGCGCTAATGCTGATGCATGGAGAATGACTGAGGCGAGATGACTTTCCGTTAACTTTAACTTAGAGACTAAAATATTAATTTTACCACACATTAAGCTATTGAATGACTTTAGAAGTCTTGGAATATAGTGTGAAAACTTGATTGTGCTTTACAGTTTTTTATGCCTTTAGTGGGGCTTAACAAAATAACACAATGTCGGACGTCACTTATAGGCTAAACTGTTTTTATAGATAAAACTATTTACATTCGGCAGTGATGAAAACAAATCTCAGATAACGGTTGACTAGGTAAATGTGTAATTTTGCGCCGGAGTTCTCCTTTAACTTACATTAGCTAGCTAACTACGAACGAGCTAACCAGATAACATTAACAAATTGACAAGCACTTACGGGCAGAATGGCTCTTCAAATGACGGACGAAATTGGAGGTTGTCATCTGACTGTCCGCGATCTTAACGTTGCATGTCTTGCAAAGCGCTGTTCTTTTGCCATCTTGTTGTAAGAAATTCTTAAATCCGAAAGCGACCCTCGGTATCCCTCCGGCTGACATGTTGATGTGATCTGATGTAAGTGGGCGTGGTGTGCGTAAGGTATGAGAGGGCATGACTGATGATCTCTGATCCAGTCATGACAGCGCTATTCTCAGCCTGCGCTCCAGCTGGATCAACTTTATTTTTTTACATAATTTATATATTTTATATTCAAACTGAAAACATGATGTGATTAACACTCAAGTCATATTATTACATGCAAGTGTGTTTGATTTATGGACCAAATTTTCAGATCAAGTTTATGGACCAAGTTAATTTAATTAATAAACTAATTATATAAAACTATTAATGCACTACAATTAAACTGGTTATATGCCTTTACTTATAAAAAATAAAAAACTTATTTAAAAAAATACCAGGCTTAAGGCATTTATTTTTTATGCAGGCCATACACACAGGAGTGAAATGGTTAAGACCCCTCCCCCTACAAACACACACACATACACAGACAGGCAAAGATAGAGATGTAGGCTCAGATTCAGCAAGACCACATTCAAACAAACATATCTGACTTTCTGTGGGTCCTAGCTAATGAGTGTCAATTAGAAAGTTGTCCGGCTTGAGGAGTACAATATACATACCGATTTTTGTAACTGTAGATAAAACTAACAACCCCACTTTTGTCAAAAGGTGGCGCTACTGAGCCCTCACCACGCCCGTTTCTGAAACTTTGCACGTGTCTACTGGCTAATAAATGTGATGTGTCTGTCGAGTTTCATGCAATTTCAAGCATGCTAAGGGTCTCAAAAGCATCCTAAAAGAATGGTAACGTTTGATGCGTCGCCACGGCAACAGTTTCAAAGATATCAAGAATCCATTCACAGGTCTACATCTGCCGTATGTTTACATTATACAGATGACGTTTGAAGCAAATCGGGTAAAAATAAAAGGGTGATATCAAAGCATTTTGAAAGTGACACACTTCCTGCTGCCAGTTGGTGGCGCTATAACTTTGACTCACAATAGTCACATCCATTTGATCGTCCTCTTACAGCAAACACACTGCTGAAGTTTCATCAAGATCAGTTAATGTATGCTGAAGTTATAACACACTTCCTGGTTCACGTTTCTCGTCATGATTTCGTTTCCTCGCCACGGCCAAACCGTTCGAGATATCAAAAATCCCCTCGCAAACTTTCATCCTCAATGTCTTGACTTCATGCTGACCGAGTTTTGTCGAATTTGGATCAAAGCTCTAGGAGGAGTATTTAACATTCCATTGTGAGCGTTTTACAAACAAACTTCAATAGCCGACTTCCTGTTGGGCTGGGGTAAAAAGTAAAAGCGCGAGGTATAGATGAAACTATGAGATCAACATGTGCACCGAGTTTCATATTATTATATACAAACGTGTTTGAGTTATGGACCAAGTGTTCGGACCCCGTTCCAGGGGGCGCTGACGAGCCGCCCTGCCACGCCCGGGTACCAGCTTCAGCCCGGCTCTGATGGCCGCGGGTTCTGACCCATGTGCAAAGTTTCAAGAGTTTTCGAGCACGTTAAGGGCCCCAAAAATGCCCAAAAGGTTACAAAATAATAATAATAAAATATAGCTGCGAGCAGCGATGGCGGGCCCAAGCCGGTGGCACCGCAACCCCGGTTCCTTTAGTTACCTAAAGGCACCCGGGTGGCGGTGCCGAAGGCTTTGGCCCTTTTATGATTAAATGTTAAAACGGCTTGCCATACTCTGTCATTTCGACTAGTCACAATTATGTTACAGATATCTTAAATGATAATACAAACTATCCAAAATGTAATTGCGAATAGACAGAAAGACGTTGTTGATATCTACAATGTTAATTCCGGACAGGCAAACTTAGCTTTTAAATGTTAAAAGGGCTTGCCATACAGGGACGTAGGCTCAGAGACAGGCTCACCATATTCAAACCAAAATATCTGACTTCCTCTTGGTCCGAGCTAATGACTATGTATTAGAAAGTTGTCAGGCTTGAGGAGTACAATGTATATACCGATTTTTGTAACTGTAGATAAAACTAACAACCCCACTTTTGTCAAAAGGTGGCGCTATTTAGTCCTTGCACCATGCCCGTTTCTGAAACTTTGCACATGTCTACTGGCTAATAAATTTGATGTATCTGTTGAGTTTCAAGCAATTTCAATTTCAATTTCAATTTGACTGTTGAAAAGAAGTGCGCCGATTAGATACTCAGGATCGGTATCGGCTCTGACACTGCCATCTTTGACGAGGCTGATTCAAATTCTATATTGTGCATATACTATTCTATGTTAGGCACAAAGGCACAAAAACTTTCTAAAGTACCATAAAGTTTTTGTGTACTGTATTATTAGTGTTCTGAAGCTATTATGTGATATAGAAATTAATATTTAAATAATTAAATTCAAGAACACAAACTTTTCCCTCTCTGCGCCTGTCAGTCATTCTCCATTCAGCATTCAAACAGCACGTCACATTCGGTTACAGTCAATGATGAAACGATCTTCAAGATGATTGAATGTTAATCCTATTATACTGGATCTTTAAGATAAAGGTCTAAAGGTCTATATTTTCGAATGAAGAAACTTTTTCTTGCTGGACTTTATTGCTGTAACTTAATCGTGTTACTTTCTACCGGGTGTCGGACGCTGTCGGTTAGATCACAACACTAGAGTCAGAGCACTATAATTGTTCTTCACGCACACAGTAACTGAAATTTAAAACCTTTAAAAGAAAAGGCTCAATAAACTATTGCATAGATAGATAATGTATAATACACTGTTCATAAATATGTATTTCCTTTGTGCTTTGAACTTTTCAATATGGACTCAATGCGCTGTAACTTCATGTGGCTTCAAGCACATCATTCTCCGCTCGGGATGCACATAAGTGCTTTGTGCTGCACCGTATTGGAGCCGTAATATCATAATGCAGTGACGTAATGACAGATTATTAATTGCCTTTCAATTATATGTTGCTGCGTCATTAAACATCTGTCCTATGCATTTCAAACATTTATAGCAGCCATGGCCATATTTTTTTATGATTTTTGTTATCTTGTTTTTCATGAATGTATTTTTCAAAAAGAAGAGCAATGTGTATTATCTATTATTAATATGGTTTATAATAGCATTTTTGTCATATATTATGACAAAGTAATCATATGATCCACCAGCGAGGAACCAGCAGAACAGAGTGAACATTCTTTCTGTTTAGTTCAATCCTACTTAATAGGAATTTATTTAAAATGCTCGCTCTACTCCACACCATTAATGTCTTGTGCGGACATCCGTATTTTGACTTTCGGTTTTAAGTAAGCGATTTAAAAGCTCCCAAGTCCCAGCGGAGTCACACGTTGATTAACCGGTGGGAATATACACAATAGGCCTACCTGATATTGAACACAAGAGGGCAGTATAGCACTACGTATGACTCAGATTATTATTTTTGAATGAATGAATTATTTTTATGAATTTTACAACAATTCTGGCTGTTTTTGAACGTAAACACAATTCTTAAATGAAAAAAAGGAAAAATTGGGGAAGTTATAATATTTGTATAATTTAATTTAGAAACAAATGATGTATAATTACATTTTTAGAAGATATGAGGCTTTTAGTGTTTGCTTTTTTGACATTACTTTAATCTTTTGCCATAGTTGCACATGTCTATTGGCTAATAAATGTGATGTATCTGTTGAGTTTCAAGCAATTTCAAGCATGCTAAGAGTCCCAAAAGCATCAAAAAAGAATGTTAAAGTTTGATTCGTTGCCACGGCAACAGTATCAAAGATATCAAAAATTCATTCACAGGTCTACATCTGCAGTGTATTTACATTATACAGATGAAGTTTGAAGCAAATCGGTTAAAAATAAGAGAGTGGTTTCAAAGCATTTTGAAAGTGACACACTTCCTGCTGCCAGTTGGTGGCGCTATAACTTTGACTCACAATAGTCACATCCATGTGATCGTCCTCTTACAGCGAACATACTGCTGAAGTTTCATCAAGATCAGTTAATGTATGCTGAAGTTATAACAAACTTCCTGTTTCACGTTTCTCGCCATGATTTCGTTTCCTCGCCACGGCCAAACCGTTCGAGATATCAAAAATCCCCACACAAGCTTTCATCCTCAATGCCTTGACTTCATGCTGACCGAGTGTCGTGCCGTGTGTTTGAATTCTCTAGGAGGAGTATTGCACATTCCATTGCGAGCGTTTTACAAACAAACCTCAATAGCCGACTTCCTGTTGGGCTGGGGTAAAAAGTAAGAGTGTGAGGTATAGATGAAACGATGAGATCAACATGTGTACCGAGTTTCATATTATTACATTCAAGCGTGTTTGATTTATGGACCAAGTGTTCGGACTCCGTTCCAGGGGGCGCTGTCTAGCCCCCCTGCCACACCCAGGTACCATCTTCAGCCCGGCTCTGATGGCTGTGGGATCTGACCTGTGTGCAAAGTTTCAAGAGTTTTCAAACCCGTTAAGGGCCCCAAAAGCCGCTAAGAGTCTCAAAATCATCAAAAAAAAGAATTTTAAAGTTTGATGCGTTGCCACGGCAACAGTATCAAAGATATCAAGAATCCATTCACAGGTCTTCATCTGCTATGTATTTACATTATACAGATTAAGTTTGAAGCAAATCGGGTAAAAATAAGAGGGTGATTTCAAAGCATTTTGAAAGTGACACACTTCCTGCTGCCAGTTGGTGGCGCTATAACTTTGACTCACAATATTCACATCCATGTGATCGTCCTCTTACAGCAAACAAACTGCTGAAGTTTCATCAAGATCAGTTAATGTATGCTGAAGTTCTGACACACTTCCTGTTTCACGATTCTCGCCATAATTTCGTTTCCTCGCCACGGCCAAACCGTTCGAGATATCAAAAATCCCCTCGCAAACTTTCATCCTCAATGCCTTGACTTCATGCTGACCGAGTTTCGTGCCGTGTGTTTGAATTCTCTAGGAGGAGTATTTCAAATTCCATTGCGAGTGTTTTATGAACAACCCCAAATAACCGACTTCCTGTTGGGCTGGGGTAAAAAGTAATAGTTTGAGGTATATATGAACAATGAGATCTATATGTGCACCGAGTTTCATATTATTACATGCAAGCGTGTTTGATTTATGGACCAAGTTTTCGGACCCCGTTCCAGGGGGCGCTGTCTAGCCCCCCTGCCACGCCCGGGTACCATCTTCAGCCCGGCCCTGATGGCCGCGGATTCTGACCCGTGTGCAAAGTTTCAAGAGTTTTTGAGCATGTTAAGGGCCCCAAAAGTGCCCAAATAGTCGTATAAATAATAATAATAATAATAATAATAATAATAATAATCCTTAGGAAAACAATAGGGCCTTCGCCCTTTCAGGGCTTGGGCCCTAATAATCCTTAGGAAAACAATAGGGCCTTCGCCCTTTCAGGGCTTGGGCCCTAATAATAGAAAAGAATAATCCTAAGGAAAACAATAGGGCCTTCGCCCTTTCAGGGCTTGGGCCCTAATAATAATAATAGAAAAGAATAATCCTAAGGAAAACAATAGGGCCTTCGCCCTTTCAGGGCTTGGGCCCTAATAATCGGAAGGAAAACAATAGGGCCTTCGCCCTTTCAGGGCTTGGGCCCTAAAAATATAGCTGCGAGCAGCGATTGCGGGCCCAAGCCGGTGGCACCGCAACCCCTTGGTGCCTTAAGGGTTATTCTGCATGACGTGCAGAAACGTAACCCCCACTTTGTCGAAAAGAAGTGTGCTGAAGAGGTTGCATCAGTGAGGGTTCTGCTGGGCCTGTAATTGCTGCTTGTAGCTATATATATATATATATTAGGGCTGTGCAAAAATTAATTGCGATTAATCGCATCCAAAATAAAAGTCTGTGTTTACATAATATATTTGTGTGTGCTGTATATAATTATTTTGTATATATAAATACAAAAACATGCATGTATATATTTAAGAAAATGTGTTATTCATATATAAAATATTTATATTTATATAATATAGATTATGTATTTATATATGTATACAGAATTTAAGAGCAAATAATTCTCAAATATATACATGCATGCATTTGTATTTATATGTACAAAATAATTATATACAGCACACACAAATATACTAAGTAAACACAGACTTTCATTTTGGATGCGATTAATCGCAATTAATTTTTGCACAGCCCTAATATATATATATATATATATATATATATTTATATACACAGACTCATACATATATATATATATATATATATATATATATATATATATATATATATATATATATATACACAGAGAATATTATTTGCTCTTTGATTAGAATGTTACCTTGAAAATCAATCATTTTAATTAAATCTCAACCAACAGAGAAATCCCCCTGCCCTCCCCTCCCCTAACGTTTTAATTTATTCAGGTTTAATTACCAATGCAATCTTAATTTTATTTTAAAGCAAAGTATACATTTAAAAGCTGTAGGTGCATATTTTGTCATTTAAAAATATAAAATTGTTATGTAAAAAGACAAGGACTTTATCTTTTAATGCAGAAAAATCATACAGCATAGCATACGATATAATATCTTAAGAGTAAGTACATCATTACAAATTAAGATAGTACATTTATTTATATATTTGTAGTAGCCAATATAACAAGCAAGTACACTGCAGGGAATCGAACCCCACCCAAGTGGTTATCCTGGAGTACCATTACCAGTGTGTTTTTGCTTTTTGTTATTGTTTTGGCTATAAGGAAAAGCAAAAACTTGTATTAGCAACAGCATAGTGTAATTATGTTGATCTGGGTAGCATGAGATTAAACGGAAAAATTAAGTATAGTATGTGTTTTATGTGATTTTTTTGTTGAAATGTCAACATTTTTTACGACGGTTTTTGAAATCACAATATTGCAATAACAGTTATGTGTTGTTTGTAATAATTTTGTATATTCAGTATATTTACAGATAAATTAATTCAAATTTAATATAACCATAAATGTGTATTTGAATGTATTTGTCTTGTAAAAACTTGTTCAATATTTAATCAGTAAGCTATAACAAACTGTGGGTATTGGCATTTATTTATGGTGTAATATTGTGAAATGGTCTGAATTTGTTAGATTGACATATTAAGTATTACTGTATAGATAATGTTGTGTTATTCACATGCTGTTGCTGTCAGGGGTGTGGGTGCAGGAGTGCAGGCTGACGAACAGGCAGAGATCAAGAGTTCCAATACTGAGGTTTAATCTCACGAAACAGGATACAGGTACAGGCAGGAAGACGGGTAGAAACACTCATGTAACACTGACATTCACATCGACCGACAAGGACTGAATAAAACAGAGGAAACTAAATACACAGATGAATCAAACATAACGAGGTGCAAACAGGTGAGACAGATGAAGCAGGACGCTGAACGGGAGGCTGATGAGGGAGTGAGTTCAGGTGTGCAGACGAGAGGATCATGGGAAGTGTAGTGCAGGAGACGCAGACAGGATGGTGCAGACGAAGGACTGTGACAGAACTCCCCCCTCCCGGGAGGCGTGACCTCACGCCGCAGAACAGAGGAAGGAGGGGGGACGAACTGGGGGCTGAGCGGGGCGAGGCCAGGGTGGAGTAGGCTGAAGGCGTGGCCAGGGCGGAGCAGGCTGAGGGCGTGGCCAGGGCGGAGCAGGCTGAGGGCGTGGCCAGGGCGGAGCAGGCTGAGGGCGTGGCCAGGGCTGAGCGGACCCTTCGGGCGGCCACGGCGGTGAAGACCCTTCAGGCGGCCATGGCGGTGAAGACCCTTCCGGCGGCCACGGCGGTGAAGACCCTTCAGGCGGCCATGGCGGTGAAGACCCTTCCGGCGGCCACGGCGGTGAAGACCCTTCCGGCGGCCACAGCGGAGATGACGGAGGGAGGAGCCATGGAGGGGGCAGGACTGACGACTCCAGGGAGCCGACTGATGGAGGCGGAGCAGGTGATCGAGGAGACCCGGGTGAGGCCATCGAGCCAGCGAGACCGGGCGATGTAGACGGGCTGGCGGGACATGGCGACACCAACGGCTCCGGCGACTGAGGCCGAGACGAGGACCCTGAAGACCGCGGCGCAGCCAGAGCGACCGAGGACCAAGGTGGACCCGGAGGGAGAGAAGAGCCCAACTGAACCAGAAGGACGCAGTCCCAGGGTGAGGGCGGGTCGATGAAGGACCAAGGGGAAACCGGGGGGACGAGGAAGCCTGGAGGAGCTGGTGGGCTGAAGGGCCACGGCGGAGGTGAGGGAGGTAAGAGCCATGGTGGAGGTAATGGACCAGAGGGCTGCGGCAGAGACCAGGTCGAGGAGGTTCGAGGAGGAGACCGGGGATCCCCTGACCCAGATGGAGTTGGTGGCCGGCAGACCCACGACGATTCTACCTCCTCGAAGCACTCCGGGGAAGCAGTGGGGCTGCCAAGCAGTGGTGGAGAGACGGTGAAAACATGATGGATAGGAGGAGGTGGGAGAGGGAGGCTGGGTGGGATCACTGTCTCTGGCTGGATGGTCTCGGGCTCTGGCTGGACGGTCTCTGGCTCTGGCTGGACGGTCTCGGGCTCTGGCTGGACGGTCTCGGGCTCTGGCTGGACGGTCTCGGGCTCTGGCTGGACGGTCTCGGGCTCTGGCTGGACGGTCTCGGGCTCTGGCTGGACGGGCTCTGGGGCTGGCTGGACGGGCTCTGGTGCGGGCTGGACGGTCTCTGGTGCGGGCTGGATGGTCTCTGGAGCGGGCTGGACGGGGCTGGACGGAACCAGCGAAGAGGAGGGCTCAGGCTGGACGGGGCTGGGCGGAACCAGCGATGAAGAGAGATCGGGCGTTGGAGTGGGGCTGGTGCCATCATCGATGGTGAAAGGTGATCCGCAGGACACCAGCACCCACTCAACATACGCCGCAAGGCTCCCCTGGGGACCGTTCCCGGACAACTGCTCTCTGGTGGCGGTGTTTAGGCCAGCATATAGGAAGCTGCAGAGGCTGTCGTCCGGGAAGGTTGTGGCTGGAACGAGGGAGAGGAAGTCCATGAGGTGATCCTCCAGAGACCGGTCCGTTTGCTCTAAACAGAGCAATTGAACCCCTACGAAAGGGTCCATATTTTTTCCCTTTTTGGGGGTCGGTCGATCTGTCAGGGGTGTGGGTGCAGGAGTGCAGGCTGACGAACAGGCAGAGATCAAGAGTTCCAATACTGAGGTTTAATCTCACGAAACAGGATACAGGTACAGGCAGGAAGACGGGTAGAAACACTCATGTAACACTGACATTCACATCGACCGACAAGGACTGAATAAAACAGAGGAAACTAAATACACAGATGAATCAAACATAACGAGGTGCAAACAGGTGAGACAGATGAAGCAGGACGCTGAACGGGAGGCTGATGAGGGAGTGAGTTCAGGTGTGCAGACGAGAGGATCATGGGAAGTGTAGTGCAGGAGACGCAGACAGGATGGTGCAGACGAAGGACTGTGACAGTTGCAATGCAAGAAAAACAAAACCTTTTTTGTTAAAATATGTGTGAATAGAAAAATAAAAATGAATGCACTTGTTTAGCAATGGTTAATTTTACATACTTGTAGAAATTGAATAATGAAAAATGGTGTAGAATTTTTTTAAAGTATTTAATTCATATGTATATTTTAAAACTTTAAAAGGTACACGTAAATGTATAAAAGTAAATTAGGAACAGCATAATTAAGGTATAATAACATATGAATGTAATTAAGTAAGACATTATTTGTATTTATCTGAACTGTGTATCGCACAAAGGAATAAAATACCAAACACTGCAATTAATTATGCACATTAACAAAACACAGATCAGAACTGTGTGTTTCTGTAAATTTAATACTGGGAGGTTTGTTCAGCACACTCTCCCTGTATATAGTAGCACACTAAATAACGCACAGAGAATTAAAATACCAAAACAGTTCAATTAATCACGCATAATAACAAAACACAGATCAGAACTGTGTTTCTGTAAATTTAATACTGGGAGGTTTGTTCAGCACAGTCTCCCTGTATATAGTAGCACACTAAATAACGCACAGAGAATTAAAATACCAAAACAGTTCAATTAATCATGCATAATAACAAAACACAGATCAGAACTGTGTGTTTCTGTAAATTTAATACTGGGAGGTTTGTTCAGCACACTCTCCCTGTATATAGTAGCACACTAAATAACGCACAGATAATTAAAATACCAAAACAGTTCAATTAATCATGCATAAAAACAAAACACAGATCAGAACTGTGTTTCTGTAAATTTAATACTGGGAGGTTTGTTCAGCACAATCTCCCTGTATATAGTAGCACACTAAATAACGCACAGATAATTAAAATACCAAAACAGTTCAATTAATCACGCATAATAACAAAACACAGATCAGAACTGTGTGTTTCTGTAAATTTAATACTGGGAGGTTTGTTCAGCACACTCTCCCTGTATATAGTAGCACACTAAATAACGCACAGATAATTAAAATACCAAAACAGTTCAATTAATCATGCATAATAACAAAACACAGATCAGAACTGTGTTTCTGTAAATTTAATACTGGGAGGTTTGTTCAGCACACTCTCCCTGTATATAGTAGCACACTAAATAACGCACAGAGAATTAAAATACCAAAACAGTTCAATTAATCACGTATAATAATAAAACACAGATCAGAACTGTGTGGTTGTGTAAATCTAATACTGGGTGGTTTGTTCAGCACTCACCCAGTGTTTGTAGCACACTCTGTCTCGCACATAGGAATAAAATACCAACAAAAAAACAGCAATTAATTACGCACAGACTAGAACAGCTAAACTGTGTGGTTTAACAAGGATCCAAAAGATAGAGTTAAGCTCTGTTCTGGGGGTCCCTATTTCCTTTACCATGTAATCAGATCTGTACATAATCGTATTTACCATATCAAGGTTTTACTACTGATTGGTGTGTGTAAACGTAAGATATTATCTATAAGCTATACCTATGGAACAAGTTGTTCAACACTTTTAAACATGTAACTGTTGAAATGAACACAAAACTCCCTCGTGTGTGCTAAAGTAAACTGGCACAACACTTGTGTGCACAGAAAAGTTGGTAATATTCTTCACGTACACATGGTCAATTAAGGTTCCGTTTTCAGATGTTGGCTTTTCAACAAGTTGGACAAAGCCATGATCTGACATGAAAGAGCACAGGGAATTTGATTTCAATGCATCATTATTAAAGTCTCCCAAGTATGATTTTATTGCAAAGTGAAGTCATTAAATTAATCAATTTACCTATATTATCTTTGAAAATGGATAAAGGATATGTTTGTGGCCTATAGACAACTCCGAGTAATATGTCAATTTCAGTGAAGTGTGTGAGCATGCACTCCAAGTTAAGATTTGGGAATGTTATAGTAGTGTTTTCCACACCACATGCTGTATATAACCCAACTCCACCATGTTGTTGAGCTTTCAAATCATTGAAAAGAGGACTATTGTTTGTGTATGCAGCTGATCGAGAAAGATTAACAAAGTTATAATTGTCTAAGTGCACATTGTCTGACTGATAGAAAGCAGGCAACCAAGTTTCAGTTAAAGCTATACACGTGGGTTGCAACTGTTGAACAGAAACCATCAAATCTTTTTTATGGCAATGCAAACTCTGTACATTTAACAAAAACACAGAAAAAGAGGTATTTGGAATAGTATAATCTAAATCATTATGCGTCATAAAAGACGACATTTCATTAATTGCCTCAAACACTTTTTCATTACAATAAATACTTTTTTCTTTGAAGTCTTTTATTGTCAAACCAGACAAAGTTCTTACACGACTTAATGCTACATAAGCCTGTCCTGCAGTGAAAACTCTTTTTAAACTAACAACAGCACTATCAACAGTTAAACCCTGAACTTTATGAACTGTGCACGCCCAAGCTAATTTTAAAGGAAATTGTCGACGAAGTCCACCTTTCGTACAAACGGTTTCTTCTTCTACATATATTGGTGTAGATTG
This sequence comes from Pimephales promelas, assembly GCF_988280905.1. Taxonomy (NCBI): domain Eukaryota; kingdom Metazoa; phylum Chordata; class Actinopteri; order Cypriniformes; family Leuciscidae; genus Pimephales; species Pimephales promelas. Next base: position 9,866,867 of record NC_142790.1, on the reverse strand, counting down.
AACCTCTCTTGTTGGTTCAGTCAAACACTGCTTACGTCTTTTCATCCCCACATTAATATCATCAAAACAAACGTGAATAGCTTCAGGTAATTTATTTTTATCTGAACGTGCAATATGTGTAACTGTGCCACAGACAGAATTTACTAATCCATCATTGATATCAATATTTTTAATCAACATGACGTGTGCATTTATTCCTAAAAGCAACTTTGCTGCCAAGTTAGTATTATGAACTTTTACATGATGTCTAACAAGTAATTCTAATTTACCAGTCTGCTTGCTACGTGCAAAATCTTCAGCCTCTATAGTTTCAATATCATCGCAGATTTTAATTAATTGGTCTAGGTTGTGCTCATGGACTTCATCATTAGTAGAAAATATATGTAAAGAGTCGTTATTTTCATCATTATCACAACTTGATAATATTTCCAAATCTTCTTTTTTTAGTGGACATTTCCTGTTTCGCCTTCTTAGTCGATTTAATAATTCAGCAAAGGTGCTGTCTTGTTGTCTAACAACCTGTGTCAATTCTACAACACTAAAATAATTCGTCCATAAATCGATTCCTGGTACATCTACAAAGAGCGGTTTACCCTTCACGGGAGGTAATTGGAAGAAATCGCCTACAGCTATGACAGCAACATTACCAAAAATAGAAAAATCTCCAGTTTGCTTAATTTGTCTCAATCGTCCATGCATATATGTTAGCAGTTTATGGTCTACCATTGATATTTCATCTATAATTAATATTTGAAGGCTGTGGAATTTTGTGCGTAAAGAATTTAGCTTGTCTTCGCTCAAAGGGGTGTACGGCAACTTCACATTTGTGTTAATACAAAAGGTTGTATGAATTGTTGAAGTTTTTAGTTGGTACGCTGCAATGCCAGTTGGAGCTGTTAAAAGAACAGTAATGTCATCTGGGTGCAGAGACATTTGAGACAGTAATCTTGTTGCTTCATATTGTATGGCTTTAATTAAATGACTTTTTCCTGTACCAGCTCCGCCAGTAAGAAAGACATGAAATGGTTTTGGGTTTTCTCCTCTGATTTTATTCAAACACCACTGTCTAATTTTATAGAAAACAGCCATCTGGGTTTTGTTTAAAGAGCGAATTAAGCTCAAGCCATCTACACGATTCAGACAATTCTGTTTTTTTTTTCTATCTGAGCATTTAGCTGATTGTTACATGCTAAATCGTCTCGGTTACGTATGTAACCCTCGTTCCCTGAGTAGGGAACGGAGACGTTACGTCAGAAGTGACGGAGATTGGGGGTTTCGCATAGAAAGCCAATCCTCTTCGAGTATTTAAACACGAGCCAATGGCATGCAATGCCTTGGGGCTGCGGAAATTTGCATAGCGTACTCCGCCCTACTCCGTGAGTATAAAAGGAGGAAGTGAACGCAACCGCAGTATGTCTTCGCTGAGGAGCCAAGACTGAACTCGGCATCTACCCAGCGATACAGCAGAAGTGGCAGGGAGACGTAACGTCTCCGTTCCCTACTCAGGGAACGAGGGTTACATACGTAACCGAGACGTTCCCTTTCGTAGTCACTTCGAGTTACGTCAGAAGTGACGGAGATTGGGGGTCTGTGCCATCACGCCAACTTCAGGCTGTCTTCCAGTGCCCTGCGAAAGTCTGAACCCCCGAGCCTTACCTGTTTTCCTAGGGGATCCGACTTAGACCCAGGATTACCAAGGTACACTGGGAAACATATCCCGAAGGGGACATGCTACCAGCTGCCTACCGAAGGGAGGACTTACGAATACACATATGACCACATAGGAACACATATGGAATCACTGGAGCACCAACCGCAGGTGGCTACTAATTTCAGCTCCAGGGGTGGCAGAAGGCTTGCCAAGGGAAGACACATGCTCAGAGAGGCTTACAGTGGATAATACACATGAGACGGTTACCAAGGGGAACCGTGCGCATGGAGGCACCTGGCCAGCATTCAGAGCAACAGCAGTGGTGCCCGCATCGTCGGTGCTGGAGGACTCAAGACTTCAATGGAAGAACTGAGGAAATATCGCACTTATCCAGTCCGGGGAGTGGAGTGGCGAGCAAGCGAAGACACCTGAGCGGATCCAGAACTGGCCGAAACGAGTACGTGAGAGGATACCGGCTCAATTCGCAGATATAGAATCTGGCGAAGGTGTTGGGTGTCGCCCAGCCTGCAGCTCTGCAGATGTCTGTTAGCGAGGCGCCGTGCGCTAAAGCCCAAGAGGAGGCTACACTCCGAGTGGAATGGGCCGTCACACCAAGGGGGCACGGAAGGCCTTGCTGCTGGTAAGACAAAGCAATGGCATCCACTATCCAGTGGGACAGCCGTTGCTTTGAGAGAGCCCTTCCCTTCTGGCTCCCCCCATGACAGACAAAGAGCTGGTCTGAGGTCCTGAAACACTGCGTTCTGTCGACATAGGTGCGGAGAGCACGTACCGGACAGAGCAGTGCCAAGGCTGGGTCTGCCTCCTCCAGGGGCAGCGCTTGCAGGTTCACCACCAGGTCCCGGAGGGGAGTGGTAGGAACCTTGGGCATATATCCAGGCCGGGGTCTCAGGAATACGTGAGAGTAAGCCGGCCCGAACTCCAGGCACACTTCGTCAACAGAGAGTGCGTGCAGGTCCCTTACTCTCCTGATGGATACCAATGCAATCAGGAGTGCTGTCACATAGGACAGGGCAAAAACTCTACCGACTGCAAAGGCTCCAGGGGAGGCCTCTGCAGAGCACCCAGGTCTACTGAGAGGTCCCCAGAGGGCAGGAGGGGAGGGAGGCGGATTTAGCCCCCTCACTCCCCTCAGGAACCTGATGACCAGGTCATGCTTCCCATAGACTTACCTTTCACTGCATCATGAGACGCGGCAATGGCCGCGACATAAATCCAAAGGGTGGAGGGCGACAGCCTGCGCTCCAACCCCTCTTGCAGGAAGGAAGCATGACTCCGATCGAACATCTCCGGGGGTCTTCTCAGCGAGAAGAACACCAATTGACGAAGAGGTTTCACTTCAACGCATAAAGGTGTCACGTGGACGACGCTCTTGCGGAAGTGATGGTTGCCGCCACCGTAGGTGGCAGCGAACTCAAACCTGCCTCGTCCCGTCCTGGAGCCACACGTGCAGCCTCCAAGATCGGGACGAGGGTGCCACAGAGTGCCCCGTCTCTGAGAGAGTAGGTCCGGTCTCAGAGGAATAGGCCAAGGAGGTGCTGTCGCGAGGAGCAAGAGTTCGGAGAACCACGTCTTGGTGGGCCAGTAGGGGGCTACCAGCAAGACCTGCTCCTCGTCCTCCTTGATCTTGCACAACACCCGTGCAAGGAGGCTCACTGGGGGAACGCACACTTGCGTGGGCCCCGTGGCCAGCTGTGCGCCAGCGCATCCGAGCCGAGAGAGCCGCAGGTCAGAGAATAAACTGGGCGCAGTGGGACGAGTCCCAAGAGGCGAACAGGTCTAACTGTGCCTCCCCGAACTGGTCCCAAATCAGCCGGACCGACTGGGGATGGAGTCGCCATTCGCCGGAGATGGGACGGGCCCGGGACAGCTCGTCGGCTGCCCGGTTCCGGTCTCCAGGAATGTAACTGCACGAAGGGACCTCAGGTGCTTCTGACTCCATATCAAGAGGTGGCGGGCGAGCTGCGACAACCGGCGCGAGCGTAGACCCCCCCTGGTGGTTGATGTACGCTACTGCCGTAGTGTTGTCTGAGCGGACAAGCACATGCTGGCCCTAGAGCACGCTCGGAAGCGGTGCCGGGCGAGCCGTACTGCCAACAGCTCGAGGCAATTGATGTGCATGAGGCGCTGGGCTCCTGTCCAGGAACCGGCGGCTGCATGCCCATTGCACATGGCACCCCAACCCGTGGTAGACGCATCCGTGGAGACAACGAGATGCCTGGAAACTCGCTGAATAGGGACCCTGTCCGTAAAAAGCTGAGGTTCGACCACGGGAAGAAGGATCGGCGGCACGTCGGAGTCACTGGAACTCGGAGCGAGCCGCGATGCCATGCCCACCTCGGGACTCGATCGCGAAGCCACAGCTGAAGCGGTCTCATATGAAGCAAACCGAGCGGCGTTGCCGCGGCCGCGGATGCCATATGCCCCAGGAGCCTCTGAAATAGTTTCAGTGGAACCGCACTCTTGCCCTCGAACTGTCGAAGACAAGCCAGCAGTGAGTGCGCGCGCTCGTTCGTGAGCTGCGCGGACATGGCGCCCGAGTCTATCTCCATGCCGAGAAAAGAGATCCTCTGCACGGGGCAAAGTTTGCTCTTTTCCCGGTTGACCCGAAGGCCCAGACGGGCTAGGTGCCGTAGCACCAGGTCTCTGTGTTCGCAAACCTGAGCTCGAGAGTGTGCTAGTAACAGCCAGTCGTCGAGATAGTTCAGGATGCGAACCCCGTGTTCGCGAAGGGGAACAAGGGCTGCCTCGACGATCTTCGTGAAGACGCGAGGGGACAGAGCTAACCCGAATGGGAGAACGGCGTACTGGTATGCCTGGCCCTCGAAGGCAAACCGAAGAAACGGTCTGTGTCGAGGGAGAATGGAGACATGGAAGTACGCGTCCTTCAGGTCGATCGCTGCAAACCAATCCTGATACCGAACACATTCGAAAATGCGTTTGGCCGTGAGCATTTTGAACGGTAGTCGATGGAGAGAACGGTTCAAAATGCGCAGGTCCAGGATCGGTCGTAACCCACCGGTCTTTCTTGGGGACAATGAAGTAGGGGCTGTAAAGCCCGGACCTCACCTCGGCTGGAGGGACCGTCTCGATTGCACCCTTCGCCAGCAGGGTCGCAATCTCCGCTCTCAAGACTGGGGCATTGCCACCAACCATCGTGGAGCGAACTCCCCTGAAGTGGGGAAGAGACCGTGCGAACTGAATCGCGTAGCCGAATCCGATCGTTCTGATGACCCAGCGGGAACCCCGGGAAGCGCTAGCCAGGCTTCCAGGAAGTGAGCCAACGGGGTCATGCGAACCACAGACGTCCCCCCGGAGGGGCAGCGAGGCGGGTCGACCGGCATGCGTGCAGGAGTTACCCCGTCCGGATGCACCGTCGAAACCCGCTCCCCGACAGAAGAGACCAGGGAAGGCAGAGCGTTCCACGGGGGTCTGTTCTGCCGGGGGTCTGGCGACAGAGGGGGAAGGGATTGGCGTAGCCCGGGGACGACACACGCACCCTTCCGCGCCCTCCGAGACAGAGAGGAATGAACGGGGCGACGCACTGGACGTCGTGCGCGCTCATTCCAGTCTGTGTGCTCAATGACAGTGTCAGCTTTTCCTCAACCAGCTCAGGGAGCTAGCTAGAACAAAAGATTCTCCACCGGCCCTCCACCGGGGAAGGAGGGGCCCTGCCACCGCCTCCTGAGAAAAACCATGACACTATCACTGAGCGGCCCGCCTCAGGAACATCGCTTCGCCTGGCGTCTAGCGGGGCACGCGGCCTGAGGGGGGGCTCTTTTCTTGGGACGCTTACCTGTGGCCTCCTCCGCGACGCGAACCGGCTGAAGGCTGCTGCTGGGGCCGCGTGGGAGGGAAGGGAGCCGCAGGGGGGCGTCCTCGGCGGCGAGCTGGCGGAGGCGTCCGAGCCGACGGCTGGTTGGAGGCAGCAGCTGGCCGTCGGGGCAGAGAAACCGCCTTCGTCTGCTCCTAGGCGGTCGAGAAGAGCTGGGCAAAGTCCTGGACCGCACCGCCGAACATTATGATGCTCCTGGACCACAGCGGTGGGCATCACCTGACCAAGGGAGCGAGCGACCGCCTCCGTGACCCGTTTAAGGACAAGGTAGGCGACAGGCTCGCAGCTCGCTTGGTCCGTCACCTCCTCGTGCACATTCCTGAGCAGCTAACTTTGTAGGTGCTCATCATATGCAGGGCGGAGGCTGCCTGTCCCGCCGCTCTACAGAATCGCGCCGCCATAGACGACGAGAACCCATAGGCTTTGGAGGGGCATCTGAGAGCAACCGCCGGTTGACCGGGGGAGCCCCAGCGTACCCACAGACAGCCGCATCGCCGAGGGGAGGAAGGGCGGGGAACTAAGCACGCTTTTTTATTTTTATTATTTTTTTTTATTTATTTATTTATTTTTTAGTGCGTGTCAGTTCCGCATGCAACTCGGGGAAAAAAGGAAATTGGGGTTGGCCGTGGCCGTAAGGCGGCAGCGTTACCCAAAAACCAATTATTCAGCCGCGAGAGATCGGGATGGGGCGGAGTTCCACCCCCACCCGATGCTCACGGACGCCCGAGATAGCACGGCCATCATCGCGGGATCAGACACGGCGGCGCTGACGCTCCCGAGGGAGGCAGCGCGGCCGCATCCTCACTTCCCGAGGAGTCAAGCCCGCCTAGTGATGCTGTGATCGACATCGCATCATCATCTGGAGCGCTGCCCGAAGCAGCCGGTGCCACCGAAGAAGCAACCGACTGAATCGAACTAACGCTCGCTGGCTCTCGCACTGAGGCGGGAGGTGTGGCCCGAGGAATCGTCGGGGCTTTATCCCACACCATCACCGTAAAATCACCAGGTCCCCGGGTCGACGGGCCCCCTATGGAGGAAACCGATCGAGCGGGGGGGACCGGGACTCTCACTCAAGTGAGATCATTGAGTCTCGACCTCAGTGTAGAGATGGTCATGTTCCCACAGAAGGAAAATGAGTCATCCACGAACGCTGCTGCTGCATGCTGAAATGCCCAGGCATACAAAGCAGCGATCGTGACCATCAGATGACGACAGAAATCAATCACACCCAGAAGAGCACGGGCGAACCGTCTTTAAAAAGACGTGCGCGTGCAGCTCTTTCAATGAGAGGAGGAAATTCACTCTTTCAGCGCTGAAGCGACCAGGGAGAAGCGCAAAGTCTGGCAGACCACTGCTCAGATCGCAGGCGATGCAGAATCTCGCTGGGTACCGCCGTCACACCAACACTGAAGAGGACGCTCGTCTCGAAGAGTCTTGAACAGTGCTTTCAGGAGTGAAGAGGTTCTCTTGGCTCCGAAGCGAAAACATACTGCGGTTGCGTTCACTTCCTCCTTTTATACTCACGGAGTAGGGCGGAGTACGCTATGGCTCGTGTTTAAATACTCGAAGAGGATTGGCTTTCTATGCGAAACCCCCAATCTCCGTCACTTCTGACGTAACTCGAAGTGACTACGAAAGGGAACTGGAATGCTCTCATGTCCCTCTATTTCCTGATCTGTTTCCAGTCTTACTTGTTTACACTCAAAACGTTCTAATTGCTGTTCAGGACAAAGTGCACACCATGCATTTTCTAACACGTCCTCATTATGAACAGTGTTTTGTGCAGTGTCCAGCACATCTGCATCCTTTTCAAATAATGCTCTGTGTGTATTTACAACATGTTGTACTGATTGTGTTGAACCGTCGCTAAAAGACACTTCACCTTCCCTATAAAAATTTTCATAATTATTATATCCTGCTGGTTTCAGTTGACTATCTGTACGGTATGGAAGAAACAATTGTAGTAAACTTTGCTAAAATTTTTCAGGATTTTTTGTGACAGAGAATCGGGTAAAACGGACAATAGCAGGTTGAGTGCGTGTTCTCTTCACAATGAAACCCAAGTTGTTTTGCAACATAATTTTATTGGAACCCGACTGACTTTCGTACACTATTCGGTACTCTGACGCAAATGTGGCTAAGCACATATCATAAAAAATTTTCTGATTTGGTCTATTTTTGTAACGATCAACAAAACTCGTCATCCACATCTCTTCACTATTCAGATTTTGAGATTTCAACTTGTTTTGTATAACGCTAAGTGGCAAACTCATACGAACAGTATCGTCACCTGTAGGAATAAACTGAACCTTCCTTGAATACTCTTTTAAGTGCATATTGGTTAATCTATAAACTGCTTCCTGTGCACTAACCTCTCGATTGTGTAAATACACGGTCCCTAATTTTTTAAAAGCTTGTTTTGCATCCACATTACCCTGCGTTGTTGATTCTCGTTGGGCATAAATGTAGGAAATGATATAAACAATGCAGGCATAAGCATCTGTGACATATTTAATGTCCATATTAGCGTTCCAGCACTGAAGGCTAAAATTATTATACTGATTAACCCACACTTCATTTAATTGTCGTTTTAAGACAATGTGTGTAGTATTATTTATGCTCTTATATGCCATCTCAAACAATTCCTGATTTATACCAATACTAGTAAACAAAGTTTGTAAAGAATCTATCTTCTCTTCTAAAACAGCTGTCTTAACTGCTGTCATTATGCCACAAGCATATTCTAAATTGACGTTATCATTTATAGTTCCAGTTTTAGTTTTGTGTTGACAAGTATTTGTACTATCACCATTATTGGGCATGTCTACCTCAGAGTCATCTACTTTTCTTCGACAAATGAACGTCTTCATTGATGGTGGCTTTGGGAAAGTTAAAACGACAGACTGTGTTTTTCTTTTTGCACGTTTTAGAATGATGCTTACTGTGACATTGCACCGATGTGACAATACTGTGCAAGTTTTCATTTTCAATGGGCACTTCACAAGTAACATATTTATCTATAAACTCAACAACCTCCTCATCAGAATTTTTATCTATTTGAGGAGCATTTTTGATCCAAAACAAACAATGAACATGGGGAGAACCACGTTGTTGAAATTCAACCCTATAAAAATAATCCACAAATTCTCCAATGGGGTGAACTGGTGACATGAGCACCTCTTTCAAAAAACAATGCCATCTAAAATCAAATATGCGAGCTGCAGTAACAGGATTACGACGCAAAAGCTCACATTTGTCTGCCCATTCCAGTTGATCTAAAGTTTCCTGTCTTCCTTCATTTTTTAAAATACTTGACATCAAATTTGTCCATCTCATATCTGCAGATGAAAATGAGCAAAACCAAGTGGGAATGCCTAACCATATTACCATAGCAAACAAATCTTTTTGCACTCCTTGCCAGAATGATGGAGTGCCACGGATGGGCTTCAAAAATCTGTACCCTTCATCAAAATTAAGAACTTGCCTCAAGGACTCTGTGTCTTTAAACATGTCATTTGGTATGGATTTACTACAGCCATGCCCTTTCCTAAGAGCAATAGATACACTAGACACTACCTGTTCAACTTCAGACAAATACTGTGCATAAAAAATGTATTCAACATTTTGCGCAAATCTTCCATCTGCATGCAAAATTCTATTATTAAAATAGCGTGAGAGTGTTAATCTCTGTGCCCTTTTGTCGCGATAAATTGAACAACCATGTGGAAATAAAACTGGAAAACATTTTGCTTCGTTTGTTTCATCTGCAAGCATTTTGACTGGATTATTCCCTTCAGCAGGAGCAATGTTCAAGATCCCATCAAAGTACTGATCAAGAACTTCTTGCCCAATATCTACAGGCTGTAAACACGTGTCCATAAACACACAGTGCTGTTGCCTATCATGTAACTCCTCATCAACTTGTAAATTTTCTGCTTCATTTTCTTCAATGTCATTTTTATCATCTTCATTTTGTTGCCTAGTAAACGTCTCGGTTACGTATGTAACCCTCGTTCCCTGAGTAGGGAACGGAGACGTTACGTCAGAAGTGACGGAGATTGGGGGTTTCGCATAGAAAGCCAATCCTCTTCGAGTATTTAAACACGAGCCAATGGCATGCAATGCCTTGGGGCTGCGGAAATTTGCATAGCGTACTCCGCCCTACTCCGTGAGTATAAAGGAGGAAGTGAACGCAACCGCAGTATGTCTTCGCTGAGGAGCCAAGACTGAACTCGGCATCTACCCAGCGATACAGCAGAAGTGGCAGGGAGACGTAACGTCTCCGTTCCCTACTCAGGGAACGAGGGTTACATACGTAACCGAGACGTTCCCTTTCGTAGTCACTTCGAGTTACGTCAGAAGTGACGGAGATTGGGGGTCTGTGCCATCACGCCAACTTCAGGCTGTCTTCCAGTGCCCTGCGAAAGTCTGAACCCCCGAGCCTTACCTGTTTTCCTTAGGGGATCCGACTTAGACACAGGATTACCAAGGTACACTGGGAAACATATCCCGAAGGGGACATGCTACCAGCTGCCTACCGAAGGGAGGACTTACGAATACACATATGGCCACATAGGAACACATATGGAATCACTGGAGCACCAACTGCAGGTGGCTACTAATTTCAGCTCCAGGGGTGGCAGATGGCTTGCCAAGGGAAGACACATGCTCAGAGAGGCTTACAGTGGATAATACACATGAGACGGTTACCAAGGGGGAACCGTACGCATGGAGGCACCTAGCCAGCATCCAGAACTACAGCAGTGGTGCCCGCATCGTCGGTGCTGGAGGACTCAAGGCTTCAATGGAAGAACTGAGGAAATATCGCACTTATCCAGTCCGGGGAGTGGAGTGGCGAGCAAGCGAAGACACCTGAGCGGATCCAGAACTGGCCGAAACGAGTACGTGAGAGGATACCGGCTCAATTCGCAGATTATAGAATCTGGCGAAGGTGTTGGGTGTCGCCCAGCCTGCAGCTCTGCAGATGTCTGTTAGCGAGGCGCCGTGCGCTAAAGCCCAAGAGGAGGCCACACTCCGAGTGGAATGGGCCGTCACACCAAGGGGGCACGGAAGGCCTTGCTGCTGGTAAGACAAAGCAATGGCATCCACACAGTGGGACAGCCGTTGCTTTGAGAGAGCCCTTCCCTTCTGGCTCCCTCCATGACAGACAAAGAGCTGGTCTGAGGTCCTGAAACACTGCGTTCTGTCGCATAGGTGCGGAGAGCACGTACCGGACAGAGCAGTGCCAAGGCTGGGTCTGCCTCCTCCGGGGGCAGCGCTTGCAGGTTCACCACCTGGTCCCGGAAGGGAGTGGTGGGAACCTTGGGCACATATCCAGGCCGGGGTCTCAGGATCACGTGAGAGTAAGCCGGCCCGAACTCCAGGCACGCTTCGTCAACGGAGAATGCGTGCAGGTCCCCCACCCTCTTGATGGAGGCCAATGCAACCAGGAGTGCTGTCTTCATGGACAGAACTTTAACTCTACCGATTGCAAAGGCTCAACGGGATGCCTCTGCAGAGCACTTAAAACTACCGAGAGGTCCCAAGAGGGTACGAGGGGAGGACGAGGCGGATGCAGCCTCCTCGCTCCCCTCAGGAACCTGATGACCAGGTCGTGCTTCCCTAAGGACTTACCTTCCACTGCTTCATGAGAAGCGGCAATGGCCGCGACGTAAACCTTAAGGGTGGAGGGCGACAGCCTGCGCTCCAACCCTTCTTGCAGGAAGGAAAGCACGACACTGATCGAACATCTCCGGGGGTCTTCTCCGCGAGAAGAGCACCAATTGACGAAGAGGTACCACTTCAACGCATAAGGTGTCTCGTGGACGACGCTCTTGCGGAAGTGATGGTTGCCGCCACCGCAGGTGGCAGCGAACTCAAACCTCGGGACTCGATCGCGAAGCCACAGCTGAAGCGGTCTCATATGAAGCAAACCGAGCGGCGTTGCCGCGGCCGCGGATGCCATATGCCCCAGGAGCCTCTGAAATAGTTTCAGTGGAACCGCACTCTTGCCCTCGAACTGTCGAAGACAAGTCAGCAGTGAGTGCGCGCGCTCGTTCGTGAGCTGCGCGGACATGGCGACCGAGTCTATCTCCATGCCGAGAAAAGAGATCCTCTGCACGGGGCAAAGTTTGCTCTTTTCCCGGTTGACCCGAAGGCCCAAACGGGCTAGGTGCCGGAGCACCAAGTCTCTGTGTTCGCAAAGCTGAGCTCGAGAGTGTGCTAGTATCAGCCAGTCGTCGAGATAATTCAGGATGCGAACCCCGTGTTCGCGAAGGGGAACAAGGGCTGCCTCGACGATCTTCGTGAAGACGCGAGGGGACAGAGCTAACCCGAATGGGAGAATGGCGTACTGATATGCCTGGCCCTCGAAGGCAAACCGAAGAAACGGTCTGTGTCGAGGTAAGATGGACACATGGAAGTGCGCGTCCTTCAGGTCGATCGCTGCAAACCAATCCTGATACCGAACACATTCGAAAATGCGTTTGGCCGTGAGCATTTTGAACGGTAGTCGATGGAGAGAACGGTTCAAAATGCGCAGGTCCAGGATCGGTCGTAACCCACCGGTCTTCTTGGGGACAATGAAGTAGGGGCTGTAAAACCCGGACTCCACCTCGGCTGGAGGGACCGTCTCGATTGCACCCTTCGCCAGCAGGGTCGCAATCTCCGCTCTCAGGAGTGGGGCATTGCCACCAACTATCGTGGAGCGAACTCCCCTGAAGCGGGGAGGAGACCGTGCGAACTGAATCGCGTAGCCGAATCTGATCGTTCTGATGACCCAGCGGGATATCCCGGGAAGCACTAGCCAGGCTTCCAGGAAGTGAGCCAACGGGGTCATGTGAACCACAGACGTCCCCCCGGAGGGGCAGCGTGGCGGGTCGACTGGCACGCGTGCAGGGATGACCCCGCTCGGATGCGTCGAAGCCCGCTCCCCGACGGAAGGGACCAGGGAAAGCGGAGCGTTCCACGGGGGTCCGTTCCGCCGGGGGTCTGGCGACAGAGGGGGAAGGGATTGGCGTAGCCCGGGGACGACACTCGCACCCTTCCGCACCCTCAGAGACAGAGAGGAATGTGTGGGCTGACGCACTGGCTCATTCCAGTCTGTGGGCTCAGTGATGATGTCAAGTCTTTCTTATCCAACTCAGGGCGCTGCCCACCCGTGGGCGAGCAGCGGGAACTGAAAACGAAAGATTTTCCCCCCGGCCCTCCACCGGGGGCAGGAGGGGGCCTGCTCCCGCCTCCTGGGGAAAAACTCAACTCCATCACTGAGCAGCCCGTATCAGGATCATCGCTTACCTGGCGTTTAGCGGGGTGTGCGGCCTGAGGGGGCTGTGACGCCTGCCGGCGGCCTCCTCCACGCCGTGGCCCGGATGAAGGCTGCTGCTGGGGCGGGGCGGGAGGCAGGGGAGCCGCGGGGGGGCGTCCTCGGCGGCGAGCAGCGGGAGGCATCTGTGCCGACGACTGGGTGGAGGCAGCAGCTGGTCGTCGGGGCAGAACATGTTTGATTGCCTCCGTCTGCTCCTGGGCAGTGGAGACTGCTGGGCAAGAGTTCTCGACTGCACCGCCAAAAAAGGCCAACCTGGGAGAGAAGGGCGTCGAGCAGACGAATCCGCTCAGCGCTCCGAGTGTCTGCCAGGTTGACGCTCCTGGACCACACTAGTGGCCATCACCTGACCAACGGCGCGAGCGGCCACTTTCGTTGCCCTTTTGGAGAGCAAGGTCAGTGGCGGACCGCAAATCTTCGAATGCCGTTGGATCAGTCCCGCCCTCGAGCATATCTCTGAGCATCTGCGCTTGCACAGTGCTCATCGCATGCAAAGCGGAGGCCGCCCGTCCCGCCGCTCTACAGGAACGCGCCGCCATGGCAGACGAGAACCTACAGGCTTTGGACGGGTGCCTAGGAGGACCACGGAGGAGGCGCCCTGTGGACACAGCTGTATCGCAACAGAACGCTCCAGCGGGGGCATCCCAGTGCACCCACGGGCGGCCCCCCCATCGAGGGGGGAAAGGCGGGGGAGAGATCGCGCTCTCGAGTGGACAGAGGAGTCCCCCAAGAGCGCGATAACTCCGCATGCAGCTCGGGGAAAAAAAGGCAATGGAGTTGGCCGTGGCCTCGCGGCGGCAGCTTTGTCCAGAAACCAATTATCCCTCCGTGAGAGATCGGGGGAGAATGGAGGATGCCACCCTAACCCAATACTCCCAGCGGCTTGAGACAGCATGCCGTCAGCTCGGGATCCGTCACGGGCAGCGCTGGCTCTCCCGAAGGGGGCAGTGCAGCCGCATCCTCATCTCCCGAGGACTGTAGCCCACCTAGTGATGCTGCGATCGACATCACATCATCATCTGGAGCGCTGCTCGAAGCAGCCGGTACCGCTGAAGAGGCAGCCGACTGAATCGAACTAACGCTCGCTGGCTCACGCACTGAGGCGGGAGGTGTGGCCCGAGAAATCGTCGGGGCTTTATGCCACACCGTCACCGTTAATTCGCCGGGTCCCCGGTCGACGGGCCCCCTTTCATGAAGGAAGCCGATCGAGTAAGGGGGACCGGGGCTCTCACTCTAGTGAGATTTTTTTTTTTTTTTTAAATATATATTCTATATATAAAATATAATTTTTTTATATATATATATATATCTTTTTTTTTTTTTTAACCTCAGTGTGGAGATGGTCATGTCCCCATAGCAGGAACATGAGTCATCCACGAACGCTGCTGCTGCATGCTGAATGCCCAGGCATACAGAGCAGCGATCGCGACCATCAGATGACGACAGAAATCGACCGCATCCAGAAGAACACGGGCGAACCGTCTTTAAAAAGACGTGCCGCGTGTAGCTCTTTTACAGAGAGGAGGAAATTCACTCTTTCAGCGCTGAGGCGACCAGGGAGAAGCGCAAAGTCTGGCAGACCACTGCACAGATCGCAGGCAATGCAGAAACTCGCTGGGTACCGCCGTCACACCAACACTGAAGAGGACGCTCGTCTCGAAGAGTCTTGTAATAGCTTTCAGGAGTGAAGAGGTTCTCTTGGCTCCGAAGCGAAAACATACTGCGGTTGCGTTCACTTCCTCCTTTATACTCACGGAGTAGGGCGGAGTACGCTATGCAAATTTCCGCAGCCCCAAGGCATTGCATGCCATTGGCTCGTGTTTAAATACTCGAAGAGGATTGGCTTTCTATGCGAAACCCCCAATCTCCGTCACTTCTGACGTAACTCGAAGTGACTACGAAAGGGAACTCATTTAACCAATCATCATTAAAAACTACATCGGAATAAAATTTGTTGTGTTGTTTTAAGTAACATAATGCTTGTTTAATTTTATTTGTATCTACATACTGATACTTATAATGACCTTTATACGTTAATTTGCGCTTTAACTTTACACAAACGAAAGACCCCTCAGCTTCTGTTCTAGGCAAGACATTTGTTGTGTTTTTAACATTAGCTGGTACACAAGTTACGGGACCATGAACTCCATTTTGACCACCTTTTGGCAAAGCCAACATTTTCATAAATGGAATATGCAATGAAATCAAATGTTGCTCTAAATTATTAAGGCAACTAAGCTCTTCTGGAATTGGTTGCAATTCCAGATTGTTAACAGCACTTTCCGCTGGCTTTTCTCCTTTTTTCAACTTAGAATGACAAGTGTAGCAAATCCAAAGCTGGCCTTTACATGAATTTGCCAAATTACAGGGAATATCACATTGGGCATCACACTTATGCAAAAAACTCTCTGTAATACATGAGTTGGCTACTAACGAAGTTGCAGAATTGTTATTATAACTTTCTTTGCTACAACATAATACTTGCTGTCTAAACAACAATCTATGGCAAACACAACAAACAAACTCTAACCCAGAACTTACTTTATCATCAAACTGTTTTCTGACAAAATCAGAAAGCTGCCGATTTTGTTTTAATTGTTGTCTTTTCATCTTGTTAATTAGGGCCCAAGCCCTGAAAGGGCGAAGGCCCTATTGTTTTCCTTAGGATTATTATTATTATTATTAGGGCCCAAGCCCTGAAAGGGCGAAGGCCCTATTGTTTTCCTTAGGATTATTATTATTATTAGGGCCCAAGCCCTGAAAGGGCGAAGGCCCTATTGTTTTCCTTGGGATTATTTTTCTTTAGTATTATTATAATTATTAGGGCCCAAGCCCTGAAAGGGCGAATGCCCTATTGTTAGGGCCCAAGCCCTGAAAGGGCGAAGGCCCTATTGTTTTCCTTGGGATTATTTTTCTTTACTATTATTATTATTATAATAATTATTATTTTACTACCTTTTGGGCACTTTTGGGGCCCTTAACGTGCTCGAAAACTCTTGAAACTTTGCACACGGGTCAGAACCCGCGGCCATCAGAGCCGGGCTGAAGCTGGTACCCGGGCGTGGTAGGGCGGCTCGTCAGCGCCCCCTGGAACGGGGTCCGAACACTTGGTCCATAACTCAAACACGCTTGTATGTAATAATATGAAACTCGGTACACATGTTGATCTCATCGTTTCATCTATACCTCACACTCTTACTTTTTACCCCAGCCCAACAGGAAGTCGGCTATTGAGGTTTGTTTGTAAAACGCTCGCAATGGAATGTCATATACTCCTCCTAGAGCTTTGATCCAAATTCGACGAAACTCGATCAGCGTGAAGTCAAGACATTGAGGATGAAAGTTTGCGAGGGGATTTTTTATATCTCGAACGGTTTGTCCGTGGCGAGGAAACGAAATCATGGCGAGAAACGTGAAACAGGAAGTGTGTTATAACTTCAGCATACATTAACTGATCTTGATGAAACTTCAGCAGTGTGTTCGCTGTAAGAGGACGATCACATGGATGTGACTATTGTGAGTCAAAGTTATAGCGCCACCAACTGGCAGCAGGAAGTGTGTCACTTTCAAAATGCTTTAAAATCACCCTTTTATTTTTACCCGATTTGCTTCAAACTTCATATGTATAATGTAAACATACGGCAGATGTAGACCTGTGAATGGATTCTTGATATCTTTGAAACTGTTGCCGTGGCGACGCATCAAACTTTACCCTTCTTTTAGGATGCTTTTTGGATGCTTTTGAGACCCTTAGCATGCTTCAAATTGCATGAAACTCGACAGACACATCACATTTATTAGCCAGTAGACATGTGCAAAGTTTCAGAAACGGGCGTGGTGAGGGCTCAGTAGCGACACCTTTTGACAAAAGTGGGGTTGTTAGTTTTAACTAGAGTTACAAAAATTGGTATGTATATTGTACTCCTCGAGCCGGACAACTTTCTAATTGACACTTATTAGCTAGGACCCACAGAAAGTCAGATATTTTTGTTTGAATATGGCCACTCTGAGCCTACATGTCTCTGTGTCTTTGGCTGGCTGGCTGACTGGCTGGCTGTCTGTGTGTGTGTGTGTGTGTGCAGGGGGAGGGGGCTTAACCATTTCACTGCTGTGTGTATGACCTGCATAAAGAAAATACATTTCTCAAGCCTGGTATTTTTTAAATAAGTTTTTATTTTTATTTTTTATAAGTAAAGGCATATAACTAGTTTAATTGTAGTGAATTGACAATAGTTTTATATAATTAGTTTATTAATCAGATTAACTTGGTCAATAAACTTGGTCTGAAAATTTGGTCCATAAATCAAACACACTTGCATGTAATAATATGAAACTTGGTACACATATAGATCTCATCGTTTCATATATACTTCACACTCTTACTTTTTACCCCAGCCCAACAGGAAGTCGGCTATTTAGGGTTGTGTTTAAAACACATGCAATGGAATTTAAATTATTGCTCCTAGAGCACTGAACCAAATTCGACGAAACTCGATCAGCGTGAAGTCAAGACATTAAGGATGAAAAAGTGCCACGGGATTTTTGATACCTCGAACGGTTTGGCCGTGGCGAGGAAACGAAATTATGGCGAGAAACATGAAACAGGATGTGTGTTATAACTTCAGCATACATTAACTGATCTTGATGAAACTTCAGCAGTGTTTTCGCTGTAAGAGACCGATCACATGGATGTGACTATTGTGAGTCAAAGTTATAGCGCCACCAACTGGCAGCAGGAAGTGTGTCACTTTCAAAATGCTTTGAAATCACTCTCTTATTTTTAACCGATTTGCTTCAAACTTCATCTGTATAATGTAAATACACGGCAGATGTAGACCTGTGAATGAATTTTTGATATCTTTGATACTGTTGCCGTGGCAACGAAACAAACTTTAACATTCTTTTTTGATGCTTTTGGGACTCTTAGCATGCTTGAAATTGCTTGAAACTCAACAGATACATCACATTTATTAGCCAGTTGACATGTGCAACTATGGCAAAAGATTAAAGTAATGTCAAAAAAGTAAACACTAAAAGCCTCATATCTTCTAAAAATGTAATTATACATCATTTGTTTCTAAATTAAATTATACAAATATTATAACTTCCCCAATTTTTCCCTTTTTTCATTTAAGAATTATGTTTACGTTCAAAAACAGCCAGAATTGTTGTAAAATTCAGAAAAAAATAATAATCTGAGTCATACGTAGTGCTATACTGCCCTCTTGTGTTCAATATCAGGTAGGCCTATTGTGTATATTCCCACCGGTTAATCAACGTGTGACTCCGCTGGGACTTGGGAGCTTTTAAATCGCTTACTTAAAACCGAAAGTCAAAATACGGATGTCCGCACAAGACATTAATGGTGTGGAGTAGAGCGAGCATTTTAAATAAATTCCTATTAAGTAGGATTGAACTAAACAGAAAGAATGTTCACTCTGTTCTGCTGGTTCCTCGCTGGTGGATCATATGATTACTTTGTCATAATCTATGACAAAAATGCTATTATAAACTATATTAATAATAGATAATACACATTGCTCTTATTTTTAAAAAATACATTCATGAAAAACAAGATAACAAAAATCATAAAAAGATATAGCCATGGCTGCTATAAATGTTTGAAATGCATAGGACAGATGTTTAATGACGCAGCAACATATAATTGAAAGGCAATTAATAATCTGTCATTACGTCACTGCATTATCATATTACGGCTCTAATACAGTGCAGCACAAAGCACTTATGTGCATCCCGAGCGGAGAATGATGTGCTTGAAGCCACATGAAGTTACAGCGCATTGAGTCCGTATTGAAAAGTTCAAAGCACAAAGGAAATACATATTTATGAACAGTGTATTATACATTATATATCTATGCAATAGTTTATTGAGCCTTTTCTTTTAAAGGTTTTAAATTTCAGTTACTGTGTGCGTGAAGAACAATTATAGTGCTCTGACTCTAGTGTTGTGATCTAACCGACAGCGTCTGACACCCGGTAGAAAGTAACACGATTAAGTTACAGCAATAAAGTCCAGCAAGAAAAAATTTCTTCATTCGAAAATATAGACCTTTAGACCTTTATCTTAAAGACCCAGTATAATAGGATTAACATTGAATCATCTTGAAGATCGTTTCATCATTGACTGTAACCGAATGCGACGTGCTGTTTGAATGCTGAATGGAGAATGACTGACAGGCGCAGAGAGGGAAAAGTTTACGTGTTCTTGAATTTAATGACTTAAATATTAATTTCTATATCACATAATAGCTTCAGAACACTTATAATACAGTACACAAAAACTTTATGGTACTTTAGAACGTTTTTGTGCCTTTGTGCCTTACATAGAATAGTATATGCACAATATAGAATTTGAATCAGCCTCGTCAAAGATGGCAGTGTCAGAGCCGATACCGATCCCGAGTATCTAATCGGCGCACTTCTTTTCAACAGTCAAATTGAAATTGAAATTGCTTGAAACTCAACAGATACATCACATTTATTAGCCAGTAGACGTGCAAAGTTTCAGAAACGGGCATGGTGCAAGGACTAAATAGCGCCACCTTTTGACAAAAGTGGGGTTGTTAGTTTTATCTACAGTTACAAAAATCGGTATATACATTTTACTCCTCAAGCCGGACAACTTTCTATTACATAGTCATTAGCTCGGACCAAGAGGAAGTCCGATATTTTGGTTTGAATATGGTGAGCCTCTCTCTGAGCCTACGTCCTTGTATGGCAAGCCATTTTAACATTTAAAAGCTAAGTTTGCCTATCCGGAATTAACATTGTAGATATCAACAACGTCTTTCTGTCTAGTCCTAATTACATTTTGGATAGTTTGTATTATCATTTAAGATATCTGTAACATAATTTTGACTAGTCGAAATGACAGAGTATGGCAAGCCGTTTTAACATTTAATCATGAAAGGGCCAAAGCCTTCGGCACCGCCACCCGGGTGCCTTTAGGTAACTAAAGGAACCGGGGTTGCGGTGCCACCGGCTTGGGCCCGCCATCGCTGCTCGCAGCTATATTTTTCCTTGCGATTATTAGGGCCCAAGCCCTGAAAGGGCGAAGGCCCTATTGTTTTCCTAACGATTATTAGGGCCCAAGCCCTGAAAGGGCGAAGGCCCTATTGTTTTCCTAACGATTATTATTATTATTATTATTATTATTATTTATACGACTATTCGGGCACTTTTGGGGCCCTTAACATGCTCAAAAACTCTTGAAACTTTGCACACGGGTCAGAACCCGCGGCCATCAGGGCCGGGCTGAAGATGGTACCCGGGCGTGGCAGGGGGGCTAGACAGCGCCCCCTGGAACGGGGTCCGAACACTTGGTCCATAAATCAAACACGCTTGCATGTAATAATATGAAACTCGGTACACATGTTGATCTCATCGTTTCATCTATACCTCGCGCTTTTACTTTTTACCCCAGCCCAACAGGAAGTCGGCTATTTAGGGTTGTTCGTAAAACACTCGCAATGGAATTTTTAATACTCCTCCTAGAGCTTTGATCCAAATTCGACGAAACTCGGTCAGCGTGAAGTCAAGACATTGAGGATGAAAGTTTGCGAGGGGATTTTTGATATCTCGAACGGTTTGGCCGTGGCGAGGAAACAAAATCATGGCGAGAAACGTGAAACAGGAAGTGTATCATAACTTCAGCACACATCAACCGATCTTGATGAAACTTCAGCAGTGTGTTCGCTGTAAGAGGACGATCACATGGATGTGACTATTGTGAGTCAAAGTTATAGCGCCACCAACTGGCAGCAGGAAGTGTGTCACTTTCAAAATGCTTTGATATCACCCTTTTATTTTTACCCGATTTGCTTCAAACTTCATATGTATAATGTAAACATACGGCAGATGTAGACCTGTGAATGGATTCTTGATATCTTTGAAACTGTTGCCGTGGCGACGCATCAAACTTTACCCTTCTTTTAGGATGCTTTTAGGATGCTTTTGAGACCCTTAGCATGCTTCAAAATGCATGAAACTCGACAGACACATCACATTTATTAGCCAGTAGACATGTGCAAAGTTTCAGAAACGGGCGTGGTGAGGGCTCAGTAGCGCCACCTTTTGACAAAAGTGGGGTTGTTAGTTTTAACTAGAGTTACAAAAATTGGTATGTATATTGTACTCCTCGAGCCGGACAACTTTCTAATTAGGGCCCAAGCCCTGAAAGGGCGAAGGCCCTATTGTTTTCCTTCCGATTATTTTATTTTTTTTTTTTTCTTTTATTTTTCTAACGACTATTCGGGCACTTTTGGGGCCCTTAACATGCTCGAAAACTCTTGAAACTTTGCACACGGGTCAGAACCCGCGGCCATCAGGGCCGGGCTGAAGCTGGTACCCGGGCGTGGCAGGGGGGCTCGACAGCGCCCCCTGGAACGGGGTCCGAACACTTGGTCCATAAATCAAACACGCTTGCATGTAATAATATGAAACTCGGTACACATGTTGATCTCATCGTTTCATCTATACCTCGCGCTTTTACTTTTTACCCCAGCCCAACAGGAAGTCGGCTATTTAGGGTTGTTCGTAAAACACTCGCAATGGAATTTTTAATACTCCTCCTAGAGCTTTGATCCAAATTCGACGAAAACTCGGTCAGCGTGAAGTCAAGACATTGAGGATGAAAGTTTGCGAGGGGATTTTTGATATCTCGAACGGTTTGGCCGTGGCGAGGAAACAAAATTATGGCGAGAAACGTGAAACAGGAAGTGTATCATAACTTCAGCACACATCAACCGATCTTGATGAAACTTCAGCAGTGTGTTCGCTGTAAGAGGACGATCACATGTATGTGACTATTGTGAGTCAAAGTTATAGCGCCACCAACTGGCAGCAGGAAGTGTGTCATTTTCAAAATGCTTTGAAATCACCCTCTAATTTTAACTCGATTTGCTTCAAACTTCATCTGTATAATGCAAATACATGGCAGATGAAGACCTGTAAATGGATTCTTGATATCTTTGAAACTGTTGCCGTGGCGGCGCATCAAACTTTACCATTCTTTTAGGATGCTTTTGAGACTCTTAGCATGCTTCAAATTGCATGAAACTCGACAGACACATCACATTTATTAGCCATTAGACATGTGCAACGTTTCAGAAACGGGTGTGGTGAGGGCTCAGTAGCGCCACCTTTTGACAAAAGTGGGGTTGTTAGTTTTATCTACAGTTACAAAAATCAGTATGTATATTGTACTCCTCGAGCCGGACAACTTTCTAATTGACACTCATTAGCTAGGACCCACAGAAAGTCAGATATGTTTGTTTGAATGTAGAGAAAATCTCAGAATTTTGCCAGTCTCTCAGTGTCCCTCTGTGTGAGTGAGAGGAGGGGCGCCTGTCAGGTTAATTTTAACCCTTTATTTGCTGTGTGCAACTTCTCTGGCATTTTCGGGGGCCTTAACATCCTCTAAAACTCTTGAAACTTTGCACACGGGTCAGAACCCATGGCCATCAGGGCCGGGCTGAAGCTGGTAACCGGGCGTGGCAGGGCGGCTCGACAGCGCCCCCTGGACTGGGATTCGAAAATTTGTCCATAAATCAAACACACTTGCATGAATTAATATGAAACTCGGTACAATTAAAGATCACATCAGGCCAAACAACTTTCGTGCTCTAAGTTTTAAGAAGGAAGTTGGGAATTATGGGTTGTTTGAATAATTCTCCTAGGAGAAATACATCAAATTACAACGCATGTGTTTACCAATCACAACCAAACTCGGTGTGCATGAAGTCAAGACATTGAGGATGCTCAATTCCGGACGGATTTTTGATATCTCGAACGGTCTGGCCGTGACGAGGAAATGAATTTTATGACTAAAAAAGGACACATAAAGTGTGTTATAACTTTGCTCATTTTACCTACAGTTACAAAACTTTCCACGTATATTGTTCTCGTCAAGTCGATCAACTTTCCAATTTAAAGTCATTCGCTCTGAGCAACAGAAAGTCAGATATTGTAGTTTGAATGGATTTATTTCCCCTGCGATTCACTCTCTCTCTCTCTCTCTCTCTCTCTCTCTCTCTCTCTCTCTCTCTCTGTGTGGGTGTGTGTGTCTGTGTGGGGAGGGGAGGGCTGTTGTCTGTGTTTGTGTGTGTGTGTGTGCATGTGTGTGTGTGTGGGGGGGAGGGGAGGGCTGTTGTCTGTGTTTATGTATGTTTGAACCACACAGTGTGGCTGGCTGCGATTTTTCCTATAAGTCCTTGTCTCTAAGTCCTTGTCTTTTTGCATAACAATTTAGTATTTTTTTAAATGACAAAATAGGCATATAACCCCCATCTTTTAAATGTATAGTTTGCTTTA
The DNA here is from genome assembly GCF_988280905.1 of Pimephales promelas. Lineage (NCBI taxonomy): Eukaryota > Metazoa > Chordata > Actinopteri > Cypriniformes > Leuciscidae > Pimephales > Pimephales promelas. Next base: position 9,843,707 of record NC_142790.1, on the reverse strand, counting down.
AATAAAAGTAAGATTGTATTTGTAATTGAAGCTGAATGAATTTAAAATTCTTGTGCTATATTTCAATATATTTGTTTTCCTTAAGATTTTAAAACACTAACTTCATTCTTTTCTGAATTACAAATATTTGTTTCTGTATAAAAAATACTCTGACTAAAAACACATTTGATGTTTCTTTTTCTATTTTTATTTACATGTATTTATGTATGTGTGTGTGTGTGTGTGTGTGTGTGTGTGTGTGTGTGTGTGTGTGTGTGTGTGTGTGTGTGTGTGTGTGTGTGTGTGTGTGTGTGTGTGTGTATAAAGTGCAGGTTTTTTTTAGATAAAGTAGAATTTCTATAACTATGTGTTGAACTGATAAATCACTGTGTGTTAAACACAATCTACTTAATACAGACAACTTCATTATAAAGATAAATAACAAATCCAAAAAAATATATGATTATAATCTATGACAAAAAAAGCCATTACAAACTATATTAGTGGTAAATACACATTGCTCTTTGTATTGTTGTAAAATACATTCATGAAAAACAAGATAACAAAAATCAAAAAGATAAATTATTTTAGATAATTATTTTAAATGTATAGCAGAGATGTTAAATGAGGCAGCAACATACAAACTTTCTAGAACAACATGGACCTGAATAGCTGGTTTTTATGGAGGACAGTGAAGAGGAAGAGGGTGCAAATCAAACAGCTCATTCTCAGACTACACAGCAAACAGCTTAAGTTTTTAGTGCTTTGTTTGAGGTTTTTAGTGCTCTGTCCTATCTTTTATCAACACATAATAGATAGAACAGAACAAGAAAGGCAATTAATAATCTGTCATTGCATTATGATATCAAAGGCTCAGTACAGTGTGGCACAAAACGCTTATGCACATCCCGAGTGGAGAATGATGCGCTTAAAGCCACATGGAGTTACAGCGCATCGAGTCCGCATTGATGCAAGCTCTACAATACACTTCTTTTCGACAGTCAAAGTGGGGGTTACGTTTTTGCACGTCATACAGAATAACCCTAAAGGCACCAAGGTGGCGGTGCCACCGGCTTTATATTAAATATAAATATAGCTGTGAGCAGCGATAAAGGGCCAAAGCCGGCGGTACCACCATCCCGGTGCCTTTGGGTAACTAAAGGCACCGGGGTTGCGGTGCCACCGGCTTGGGCCCGCAATCGCTGCTCGCAGCTATATTTATTATTAGGGCCCAAGCCCTGAAAGGGCGAAGGCCCTATTGTTTTCCTTAGGATTATTCTTTTCTATTATTAGGGCCCAAGCCCTGAAAGGGCGAAGGCCCTATTGTTTTCCTTAGGATTATTATTATTATTATTATTATTATTATTATTATTATTTATACGACTATTCGGGCACTTTTGGGGCCCTTAACATGCTCAAAAACTCTTGAAACTTAGCACACGGGTCAGAACCCGCGGCCATCAGGGCCGGGCTGAAGATGGTACCCGGGCGTGGCAGGGGGACTAGACAGCGCCCCCTGGAACGGGGTCCGAAAACTTGGTCCATAAATCAAACACGCTTGCATGTAATAATATGAAACTCGGTGCACATATAGATCTCATCGTACATATATACCTCATACTATTACTTTTTACCCCAGCCCAACAGGAAGTCGGTTATTTAGGGTTGTTCATAAAACACTCGCAATGGAATTTGAAGTACTACTCCTAGAGAATTCAAACACACGGCACGAAACTCGGTCAGCATGAAGTCAAGGCATTGAGGATGAAAGTTTGCGAGGGGATTTTTGATATCTCGAACGGTTTGGCCATGGCGAGGAAACGAAATTATGGCGAGAAACGTGAAACAGGAAGTGTGTTATAACTTCAGCATACATTAACTGATCTTGATGAAACTTCAGCAGTGTGTTCGCTGTAAGAGGACGATCACATGGATGTGACTATTGTGAGTCAAAGTTATAGTGCCACCAACTGGTAGCAGGAAGTGTGTCACTTTCAAAATGCTTTGAACTCACCCTTTTATTTGTACCCGATGTGCTTCAAACTTAATCTGTATAATGTAAATACATAGCAGATGAAGACCTGTGAATGGATTCTTGATATCTTTGATACTGTTGCCGTGGCAACGCATCAAACTTTAAAATTCTTTTTTTTTATGATTTTGAGACTCTTAGCGGCTTTTGGGGCCCTTAACGGGTTTGAAAACTCTTGAAACTTTGCACACAGGTCAGATCCCACAGCCATCAGAGCCGGGCTGAAGATGGTACCTGGGTGTGGCAGGGGGGCTAGACAGCGCCCCCTGGAACGGGGTCCGAACACTTGGTCCATAAATCAAACACGCTTGCATGTAATAATATGAAACTCAGTACACATGTTGATCTCATCGTTTCATCTATACCTCACGCTCTTACTTTTTACCCCAGCCAAACAGGAAGTCAGCTATTGAGGTTTGTTTGTAAAACGCTCGCAATGGAATGTGCAATACTCCTCCTAGAGAATTCAAACACACGGCACGAAACTCGGTCAGCATGAAGTCAAGGCATTGAGGATGAAAGTTTGCGAGGGGATTTTTGATATCTCGAACGGTTTGGCCGTGGCGAGGAAACAAAATTATGGCGAGAAACGTGAAACAGGAAGTGTGTTATAACTTCAGCATACATTAACTGATCTTGATGAAACTTCAGCAGTGTGTTCACTGTAAGAGGCTGATTACATGGATGTGACTATTGTGAGTCAAAGTTATAGCGCCACCAACTGGCAGCAGGAAGTGTGTCACTTTCAAAATGCTTTGATATCACCCTCTTATTTTTAACCGATTTGCTTCAAACTTCATCTGTATAATGTAAAAATACAGCAGATGTAGACCTGTGAATGGATTCTTGATATCTTTGATACTGTTGCTGTGGCAACAAACAAACTTTAACATTCTTTTTTGATACTTTTGGGACTCTTAGCATGCTTGAAATTGCTTGAAACAGATAGATACAGATAGCTCGACAGATACATCACATTTATTAGCCAGTAGGCATGTGCAACTTTGGCAAAAGAATAAAGTAATGTCAAAAAAGTAAACACTAAAAGCCTCATATCTTCTAAAAATGTAATTATACATCATTTGTTTCTAAATTAAATTATACAAATATTATAATTAAAGCAGTTTTTCCCTTTTTTCATTTAAGAATTATGTTTACGTTCAAAAACAGCCAGGTTGTAAAATTCAGAAGAAGAAAAAATAATCTGAGTCATACGTAGTGCTATACTGCCCTCTTGTGTTCAATATCAGTTAGGCCTATTGTGTATATTCCCACCGGTTAATCAACGTGTGACTCCGCTGGGACTCGGGAACTTTTAAATCGCTTACTTAAAACCGAAAGTCAAAATACAGATATCCGCACAAGACATTAATGTTGTGGAGTAGAGCAAGCATTTTAAATAAATTCCTATTAAGTAGGATTGAACTAAACAGAATGAACGTTCACTCTGTTCTGCTGGTTCCTCGCTGTTGGCGCGCACAGTTATGAATGCTTGTGCGGCCATGAGTTTTAGTTTAATTTTAAAATTAGCGCAATTTCGGGATTTGTATTATTTGAATTTATTTTTAAAAAACACAATGTTGAGTTTTATTGTAACACTGTTTAATCGCGCCCACGGTTATATTTTGTATATTATATATAATTATAATGTATTTCTGTATAAAATAATACTACAATAAAAAACACATTTGTGACCGACCTGATCCAGCAAAATTAGTCACAGTGACCCAAATTTAAAAATTGAGATTTTGATATTAATGGAAAGAGGACACTGTAAGCTTTCAAATAATACCTTGGTCATACCTTGAATGGTTGTAAAGATATACAGATTTGAATTCTGGTCGTCTGCCCTTTTTTTCCATTTGAAAACCTAAGAAAATCGCTTTTAAAGTTTTTTTGCCCGTTTTTTTTTTATTTATTTTTTTTATATCTTTCAAAATCCATAGCATTTTAAGGGATAAACTATTTATTTTATATAGCTTAATTTGACCAAATAGATTAACATATATAAATGCAATTTAACGAGGCTGAAACTCAACTTATTTTTAATTTTTTTGAAATAAATAATTAAAAGTCACTTTTACAAAAATGTTCTAAAATCAGAAAGATTGAAGAGGAGTCAGAGAGAAATTCAGTTTTCATACGGATTAGCCCACATAAGCAGAGAGCAGTCTGTTTTCTTTCATTTTGAATGGTTGTCTTTAAAAGTAGACATTTCAATATGTCTGTGAGGATACCTTATACGCTGACTTTCGGTTCATGAGACAAGCTTCAGTTCACGTGCCGCGCGTCTCCGCGTCGTGATTAGGCCTAGCCTATTGTCTGCAATTTATTTCTTATTATTAAATCCTAGTAATTGGTTGATGAAACATTGATTTAAATTAAGATAATTATTTTAAAACGAAATTTACTTTAAAGAAAGGCTTGTGCTTGCATGTTTAAGCTATGTGAAAGTTTTAGTGCTGCTTCCAGAGAACGGTCACGTTCGGATTGTTTTTCCTCATAAATGCGAACACGGAAAATAAAATAAAGATTTTATGTTCTGGAGAGAGTCAACCCTTCTTCATCCGGTGAGTATTACTTTTGGTTTGTGCAGTGTGGTTCACATAGGCCAATTTATTAAAATATTTAATTATCTGGGAATTGGATCTCCTCCATAATGCTGAAATTGCCCAATTTTAAAAAATTTAGTAATAATTTAAGTTTTGTGGTGTAAAAGTCTACGTATTTTATAATGTTAACTTCAAATAATACTAATAGTAATTTAAAGATGTTGTAGCATTGGGTCTGGACGTGAAGGATAACTTCGGGAGTTGAAGGGACGTGTCGGTGTCGTGATTCTGTCTTCTCACACCGCGACACAGGTTCGTGGATCTGAGTGTCGCGATCGTTACAGCCTTACATAGGCTATATTCTTCTTGCAGATAAATATACTCACGCAGTTTAGGTTAGAAGCCTCCAGTGAGTTCAACGTTTCAGGGGATACCCGGGAAATGCTCAGAGGTGACAAGGGGAGTTGAGAAGAGCAATGTTTATTTCAGCGAATTTAAAGCTTTGACAACTTTAATCGTTATTTAAATACCTTTACTCAATTATCTCGACTACGAAACCCTGTGAGATTATTTTTGAATGTCTGTTCTTTGAAATTAGCAAAAATATATATATATTTTTTTTTTTTGTTATTTCATGGTTTTTCCACATAATCGGCCCATATCTTAAAATGGAAGGTTGCAACTTCCGACTCATTTCGCCAGAGCGGGTCACATTTGATTTTTATTTTTTAAACAATGTAATGTGTAACCTAAAAATAAACAGATTATTTGATAAATGGTATATTTAAATCTGCATATTGTAGCCTAATATCTGCAGGGCAGCCTAGTCTTAATAAATGTATGCTTCATTTTTCATTAGTAAATTTGATCAATAAATTCAATAATTTAGAATAATAAGACACTATAGGGCTGTTACCCTAGGTAAGGCTGATCAAATTAAATCGGTTACACAATAATGTTACGAGATTGGTTTAACAGGAGTCAATTAAAAATCGCTGTAAAGAACGATACTTTTAAACATAACCCTAAATCACCATAAGGTGTCACCAGATGACCGTCTTAATGAACGAGTCATGGATTCAAAATGCTGAATCATTCAGTAATGAGAAAACACATTGCTTTGAGATGCGCGATGGGTCGCTGTGATCTTTGTTTAACTATTTTCTCTGCTGAAACAGAAAAAAGTCAATATTGCATTTAAAAAGTCAATATTGCATCTAAAATGTAAGTGACTTGACTTGTGTGTGTGACTATGTTTGTTGTAGTGATAAGAGTTGCACCCTTGTTAAAGTTTAAGGCCTTGTGTTTTTGGATATATATATATCTTTCTTTCTTTTTTTTTCTTTCTTTACAAAATATGCATATAACCCATATATTTTAGATTTATTATTTGCTTTAAATTAAATTAAGATTGTATTTTTGGTAATTGAACCTGAATGAATTTAAAAATGAATGTGCTATATGTCAGATCATATATTTGTTTTTCTTAAAATTTGAACTAACTTTATTCTCAGCTGAATTATAAATATTTTATTTCTGTATGAATTAAAAACACATTTGATTTTTCTTTTTTAATCAATGTAGAATGTGTAACTGAAATATAAACAGATTTGGGCTCTGTTCGAGGACAAGTAAATAAAACCAATGCGACATGATGAATGTTTGTTTCCCAAACCATCTCAGAGTAACAGCTTACTTTTCTTTCTTACTATATTCTTTCTTACTATAAACTGTGCTGTAGAGCTTGCATCAGTCAAAGCAGGGTTACATTTTGCATGTAGTGCACAATAAACCTAAAGGCACCAGGGTGGCGGTGCCACCGGCTTCATATATATATGTATATATACAGTATATATATATATATATATATATATATATATAGCTGTGATCCGCGATGAAGGGCCAAAGCCAGTGGCATGGCCACCCTGGTGCTTTTAGGTAACTAAGGAACCGGGGTTGCGGTGCCACCGGCTTGGGCCCTTCATCGCTGCTCGCAGCTATATTTCTTCTTTAGTATTATTATTATTTTGCTACCTTTTGGGCACTTTTGGGGCCCTTAACGTGCTCGAAAACTCTTGAAACTTTGCACACGGGTCAGAACCCGCGGCCATCAGAGCCGGGCTGAAGATGGTACCCGGGCGTGGCAGGGCAGCTCGTCAGCGCCCCCTGGAACGGGGTCCGAACACTTGGTCCATAACTCAAACACGCTTGTATGTAATAATATGAAACTCGGTACACACGTTGATCTCATCGTTTCATCTATACCTCGCGCTCTTACTTTTTACCCCAGCCCAACAGGAATTTGGCTATTGAGGTTTGTTTGTAAAACGCTCGCAATGGAATGTCAAATACTCCTCCTAGAGCTTTGATCCACATTCGACGAAACTCGGTCAGCGTGAAGTCAAGACATTGAGGATGAAAGTTTGCGAGGGGATTTTTGATATCTCGAACGGTTTGTCCGTGGCGAGGAAACGAAATCATGGCGAGAAACGTGAAACAGGAAGTGTGTTATAACTTCAGCATACATTAACTGATCTTGATGAAACTTCAGCAGTGTGTTCGCTGTAAGAGGACGATCACATGGATGTGACTATTGTGAGTCAAAGTTATAGCGCCACCAACTGGCAGCAGGAAGTGTGTCACTTTCAAAATGCTTAGATATCACCCTTTTATTTTTACCCGATTTGCTTCAAACTTCATATGTATAATGTAAACATACGGCAGATGTAGACCTGTGAATGGATTCTTGATATCTTTGAAACTGTTGCCGTGGCGACGCATCAAACTTTACCCTTCTTTTAGGATGCTTTTAGGATGCTTTTGAGACCCTTAGCATGCTTGAAATTGCATGAAACTCAACAGACACATCACATTTATTAGCCAGTAGACACGTGCAAAGTTTCAGAAACGGGCGTGGTGAGGGCTCAGTAGCGCCACCTTTTGACAAAAGTGGGGTTGTTAGTTATATCTACAGTTACAAAAATCGGTATGTATATTGTACTCCTCGAGCCGGACAACTTTCTAATTGACACTCATTAGCTAGGACCCACAGAAAGTCAGATATGTTTGTTTGAATGTGGTCTTGCTCAATCTGAGCCTGCTGTCTTTGCCTGTCTGTGTATGTGTGTGTGTTTGTAGGGGGAGGGGTATTAACCATTTCACTCCTGTGTGTATGGCCTGCATAAAAAATAAATGCCTTAAGCCTGGTATTTTTTTAAATAAGTTTTTTATTTTTTTATAAGTAAAGGCATATAACCAGTTTAATTGTAGTGCATTAATAGTTTTATATAATTAGTTTATTAATTAAATTAACTTGGTCCATAAACTTGATCTGAAAATTTGGTCCATAAATCAAACACACTTGCATGTAATAATATGACTTGAGTGTTAATCACATCATGTTTTCAGTTTGAATATAAAATATATAAATTATGTAAAAAAAAATAAAGTTGATCCAGCTGGAGCGCAGGCTGAGAATAGCGCTGTCATGACTGGATCAGAGATCATCAGTCATGCCTTCTCATACCTTACGCGCACACCACGCCCACTTACATCAGATCACATCAACATGTCAGCCGGAGGGATAACGAGGGTCGTCGTCGCTTTTGGATTCAAGAATTTCTTACAACAAGATGGCAAAAGAACAGCGCTTTGCAAGACATGCAACGTTAAGATCGCGGACAGTCAGATGACAACCTCCAATTTCGTCCGTCATTTGAAGAGCCATATTCTGCCCAGTAAGTGCTTGTCAATTTGTTAATGTTATCTGGTTAGCTCGTTCGTAGTTAGCTAGCTAATGTAAGTTAAAGGAGAACACCGGCGCAAAATTACACATTGTTACCTAGTCAACCGTTATCTGAGATTTGTTTTCATGACTGCCGAATGTAAATAGTTTTATCTATAAAAACAGTTTAGCCTATAAGTGACGTCCGACATTCTGCATATTGTGTTATTTTGTTAAGCCCCACTAAAGGCATAAAAAACTGTAAAGCACAATCAAGTTTTCACACTATATTCCAAGACTTCTAAAGTCATTCAATAGCTTAATGTGTGGTAAAATTAATATTTTAGTCTCTAAGTTAAAGTTAACGGAAAGTCATCTCGCCTCAGTCATTCTCCATGCATCAGCATTAGCGCGTCGCGTTCGGTTGCGACAGTAACACGACGACACTCTCTTCAAGATCAATGTTCCCAATATTATACTTTATTTGTAGATAAGGCATAAAGGTCTATGATTTGCATAAAATGACTATCTTGCTGGAGTGGAGTTTATTGCCCTTTAGAATACACTAAGCATTAGTGCTGCACGATTAATTATATCGCAGTCGTAATAGCGATCTCAAACCTATGCAATTATATAACGCAAAATGCCGCGATTTTAAATGAAATAAACAAAGTAGGACTATTAGCGCAGCATCTCTTCTTTTTTGTCATCCTTTGACTAGTGTTACAAGATCCCCCTCTTATTGGTTCAAATGCCTTTTCGCATTTTGCACGACAAGAAGTGAAAAGCTGCCTGTGAGTGCCCTAGATTAGAATAGATGAGACTCGCATAATGCGCATGCACTGACCGTGTGCCAGCCCAGAATAAACAGTTCTCTTTCGAGCTTGAACGAACAATAGCACACACAATTATGCCAAAATGTGAGAGTTGTGAGTTGTGCTATGAGGCGCGTGTGAGATCCGCGTCTCGGCAACGGGTGCTCTTAAAGGGCCAGCAGCGAATAAAGCGTTCTTTCAGTAAAGTTAAAAGAACAAAGGGAAATTAGAAAATTACTCACTGATCTTGAGTAAAGAACTTTTGTAGCTTTAATAAGGATTATTATATATATAATTTATGATTCAGGCAGCGCAGACTGTTTGATAACTTTATTCAATTTCTGTACCTGTTAAGACAGGAAGGGCACAGGTAAATATGTTTTTTATTATGGGTTTATGTGGGGATTGTTTGAAGTTCACTTAATTTAAAAGCTGTTATATATTTTTTTTAAGCCTAATAATTTTTTAAAAAGTTGATGGCTTTCAATTGATGGAATCACTGTAATGTTGGTTTGGTTGATGGTTTATTGATCATTATAGGTGTTATCAATCATTTATTGTTGTTGTTGTTTTTAGTTTGAGTTGAGAAATAAACATTAATCTGTGTGTGCATTTTACTTTAGAACCAAGCAAGTTGGACTCATGAAACCATTTTATTATATCGGAGTCGCAAATCGCAATTGCAATATTGGCTCAATAATGGCAATATGACATTTTCCCAAATCGTGCAGCCCTACTAAGCATAGATTATAGATACCATCCCTTCGCTATGTTCTTTTCAATGTGAAGCGTTGCGTGCTGTGACTTGGTGTTGCTTCAAGTGCATCATTCTGCACACGGGATGCGCATGATTGCTTATAATACTTTGGGGAGACAAGGGGGCGTGGCCTAAGGGAATATCACTCGTGATGTTAAGTGATGTTACCCCGCCATCGCTGATACAACCTTTAGCAGTCATGTTTTTGCTTCTTGAGAGAGAGAGAAAGTGTGTGTGTGTGTGTGTGTGAGCAGTGGCGGTTCTAGGCGGGGGCCTGGGGGGGCCAGTGCCCCTGCGACAACAAGCTTGGACCCCCTTGTGGCCTCCCTAAATGTGGAGTCAGTGTGAAATATTTTTTTTATAGTGTGTCACGCATTGAGCATGACAGTCACTCGTTTCAGTCTTTTGTCTCACACTCCCGTCACACATTGTATTTCTCATGCGGAAAAACTATTAATAATATATTTAATATACGCAATTTCTCTGGCCGCGCCGCTCTCACGTGAGAATCAAGCGCGTCTCGCCTGGAGTTCAGCAGTCGACCCTGCTACGCATCAGCCAATCAAAAAAAGAGAAGTGCTACTTAATAGCCAATCAGAAAAGGGCACTATTGTATCTGGGTAAAATTTAACGCAACAACCAATGAAAAAAAGCATATCCTGGAATTGTTCATATGATTCTGTTACAACATCTTCCGAAAGTTTCTTCACCCGTCCCACAGATGAAACTAATCACTGGAGCTCCGAACATCACTTGGAGCACGGAGTAAGTCATGATCTCCTGTTTTAATGTTACAACAAATTCACAACTTGTTTGACAAAAACTATGACAACTTGACTGATGTAAGATGAATCTTTCCCGTAGCGTAAGCTAGCTTACGCAATGCTCGTTCCCTCATCTAGAGAGAACCGAGGTTACGTTAGGTAATCGATTCGTTTCCCATTTAATTAGTATCAGTCTGTAACTTAGACAACAGTTTTACAGCCTGTTCACTGACAACACCTGCTCAGAACAAGTAGTCTAGGCCTAGTCATCTTATTACACGAATCACGATGACTGACATATTGTCACATTATAAACATCTCTCTCTCCAAATAGGCTTAATAATTTTATTAGCACTAGATAAATTAAAGTGTATTGCATAGTCGATATTATAGGTCACTTTTAAAATCATGTCATATTTTATAATTATATCCTGGCCAAGGATGCATTAATTATTGCTTCTGTCTTTCAAAGATGTCAGGAAAAAAACAATTATAAAAAAGCTCATTCACCCTGAGAGGAAAGCCCCCTAAAAAGGCCAGTTTAGAGGATAATTTGCTGATCTTTTTGCAAAAAAAAAAAAAAAAAACCACAAAAATCGTAGATTAATTTGTAAAAATTATATATATATATATATATATATATATACATACTGTATATTCAATGTAAAAAAATAAAATGGAAATTCAAATACAGACTGATATATGTAATGCAAATGTAAAAATATAATGCAAATGCAAATTGTTGGATAATTATAAACATGGTATTTTGCTTATTTATGCATTCAGTGCAGTGCAGAAAATGATAAGGTCTAAATGTAACTGGCCCCTCTAACAGTACAACTGGCCCCAGCTTGGCCCCCCCAGTTGAAATGGTCTAGAACCGCCACTGTGTGTGTGTGTGAGAGAGAGAGAGAGAGAGAGAGAGAGAGAGAGAGAGAGAGAGAGAGAGAGAGAGAGAGAGAGAGAGAGAGAGAGAGGGAGGAGAAATGTAACAAAGTTTAATATTGTTTGTAAACTGTGTTTGAGAGAGAGGAAGGTGTTCAGAGAGTCTGTAGGATGTTAAGCTGTTATTTGTTTTATGGACTCAATGTTGAAAATTTAAAACATTTCAAACACACTGTTGGCAGAAGTGAAAAATAAATAATTTTATGAAGTTACAATTTAGTTTGATTCCATGGTGTATTTTACTGAACATGAGTATTTACAATGCAAATTATTGTAATTTACTGGCAAATACTTATCTTGTCTTTTCATTTTATTAAGATCAGATTCTGCATGTAAAATTAAAATAATAAGGTGACTTGACTTGCACTTGACTTAACCTACTACAAGACTTGACTTGACTTGACATAGCCTGTGACTTGACTTGACTTGCCCCCCCCAAAAAAAATACTTGGGACTTACTTGAGACTTGACGGTTAAGACTTGAGACTTACTTGAGACTTGCGTGACCTGCGCCCATCTCTGCTCTAAGTTTTAAGACAGTTCAAATGGAAGTTGGGAATTATGTGTTGTTTGAATAAATCTCCTAGGAGAAATACATCAAATTACAACGCATGTGTTTACCAATCACCACCATACTCGGTGTGCATGAAGTCAAGACATTGAGGATGCTCAATTCCGGACGGATTTTTGATATCTCGAACGGTTTGGCCGTGGCGAGGAAAATAATTTTATGACTAAAAAAGGACACATAAAATGTGTTAACTTTGCTCGTTTTACCTACAGTTACAAAACATGCCACGTATATTGTTCTTGTCAAGCCGATCAACTTTCTAATTAACAGTAAGAAGCTCAGACCAAAAGAAAGTCAGATATTGCAGTTTGGATGTGTATCTTGTCTCTATCAGTGTCTGTATGGGGAAGAGGGAGGGGGGGGGGGGGGTTGCTGGTGTCTGCGTTTATGTGTGTGTGTGTGTGGCTGACTGTAGATTTTTTCTGCAAGTCCTTATCTTTTTGCATAACAATTTTGTATTTTTTTAAATGACAAAATATGCATATAACCCTAATCTTTTAAATGTATAGTTTGCTTTAAATAAAAGTAAGATAAATTGGTAAACTACAAATTGGTAATTGAAGCTGAATGAATTTAAAATTAATGTGCTATATTTCAATACATTTGCTTTCCTTAATATTGTAAAACACTAACCTCATTTATATGTGTGTGTGTGTGTGTGTTTGTATGTATATATATTTTGCAAAGCCCTCACTGATGCAAGCTCTTCTGCACACTTCTCTTCGACAGTCAATGCGGAGGTTAAGTTTTTGCACGTCGTGCAGAATAACCCTCTTTATATATATATATATATATATATATATATATATATATATATATATATATACTTAAAAAAGCGGGGGTTAAGTTTTTGCACGTCGTGCAGAATAACACTAAAGGCACCATATATATACTTAAAAGTGGGGTTGTTAGTTTTATCTACAGTTACAAAAATCGGTATATACATTGTACTCCTCAAGCCGTACAACTTTCTAATACATAGTCATTAGCTCGGACCAAGAGGAAGTCAGATATTTTGGTCTGAATATGGTGAGCCTCTCTCTGAGCCTACGTCCCTGTATGGCAAGCCCTTTTAACATTTAAAAGCTAAGTTTGCCTGTCCGGAATTAACATTGTAGATATCAACAAAGTCTTTCTGTCTAGTCGTTACACTTTGGATAGTTTGTATTATCATTTAAGATATCTGTAACATAATTGTGACTAGTCGAAATGACAGAGTATGGCAAGCCGTTTTAACATTTAATCATGAAAGGGCCAAAGCCTTCGGCACCGCCACCCGGGTGCCTTTAGGTAACTAAAGGAACCGGGGTTGCGGTGCCTCCGGCTTGGGCCCGCCATCGCTGCTCGCAGCTATATTTAGGGCCCAAGCCCTGAAAGGGCGAAGGCCCTATTGTTTTCCTTAGGATTATTATTATTATTAGGGCCCAAGCCCTGAAAGGGCGAAGGCCCTATTGTTTTCCTAACGATTATTAGGGCCCAAGCCCTGAAAGGGCGAAGGCCCTATTGTTTTCCTTGGGATTATTTTTCTTTACTATTATTATTATAATTATTATTATTTTACTACCTTTTGGGCACTTTTGGGGCCCTTAACGTGCTCGAAAACTCTTGAAACTTTGCACACGGGTCAGAACCCGCGGCCATCAGAGCCGGGCTGAAGCTGGTACCCGGGCGTGGCAGGGGGGCTCGTCAGCGCCCCCTGGAACGGGGTCCAAACACTCGGTCCATAACTCAAACACGCTTGCATGTAATAATATGAAACTCGGTACGCATGTTGATCTCATCGTTTCATCTATACCTCGCGCTCTTACTTTTTACCCCAGCCCAACAGGAAGTCGGCTATTGAGGTTTGTTTGTAAAACGCTCGCAATGGTATTTGAAATACTCCTCCTAGAGCTTTGATCCACATTCGACGAAACTCGGTCAGCATGAAGTCAAGACATTGAGGATGAAAGTTTGCGAGGGGATTTTTGATATCTCGAACGGTTTGTCCGTGGCGAGGAAACGAAATCATGGCGAGAAACGTGAAACAGGAAGTGTGTTATAACCTCAGCATACATTAACTGATCTTGATGAAACTTCAGCAGTCTGTTTGCTGTAAGAGGACGATCACATGGATGTGACTATTGTGAGTCAAAGTTATAGCGCCACCAACTGGCAGCAGGAAGTGTGTCACTTTCAAAATGCTTTGATATCACCCTTTTATTTTTACCCGATTTGCTTCAAACTTCATATGTATAATATAAACATACGGCAGATGTAGACCTGTGAATGGATTCTTGATATCTTTGAAACTGTTGCCGTGGCGACGCATCAAACTTTACCCTTCTTTTAGGATGCTTTTAGGATGCTTTTGAGACCCTTAGCATGCTTCAAAATGCATGAAACTCGACAGACACATCACATTTATTAGCCAGTAGACATGTGCAAAGTTTCAGAAACGGGCGTGGTGAGGGCTCAGTAGCGCCACCTTTTGACAAAAGTGGGGTTGTTAGTTTTAACTAGAGTTACAAAAATTGGTATGTATATTGTACTCCTCGAGTCGGACAACTTTCTAATTTACACTTATTAGCTAGGACCCACAGAAACTCAGATATTTTTGTTTGAATATGGTCACTCTGAGCCTACATGTCTCTGTTTCTTTGGCTGTCTTTGGCTGTCTGTGTGTGTGTGTGTGTGCCTGTGTGTGTGTGTGTGTGTGCAGGGGGAGGGGGCTTAACCATTTCACTGCTGTGTGTATGACCTGCATAAAGAAAATACATTTCTCAAGCCTGGTATTTTTTAAATAAGTTTTTATTTTTATTTTTTATAAGTAAAGACATATAACTAGTTTAATTGTAGTGCATTGACAATAGTTTTATATAATTAGTTTATTAATCAGATTAACTTGGTCAATAAACTTGGTCTGAAAATTTGGTCCATAAATCAAACACACTTGCATGTAATAATATGAAACTTGGTACACATATAGATCTCATCGTTTCATATATAGCCTACTTCACACTCTTACTTTTTACCCCGGCCCAACAGGAAGACGGCTATTTAGGGTTGTGTTTAAAACACATGCAATGGAATTTAAAGTATTGCTCCTAGAGCACTGAACCAAATTCGACAAAACTCGATCAGCCTGAAGTCAAGACATTAAGGATGAAAAGGTGCCAAGGGATTTTTTATATCTCGAACGGTTTGGCCGTGGCGAGGAAACGAAATTATGGCGAGAAACATGAAACAGGATGTGTGTTATAACTTCAGCATACATTAACTGATCTTGATGAAACTTCAGCAGTGTTTTCGCTGTAAGAGACCGATCACATGGATGTGACTATTGTGAGTCAAAATTATAGCGCCACCAACTGGCACCAGGAAGTGTGTCACTTTAAAAATGCTTTGAAACCACTCTCTTATTTTTAACCGATTTGCTTCAAACTTCATCTGTATAATGTAAATACACGGCAGATGTAGAACTGTGAATGAATTTTTGATATCTTTGATACTGTTGCCGTGGCAACGAATCAAACTTTAACATTCTTTTTTGATGCTTTTGGGACTCTTAGCATGCTTGAAATTGCTTGAAACTCAACAGATACATCACATTTATTAGCCAGTAGACATGTGCAACTATGGCAAAAGATTAAAGTAATGTCAAAAAAGTAAACACTAAAAGCCTCAAATCTTCTAAAAATGTAATTATACATCATTTGTTTCTAAATTAAATTATACAAATATTATAACTTCCCCAATTTTTCCTTTTTTTCATTTAAGAATTATGTTTACGTTCAAAAACAGCCAGAATTGTTGTAAAATTCATAAAAAAATAATAATCTGAGTCATACGTAGTGCTATACTGCCCTCTTGTGTTCAATATCAGGTAGGCCTATTGTGTATATTCCCACCGGTTAATCAACGTGTGACTCCGCTGGGACTTGGGAGCTTTTAAATCGCTTACTTAAAACCGAAAGTCGAAATACGGATGTCCGCACAAGACATTAATGGTGTGGAGTAGAGCGAGCATTTTAAATAAATTCCTATTAAGTAGGATTGAACTAAACAGAATGAATGTTCACTCTGTTCTGCTGGTTCCTCGCTGGTGGATCATATGATTACTTTGTCATAATCTATGACAAAAATGCTATTATAAACCATATTAATAATAGACAATACACATTGCTCTTATTTTTTAAAAATACATTCATGAAAAACAAGATAACAAAAATCATAAAAAAATATAGCCATGGCTGCTATAAATGTTTGAAATGCATAGGACAGATGTTTAATGACGCAGCAACATATAATTGATAGGCAATTAATAATCTGTCATTACATCACTGCATTATGATATTACGGCTCCAATATACGGTGCAGCACAAAGCACTTATGTGCATCCCGAGCGGAGAATGATGTGCTTGAAGCCACATGAAGTTACAGCGCAGTGAGTCCGTATTGAAAAGTTCAAAGCACAAAGGAAATACATATTTATGAACAGTGTATTATACATTATCTATCTATGCAATAGTTTATTGAGCCTTTTCTTTTAAAGGTTTTAAATTTCAGTTACTGTGTGCGTGAAGAACAATTATAGTGCTCTGACTCTAGTGTTGTGATCTAACCGACAGCGTCCGACACCCGGTAGAAAGTAACACGGTTAAGTTACAGCAATAAAGTCCAGCAAGAAAAAGTTTCTTCATTCGAAAATATAGACCTTTAGACCTTTATCTTAAAGATCCAGTATAATAGGATTAACATTCAATCATCTTGAAGATCGTTTCATCATTGACTGTAACCGAATGTGACGTGCTGTTTGAATGTTGAATGGTGAATGACTGACAGGCGCAGAGAGGGAAAAGTTTGTGTTCTTGAATTTAATGACTTAAATATTAATTTCTATATCACATAATAGCTTCAGAACACTAATAATACAGTACACAAAAACTTTATGGTACTTTAGAAAGTTTTTGTGCCTTTGTGCCTAACATAGAATAGTATATATGCACAATATAGAATTTGAATCAGCCTCGTCAAAGATGGCAGTGTCAGAGCCGATACCGATCCTGAGTATCTAATCGGCGCACTTCTTTTCAACAGTCAAATTGAAATTGAAATTGAAATTGCTTGAAACTCAACAGATAAATCACATTTATTAGCCAGTAGACATGTGCAAAGTTTCAGAAACGGGCATAGTGCAAGGACTAAATAGCGCCACCTTTTGACAAAAGTGGGGTTGTTAGTTTTATCTACAGTTACAAAAATCGCTATATACATTGTACTCCTCAAGCCGGACAACTTTCTAATACATAGTCATTAGCTCGGACCAAGAGGAAGTCAGATATTTTGGTTTGAATATGGTGAGCCTCTCTCTGAGCCTACGTCCCTGTATGGCAAGCCCTTTTAACATTTAAAAGCTAAGTTTGCCTGTCCGGAATTAACATTGTAGATAACAACGTCTTTCTGTCTATTCGTAATTACATTTTGGATAGTTTGTATTATCATTTAAGATATCTGTAACATAATTGTGACTAGTCGAAATGACAGAGTATGGCAAGCCGTTTTAACATTTAATCATAAAAGGGCCAAAGCCTTCGGCACCGCCACCCGGGTGCATTTAGGTAACTAAAGGAACCGGGGTTGCGGTGCCACCGGCTTGGGCCCGCCATCGCTGCTCGCAGCTATATTTCTTCTTTAGTATTATTATTATTTTGCTACCTTTTGGGCACTTTTGGGGCCCTTAACGTGCTCGAAAACTCTTGAAACTTTGCACACGGGTCAGAACCCGCGGCCATCAGAGCCGGGCTGAAGATGGTACCCGGGCGTGGCAGGGCAGCTCGTCAGCGCCCCCTGGAACGGGGTCCGAACACTTGGTCCATAACTCAAACACGCTTGTATGTAATAATATGAAACTCGGTACACATGTTGATCTCATCGTTTCATCTATACCTCGCGCTCTTACTTTTTACCCCAGCCCAACAGGAATTTGGCTATTGAGGTTTGTTTGTAAAACGCTCGCAATGGAATGTCAAATACTCCTCCTAGAGCTTTGATCCACATTCGACGAAACTCGGTCAGCGTGAAGTCAAGACATTGAGGATGAAAGTTTGCGAGGGGATTTTTGATATCTCGAACGGTTTGTCCGTGGCGAGGAAACGAAATCATGGCGAGAAACGTGAAACAGGAAGTGTGTTATAACTTCAGCATACATTAACTGATCTTGATGAAACTTCAGCAGTGTGTTCGCTGTAAGAGGACGATCACATGGATGTGACTATTGTGAGTCAAAGTTATAGCGCCACCAACTGGCAGCAGGAAGTGTGTCACTTTCAAAATGCTTAGATATCACCCTTTTATTTTTACCCGATTTGCTTCAAACTTCATATGTATAATGTAAACATACGGCAGATGTAGACCTGTGAATGGATTCTTGATATCTTTGAAACTGTTGCCGTGGCGACGCATCAAACTTTACCCTTCTTTTAGGATGCTTTTAGGATGCTTTTGAGACCCTTAGCATGCTTCAAATTGCATGAAACTCGACAGACACATCACATTTATTAGCCAGTAGACATGTGCAAAGTTGCAGAAACGGGCGTGGTGAGGGCTCAGTAGCGCCACCTTTTGACAAAAGTGGGGTGGTTAGTTTTAACTAGAGTTACAAAAATTGGTATGTATATTGTACTCCTCGAGCCGGACAACTTTCTAATTTACACTTATTAGCTAGGACCCACAGAAACTCAGATATTTTTGTTTGAATATGGCCACTCTGAGCCTACATGTCTCTGTGTCTCTGTGTCTTTGGCTGGCTGGCTGGCTGTCTGTGTGTGTGTGTGTGTGTGTGTGTGTGTGTGTGTGTGTGTGTGTGCAGGGGGAGGGGGCTTAACCATTTCACTGCTGTGTGTATGACCTGCATAAAGAAAATACATTTCTCAAGCCTGGTATTTTTTAAATAAGTTTTTATTTTTATTTTTTATAAGTAAAGGCATATAACTAGTTTAATTGTAGTGAATTGACAATAGTTTTATATAATTAGTTTATTAATCAGATTAACTTGGTCAATAAACTTGGTCTGAAAATTTGGTCCATAAATCAAACACACTTGCATGTAATAATATGAAACTTGGTACACATATAGATCTCATCGTTTCATATTTACTTCACACTCTTACTTTTTACCCCAGCCCAACAGGAAGTTGGCTATTTAGGGTTGTGTTTAAAACACATGCAATGTAATTTAAATTATTGCTCCTAGAGCACTGAACCAAATTCGACGAAACTCGATCAGCGTGAAGTCAAGACATTAAGGATGAAAAAGTGCCACGGGATTTTTGATATCTCGAACGGTTTGGCCGTGGCGAGGAAACGAAATTATGGCGAGAAACATGGAACAGGATGTGTGTTATAACTTCAGCATACATTAACTGATCTTGATGAAACTTCAGCAGTGTTTTCGCTGTAAGAGACCGATCACATGGATGTGACTATTGTGAGTCAAAGTTATAGCGCCACCAACTGGCAGCAGGAAGTGTGTCACTTTCAAAATGCTTTGAAATCACTCTCTTATTTTTAACCGATTTGCTTTAAACTTCATCTGTATAATGTAAATACACGGCAGATGTAGACCTGTGAATGCATTTTCGATATCTTTGATACTGTTGCCGTGGCAACGAAACAAACTTTAACATTATTTTTTGATGCTTTTGGGACTCTTAGCATGCTTGAAATTGCTTGAAACTCAACAGATACATCACATTTATTAGCCAATAGACATGTGCAACTATGGCAAAAGATTAAAGTAATGTCAAAAAAGTAAACACTAAAAGCCTCATATCTTCTAAAAATGTAATTATACATCATTTGTTTCTAAATTAAATTATACAAATATTATAACTTCCCCAATTTTTCCTTTTTTTTCATTTAAGAATTGTGTTTACGTTCAAAAACAGCCAGAATTGTTGTAAAATTCATAAAAAAATAATAATCTGAGTCATACGTAGTGCTATACTGCCCTCTTGTGTTCAATATCAGGTAGGCCTATTGTGTATATTCCCACCGGTTAATCAATGTGTGACTCCGCTGGGACTTGGGAGCTTTTAAATCGCTTACTTAAAACCGAAAGTCAAAATACGGATGTCCGCACAAAACATTAATGGTGTGGAGTAGAGCGAGCATTTTAAATAAATTCCTATTAAGTAGGATTGAACTAAACAGAAAGAATGTTCACTCTGTTCTGCTGGTTCCTCGCTGGTGGATCATATGATTACTTTGTCATAATCTATGACAAAAATGCTATTATAAACCATATTAATAATAGATAATACACATTGCTCTTATTTTTGAAAAATACATTCATGAAAAACAAGATAACAAAAATCATAAAAAAAAAAATATAGCCATGGCTGCTATAAAGCAACATATAATTGAAAGGCAATTAATAATCTGTCATTACGTCACTGCATTATGATATTACGGCTCCAATACGGTGCAGCACAAAGCACTTATGTGCATCCCGAGCGGAGAATGATGTGCTTGAAGCCACATGAAGTTACAGCGCATTGAGTCCGTATTGAAAAGTTCAAAGCACAAAGGAAATACATATTTATGAACAGTGTATTATACATTATCTATCTATGCAATAGTTTATTGAGCCTTTTCTTTTAAAGGTTTTAAATTTCAGTTACTGTGTGCGTGAAGAACAATTATAGTGCTCTGACTCTAGTGTTGTGATCTAACCGACAGCGTCCGACACCCGGTAGAAAGTAACACGATTAAGTTACAGCAATAAAGTCCAGCAAGAAAAAGTTTCTTCATTCGAAAATATAGACCTTTAGACCTTGAATCATTGAAGATCGTTTCATCATTGACTGTAACCGAATGTGACGTGCTGTTTGAATGCTGAATGGAGAATGACTGACAGGCGCAGAGAGGGAAAAGTTTGTGTTCTTGAATTTAATGACTTAAATATTAATTTCTATATCACATAATAGCTTCAGAACACTAATAATACAGTACACAAAAACTTTATGGTACTTTAGAAAGTTTTTGTGCCTTTGTGCCTAACAGAATAGTATACAGTGTTTCCTCTAGGATTTTTTCAAGCTGTGGGGGCAGGCCCATGGGGCGTGGCCCACGGGTGATATTACCTTAGGCCACGCCCCCTTGTCTCCCCAAAGTATTATAAGCCATCATGCGCATCCCGTGTGCAGAACGATGCACTTGAAGCAACACCAAGTCACAGCACGCAACGCTTCACATTGAAAAGAACATAGCGAAGGGATGATATCTATAATCTATGCTTAGTAGGGCTGCACGATTTGGGAAAAATGTCATATTGCCATTATTGAGCCAATATTGCAATTGCGATTTGCGACTCCGATATAATAAAATGGTTTCATGAGTCCAACTTGCTTGGTTCTAAAGTAAAATGCTCACACAGATTAATGTTTATTTCTCAACTCAAACTAAAAACAACAACAACAATAAATGATTGATAACACCTATAATGATCAATAAACCATCAATCAAACCAACATTACAGTGATTCCATCATTACAATTGAAAGCTATCAACTTTTAAAAAAATTATTAGGCTTAAAAAAATATATATAACAGCTTTTAAATTAAGTGAACTTCAAACAATCCCCACATAAACCCATAATAAAAAACATATTTACCTGTGCCCTTCCTGTCTTAACAGGTACAGAAATTGAATAAAGTTATCAAACAGTCTGCGCTGCATGAATCATAAATTATATATAGAATAATCCTTATTAAAGCTACAAAAGTTCTTAAGTCAAGATCAGTGAGTAATTTTCTAATTTCCCTTTGTTCTTTTAACTTTACTGACAGAACGCTTTATTCGCTGCTGGCCCTTTAAGAGAACCCGTTGCCGAGACGCGCATCTCACACGCGCCTCATAGCACAACTCTTTTCATCCACAGACTTTTCTTATGTTATGAAGATACTAGACAAAACGACATTTTGGCATAATTGTGTGTGCTATTGTTCGTTCAAGCTCGAACGAGAACTGTTTATTCTGGCACGCGGTCAGTGCATGCGCATTATGCGAGTCTCATCTATTCTAATCTAGGGCACTCACAGGCAGCTTTTCACTTCTTGTCGTGCAAAATGCGAAAAGGCATTTGCACAAGAGGGGGATCTTGTAACACTAGTCAAAGGATGACAAAAAAGAAGAGATTTTTTCATATAAAATCGCGGCATTTTGCGTTATATAATTGCATAGGTTTGAGATCGCTATTACGACTGTGATATGATTAATCGTGCAGCACTAATGCTTAGTGTATTCTAAAGGGCAATAAACTCCACTCCAGCAAGATAGTCATTTTATGCAAATCACAGACCTTTATGCTTTATCTACAAAATAAAGTATAATATCGGGAACATTGATCTTGAAGAGTGTCGTCGTGTTACTGTCGCAACCGAAAGCGACGCGCGCGAATGCTGAATGCATGGAGAACGACTGAGGCGAGATGACTTTCCGTTAACTTTAACTTAGAGACTAAAATATTAATTTTGCCACACATTATGCTATTGAATGACTTTAGAAGTCTTAGAAGATAGTGTGAAAACTTGATTGTGCTTTACAAAGTTTTTTGTGCCTTTAGTGGGGCTTAACAAAATAACACAATATGCAGAATGTCAGACGTCACTGAAAAGCTGCAGCCGTGGCGGGAGGATTTTAAGTGTGGCGGCCCGCCACGGGAGAATGAATGTAGCGGAAACACTGGTATATGCACAATATAGAATTTGAATCAGCCTCGTCAAAGATGGCAGTGTCAGAGCCGATACCGATCCTGAGTATCTAATCGGCGCACTTCTTTTCAACAGTCAAATTGAAATTGAAATTGCTTGAAACTCAACAGATACATCACATTTATTAGCCAGTAGACATGTGCAAAGTTTCAGAAACGGGCAATGTGCAAGGACTAAATAGCGCCACCTTTTGACAAAAGTGGGGTTGTTAGTTTTATCTACAGTTACAAAAATCGGTATATACATTGTACTCCTCAAGCCGGACAACTTTCTAATACATAGTCATTAGCTCGGACCAAGAGGAAGTCAGATATTTTGGTTTGAATATGGTGAGCCTCTCTCTGAGCCTACGTCCCTGTATGGCAAGCCCTTTTAACATTTAAAAGCTAAGTTTGCCTGTCCGGAATTAACATTGTAGATATCAACAACGTCTTTCTGTCTATTCATAATTACATTTTGGATAGTTTGTATTATCATTTAAGACATCTGTAACATAATTGTGACTAGTCGAAATGACAGAGTATGGCAAGCCGTTTTAACATTTAATCATAAAAGGGCCAAAGCCTTCGGCACCGCTACCCGGGTGCCTTTAGGTAACTAAAGGAACCGGGGTTGCGGTGCCACCGGCTTGGGCCCGCCATCGCTGCTCGCAGCTATATTTATTATTATTATTTTATTTTTTTATTTTTTTCTTACGACTATTCGGGCACTTTTGGGGCCCTTAACATGCTCGAAAACTCTTGAAACTTTGCACACGGGTCAGAACCCGCGTCCATCAGAGCCGGGCTGAAGATGGTACCCGGGCGTGGCAGGGGGGCTCGTCAGCGCCCCCTGGAATGGGGTCCGAACACTTGGTCCATAACTCAAACACGCTTGCATGTAATAATATGAAACTCGGTACGCATGTTGATCTCATCGTTTCATCTATACCTCGCGCTTTTACTTTTTACCCCAGCCCAACAGGAAGTCGGCTATTTAGGGTTGTTCGTAAAACACTCACAATGGAATTTTTAATACTCCTCCTAGAGCTTTGATCCAAATTCGACGAAACTCGGTCAGCGTGAAGTCAAGACATTGAGGATGAAAGTTTGCGAGGGGATTTTTGATATCTCGAACGGTTTGGCCGTGGCGAGGAAACAAAATCATGGCGAGAAACGTGAAACAGGAAGTGTATCATAACTTCAGCACACATCAACCGATCTTGATGAAACTTCAGCAGTGTGTTCGCTGTAAGAGGACGATCACATGGATGTGACTATTGTGAGTCAAAGTTATAGCGCCACCAACTGGCAGCAGGAAGTGTGTCACTTTCAAAATGCTTTGATATCACCCTTTTATTTTTACCCGATTTGCTTCAAACTTCATATGTATAATGTAAACATACGGCAGATGTAGACCTGTGAATGGATTCTTGATATCTTTGAAACTGTTGCCGTGGCGACGCATCAAACTTTACCCTTCTTTTAGGATGCTTTTAGGATGCTTTTGAGACCCTTAGCATGCTTCAAAATGCATGAAACTCGACAGACACATCACATTTATTAGCCAGTAGACATGTGCAAAGTTTCAGAAACGGGCGTGGTGAGGGCTCAGTAGCGCCACCTTTTGACAAAAGTGGGGTTGTTAGTTTTAACTAGAGTTACAAAAATTGGTATGTATATTGTACTCCTCGAGCCGGACAACTTTCTAATTTACACTTATTAGCTAGGACCCACAGAAACTCAGATATTTTTGTTTGAATATGGTCACTCTGAGCCTACATGTCTCTGTGTCTTTGGCTGTCTTTGGCTGTCTGTGTGTGTGTGTGTGCCTGTGTGTGTGTGTGTGTGCAGGGGGAGGGGGCTTAACCATTTCACTGCTGTGTGTATGACCTGCATAAAGAAAATACATTTCTCAAGCCTGGTATTTTTTAAATAAGTTTTTATTTTTGTTTTTTATAAGTAAAGACATATAACTAGTTTAATTGTAGTGCATTGACAATAGTTTTATATAATTAGTTTATTAATCAGATTAACTTGGTCAATAAACTTGGTCTGAAAATTTGGTCCATAAATCAAACACACTTGCATGTAATAATATGAAACTTGGTACACATATAGATCTCATCGTTTCATATATAGCCTACTTCACACTCTTACTTTTTACCCCAGCCCAACAGGAAGACGGCTATTTAGGGTTGTGTTTAAAACGCATGCAATGGAATTTAAAGTATTGCTCCTAGAGCACTGAACCAAATTCGACAAAACTCGATCAGCGTGAAGTCAAGACATTAAGGATGAAAAGGTGCCAAGGGATTTTTTATATCTCGAACGGTTTGTCCGTGGCGAGGAAACGAAATTATGGCGAGAAACATGAAACAGGATGTGTGTTATAACTTCAGCATACATTAACTGATCTTGATGAAACTTCAGCAGTGTTTTCGCTGTAAGAGACCGATCACATGGATGTGACTATTGTGAGTCAAAATTATAGCGCCACCAACTGGCAGCAGGAAGTGTGTCACTTTCAAAATGCTTTGAAACCACTCTCTTATTTTTAACCGATTTGCTTCAAACTTCATCTGTATAATGTAAATACACGGCAGATGTAGACCTGTGAATGAATTTTTGATATCTTTGATACTGTTGCCGTGGCAACGAATCAAACTTTAACATTCTTTTTTGATGCTTTTGGGACTCTTAGCATGCTTGAAATTGCTTGAAACTCAACAGATACATCACATTTATTAGCCAGTAGACATGTGCAACTATGGCAAAAGATTAAAGTAATGTCAAAAAAGTAAACACTAAAAGCCTCATATCTTCTAAAAATGTAATTATACATCATTTGTTTCTAAATTAAATTATACAAATATTATAACTTCCCCAATTTTTCCTTTTTTTCATTTAAGAATTATGTTTACGTTCAAAAACAGCCAGAATTGTTGTAAAATTCATAAAAAAATAATAATCTGAGTCATACGTAGTGCTATACTGCCCTCTTGTGTTCAATATCAGGTAGGCCTATTGTGTATATTCCCACCGGTTAATCAACGTGTGACTCCGCTGGGACTTGGGAGCTTTTAAATCGCTTACTTAAAACCGAAAGTCGAAATACGGATGTCCGCACAAGACATTAATGGTGTGGAGTAGAGCGAGCATTTTAAATAAATTCCTATTAAGTAGGATTGAACTAAACAGAAAGAATGTTCACTCTGTTCTGCTGGTTCCTCGCTGGTGGATCATATGATTACTTTGTCATAATCTATGACAAAAATGCTATTATAAACCATATTAATAATAGATAATGCACATTGCTCTTATTTTTGAAAAATACATTCATGAAAAACAAGATAACAAAAATCATAAAAAAATATAGCCATGGCTGCTATAAATGTTTGAAATGCATAGGACAGATGTTTAATGACGCAGCAACATATAATTGAAAGGCAATTAATAATCTGTCATTACGTCACTGCATTATGATATTACGGCTCCAATACGGTGCAGCACAAAGCACTTATGTGCATCCCGAGCGGAGAATGATGTGCTTGAAGCCACATGAAGTTACAGCGCAGTGAGTCCGTATTGAAAAGTTCAAAGCACAAAGGAAATACATATTTATGAACAGTGTATTATACATTATCTATCTATGCAATAGTTTATTGAGCCTTTTCTTTTAAAGGTTTTAAATTTCAGTTACTGTGTGCGTGAAGAACAATTATAGTGCTCTGACTCTAGTGTTACGATCTAACCGACAGCGTCCGACACCCGGTAGAAAGTAACACGGTTAAGTTACAGCAATAAAGTCCAGCAAGAAAAAGTTTCTTCATTCGAAAATATAGACCTTTAGACCTTTATCTTAAAGATCCAGTATAATAGGATTAACATTCAATCATCTTGAAGATCGTTTCATCATTGACTGTAACCGAATGTGACGTGCTGTTTGAATGCTGAATGGAGAATGACTGACAGGCGCAGAGAGGGAAAAGTTTGTGTTCTTGAATTTAATGACTTAAATATTAATTTCTATATCACATAATAGCTTCAGAACACTAATAATACAGTACACAAAAACTTTATGGTACTTTAGAAAGTTTTTGTGCCTTTGTGCCTAACATAGAATAGTATATATGCACAATATAGAATTTGAATCAGCCTCGTCAAAGATGGCAGTGTCAGAGCCGATACCGATCCTGAGTATCTAATCGGCGCACTTCTTTTCAACATTCAAATTTGAAATTGAAATTAAAAATTGCTTGAAACTCAACAGATACATCACATTTATTAGCCAGTAGACATGTGCAAAGTTTCAGAAACGGGCATAGTGCAAGGACTAAATAGCGCCACCTTTTGACAAAAGTGGGGTTGTTAGTTTTATCTACAGTTACAAAAATCGCTATATACATTGTACTCCTCAAGCCGGACAACTTTCTAATACATAGTCATTAGCTCGGACCAAGAGGAAGTCAGATATTTTGGTTTGAATATGGTGAGCCTCTCTCTGAGCCTACGTCCCTGTATGGCAAGCCCTTTTAACATTTAAAAGCTAAGTTTGCCTGTCCGGAATTAACATTGTAGATATCAACAACGTCTTTCTGTCTATTCGTAATTACATTTTGGATAGTTTGTATTATCATTTAAGATATCTGTAACATAATTGTGACTAGTCGAAATGACAGAGTATGGCAAGCCGTTTTAACATTTAATCATAAAAGGGCCAAAGCCTTCGGCACCGCCACCCGGGTGCATATAGGTAACTAAAGGAACCGGGGTTGCGGTGCCACCGGCTTGGGTCCGCCATCGCTGCTCGCAGCTATATTTAGGGCCCAAGCCCTGAAAGGGCGAAGGCCCTATTGTTTTCCTTAGGATTATTTATTAGGGCCCAAGCCCTGAAAGGGCGAAGGCCCTATTGTTTTCCTTGGGATTATTTTTCTTTACTATTATTATTAGGGCCCAAGCCCTGAAAGGGCGAAGGCCCTATTGTTTTCCTTGCGATTATTTTTCTTCTCTATTATTATTATAATAATTATTATTTTACTACCTTTTGGGCACTTTTGGGGCCCTTAACGTGCTCGAAAACTCTTGAAACTTTGCACACGGGTCAGAACCCGCGGCCATCAGAGCCGGGCTGAAGCTGGTACCTGGGCGTGGCAGGGGGGCTCGTCAGCGCCCCCTGGAACGGGGTCCGAACACTCGGTCCATAACTCAAACACGCTTGCATGTAATAATATGAAACTCGGTACACATGTTGATCTCATCGTTTCATCTATACCTCGCGCTCTTACTTTTTACCCCAGCCCAACAGGAAGTCGGCTATTGAGGTTTGTTTGTAAAACGCTCGCAATGGTATTTGAAATACTCCTCCTAGAGCTTTGATCCACATTCGACGAAACTCGGTCAGCGTGAAGTCAAGACATTGAGGATGAAAGTTTGCGAGGGGATTTTTGATATCTCGAACGGTTTGTCCGTGGCGAGGAAACGAAATCATGGCGAGAAACGTGAAACAGGAAGTGTGTTATAACTTCAGCATACATTAACTGATCTTGATGAAACTTCAGCAGTGTGCTCGCTGTAAGAGGACGATCACATGGATGTGACTATTGTGAGTAAAAGTTATAGCGCCACCAACTGGCAGCAGGAAGTGTGTCATTTTCAAAATGCTTTGAAATCACCCTTTTATTTTTACCCGATTTGCTTCAAACTTCATCTGTATAATGTAAACATACGGCAGATGTAGACCTGTGAATGGATTCTTGATATCTTTGAAACTGTTGCCGTGGCGACGCATCAAACTTTGCCCTTCTTTTAGGATGCTTTTAGGATGCTTTTGAGACCCTTAGCATGCTTCAAATTGCATGAAACTCGACAGACACATCACATTTATTAGCCAGTAGACATGTGCAAAGTTGCAGAAACGGGCGTGGTGAGGGCTCAGTAGCGCCACCTTTTGACAAAAGTGGGGTGGTTAGTTTTAACTAGAGTTACAAAAATTGGTATGTATATTGTACTCCTCGAGCCGGACAACTTTCTAATTGACACTTATTAGCTAGGACCCACAGAAACTCAGATATTTTTGTTTGAATATGGCCACTCTGAGCCTTTGGCTGGCTGGCTGGCTGTCTGTGTGTGTGTGTGTGTGTGTGCAGGGGGAGGGGGCTTAACCATTTCACTGCTGTGTGTATGACCTGCATAAAGAAAATACATTTCTCAAGCCTGGTATTTTTTAAATAAGTTTTTATTTTTATTTTTTATAAGTAAAGGCATATAACTAGTTTAATTGTAGTGAATTGACAATAGTTTTATATAATTAGTTTATTAATCAGATTAACTTGGTCAATAAACTTGGTCTGAAAATTTGGTCCATAAATCAAACACACTTGCATGTAATAATATGAAACTTGGTACACATATAGATCTCATCGTTTCATATATACTTCACACTCTTACTTTTTACCCCAGCCCAACAGGAAGTTGGCTATTTAGGGTTGTGTTTAAAACACATGCAATGTAATTTAAATTATTGCTCCTAGAGCACTGAACCAAATTCGACGAAACTCGATCAGCGTGAAGTCAAGACATTAAGGATGAAAAAGTGCCACGGGATTTTTGATATCTCGAACGGTTTGGCCGTGGCGAGGAAACGAAATTATGGCGAGAAACATGGAACAGGATGTGTGTTATAACTTCAGCATACATTAACTGATCTTGACGAAACTTCAGCAGTGTTTTCGCTGTAAGAGACCGATCACATGGATGTGACTATTGTGAGTCAAAGTTATAGCGCCACCAACTGGCAGCAGGAAGTGTGTCACTTTCAAAATGCCGTGGCAACGAAACAAACTTTAACATTATTTTTTGATGCTTTTGGGACTCTTAGCTTGCTTGAAATTGCTTGAAACTCAACAGATACATCACATTTATTAGCCAATAGACTTGTGCAACTATGGCAAAAGATTAAAGTAATGTCAAAAAAGTAAACACTAAAAGCCTCATATCTTCTAAAAATGTAATTATACATCATTTGTTTCTAAATTAAATTATACAAATATTATAACTTCCCCAATTTTTCCTTTTTTTTCATTTAAGAATTGTGTTTACGTTCAAAAACAGCCAGAATTGTTGTAAAATTCATAAAAAAATAATAATCTGAGTCATACGTAGTGCTATACTGCCCTCTTGTGTTCAATATCAGGTAGGCCTATTGTGTATATTCCCACCGGTTAATCAACGTGTGACTCCGCTGGGACTTGGGAGCTTTTAAATCGCTTACTTAAAACCGAAAGTCAAAATACGGATGTCCGCACAAGACATTAATGGTGTGGAGTAGAGCGAGCATTTTAAATAAATTCCTATTAAGTAGGATTGAACTAAACAGAAAGAATGTTCACTCTGTTCTGCTGGTTCCTCGCTGGTGGATCATATGATTACTTTGTCATAATCTATGACAAAAATGCTATTATAAACCATATTAATAATAGATAATACACATTGCTCTTATTTTTGAAAAATACATTCATGAAAAACAAGATAACAAAAATCATTAAAAAAAAATATAGCCATGGCTGCTATAAAGCAACATATAATTGAAAGGCAATTAATAATCTGTCATTACGTCACTGCATTATGATATTACGGCTCCAATACGGTGCAGCACAAAGCACTTATGTGCATCCCGAGCGGAGAATGATGTGCTTGAAGCCACATGAAGTTACAGCGCATTGAGTCCGTATTGAAAAGTTCAAAGCACAAAGGAAATACATATTTATGAACAGTGTATTATACATTATCTATCTATGCAATAGTTTATTGAGCCTTTTCTTTTAAAGGTTTTAAATTTCAGTTACTGTGTGCGTGAAGAACAATTATAGTGCTCTGACTCTAGTGTTGTGATCTAACCGACAGCGTCCGACACCCGGTAGAAAGTAACACGATTAAGTTACAGCAATAAAGTCCAGCAAGAAAAAGTTTCTTCATTCGAAAATATAGACCTTTAGACCTTTATCTTAAAGATCCAGTATAATAGGATTAACATTGAATCATTGAAGATCGTTTCATCATTGACTGTAACCGAATGTGACGTGCTGTTTGAATGCTGAATGGAGAATGACTGACAGGCGCAGAGAGGGAAAAGTTTGTGTTCTTGAATTTAATGACTTAAATATTAATTTCTATATCACATAATAGCTTCAGAACACTAATAATACAGTACACAAAAACTTTATGGTACTTTAGAAAGTTTTTGTGCCTTTGTGCCTAACAGAATAGTATATGCACAATATAGAATTTGAATCAGCCTCGTCAAAGATGGCAGTGTCAGAGCCGATACCGATCCTGAGTATCTAATCGGCGCACTTCTTTTCAACAGTCAA
The DNA here is from genome assembly GCF_988280905.1 of Pimephales promelas. NCBI lineage: Eukaryota > Metazoa > Chordata > Actinopteri > Cypriniformes > Leuciscidae > Pimephales > Pimephales promelas. The sequence goes on along the minus strand of NC_142790.1, from coordinate 9,812,464 downwards.
ATTGAAATTGAAATTGCTTGAAACTCAACAGATACATCACATTTATTAGCCAGTAGACGTGCAAAGTTTCAGAAACGGGCAATGTGCAAGGACTAAATAGCGCCACCTTTTGACAAAAGTGGGGTTGTTAGTTTTATCTACAGTTACAAAAATCGGTATATACATTGTACTCCTCAAGCCGGACAACTTTCTAATACATAGTCATTAGCTCGGACCAAGAGGAAGTCAGATATTTTGGTTTGAATATGGTGAGCCTCTCTCTGAGCCTACGTCCCTGTATGGCAAGCCCTTTTAACATTTAAAAGCTAAGTTTGCCTGTCCGGAATTAACATTGTAGATATCAACAACGTCTTTCTGTCTATTCGTAATTACATTTTGGATAGTTTGTATTATCATTTAAGACATCTGTAACATAATTGTGACTAGTCGAAATGACAGAGTATGGCAAGCCGTTTTAACATTTAATCATGAAAGGGCCAAAGCCTTCGGCACCGCCACCCGGGTGCCTTTAGGTAACTAAAGGAACCGGGGTTGCGGTGCCACCGGCTTGGGCCCGCCATCGCTGCTCGCAGCTATATTTATAATTAGGGCCCAAGCCCTGAAAGGGCGAAGGCCCTATTGTTTTCCTTAGGATTATTAGGGCCCAAGCCCTGAAAGGGCGAAGGCCCTATTGTTTTCCTTGGGATTATTATTCTTCTTTAGTATTATTATTATTTTGCTACCTTTTGGGCACTTTTGGGGCCCTTAACGTGCTCGAAAACTCTTGAAACTTTGCACACGGGTCAGAACCCGCGGCCATCAGAGCCGGGCTGAAGATGGTACCCGGGCGTGGCAGGGCAGCTCGTCAGCGCCCCCTGGAACGGGGTCCGAACACTTGGTCCATAACTCAAACACGCTTGTATGTAATAATATGAAACTCGGTACACATGTTGATCTCATCGTTTCATCTATACCTCGCGCTCTTACTTTTTACCCCAGCCCAACAGGAATTTGGCTATTGAGGTTTGTTTGTAAAACGCTCGCAATGGAATGTCAAATACTCCTCCTAGAGCTTTGATCCACATTCGACGAAACTCAGTCAGCGTGAAGTCAAGACATTGAGGATGAAAGTTTGCGAGGGGATTTTTGATATCTCGAACGGTTTGTCCGTGGCGAGGAAACGAAATCATGGCGAGAAACGTGAAACAGGAAGTGTGTTATAACTTCAGCATACATTAACTGATCTTGATGAAACTTCAGCAGTGTGTTCGCTGTAAGAGGACGATCACATGGATGTGACTATTGTGAGTCAAAGTTATAGCGCCACCAACTGGCAGCAGGAAGTGTGTCACTTTCAAAATGCTTAGATATCACCCTTTTATTTTTACCCGATTTGCTTCAAACTTCATATGTATAATGTAAACATACGGCAGATGTAGACCTGTGAATGGATTCTTGATATCTTTGAAACTGTTGCCGTGGCGACGCATCAAACTTTACCCTTCTTTTAGGATGCTTTTGAGACCCTTAGCATGCTTCAAATTGCATGAAACTCGACAGACACATCACATTTATTAGCCAGTAGACATGTGCAAAGTTGCAGAAACGGGCGTGGTGAGGGCTCAGTAGCGCCACCTTTTGACAAAAGTGGGGTGGTTAGTTTTAACTAGAGTTACAAAAATTGGTATGTATATTGTACTCCTCGAGCCGGACAACTTTCTAATTGACACTTATTAGCTAGGACCCACAGAAAGTCAGATATTTTTGTTTGAATATGGCCACTCTGAGCCTACATGTCTCTGTGTCTCTGTGTCTTTGGCTGGCTGGCTGGCTGGCTGTCTGTGTGTGTGTGTGTGTGTGTGTGTGTGTGTGTGTGCAGGGGGAGGGGGCTTAACCATTTCACTGCTATGCAGGTATGACCTGCATAAAGAAAATACATTTCTCAAGCCTGGTATTTTTTAAATAAGTTTTTATTTTTATTTTTTATAAGTAAAGGCATATAACTAGTTTAATTGTAGTGAATTGACAATAGTTTTATATAATTAGTTTATTAATCAGATTAACTTGGTCAATAAACTTGGTCTGAAAATTTGGTCCATAAATCAAACACACTTGCATGTAATAATGTGAAACTTGGTACACATATAGATCTCATCGTTTCATATATACTTCACACTCTTACTTTTTACCCCAGCCCAACAGGAAGTTGGCTATTTAGGGTTGTGTTTAAAACACATGCAATGTAATTTAAATTATTGCTCCTAGAGCACTGAACCAAATTCGACGAAACTCGATCAGCGTGAAGTCAAGACATTAAGGATGAAAAAGTGCCACGGGATTTTTGATATCTCGAACGGTTTGGCCGTGGCGAGGAAACGAAATTATGGCGAGAAACATGGAACAGGATGTGTGTTATAACTTCAGCATACATTAACTGATCTTGATGAAACTTCAGCAGTGTTTTCGCTGTAAGAGACCGATCACATGGATGTGACTATTGTGAGTCAAAGTTATAGCGCCACCAACTGGCAGCAGGAAGTGTGTCACTTTCAAAATGCTTTGAAATCACTCTCTTATTTTTAACCGATTTGCTTTAAACTTCATCTGTATAATGTAAATACACGGCAGATGTAGACCTGTGAATGAATTTTTGATATCTTTGATACTGTTGCCGTGGCAACGAAACAAACTTTAACATTATTTTTTGATGCTTTTGGGACTCTTAGCATGCTTGAAATTGCTTGAAACTCAACAGATACATCACATTTATTAGCCAATAGACATGTGCAACTATGGCAAAAGATTAAAGTAATGTAAAAAAAGTAAACACTAAAAGCCTCATATCTTCTAAAAATGTAATTATACATCATTTGTTTCTAAATTAAATTATACAAATATTATAACTTCCCCAATTTTTCATTTTTTTTCATTTAAGAATTGTGTTTACGTTCAAAAACAGCCAGAATTGTTGTAAAATTCATAAAAAAATAATAATCTGAGTCATACGTAGTGCTATACTGCCCTCTTGTGTTCAATATCAGGTAGGCCTATTGTGTATATTCCCACCGGTTAATCAATGTGTGACTCCGCTGGGACTTGGGAGCTTTTAAATCGCTTACTTAAAACCGAAAGTCAAAATACGGATGTCCGCACAAGACATTAATGGTGTGGAGTAGAGCGAGCATTTTAAATAAATTCCTATTAAGTAGGATTGAACTAAACAGAAAGAATGTTCACTCTGTTCTGCTGGTTCCTCGCTGGTGGATCATATGATTACTTTGTCATAATCTATGACAAAAATGCTATTATAAACCATATTAATAATAGATAATACACATTGCTCTTATTTTTGAAAAATACATTCATGAAAAACAAGATAACAAAAATCATAAAAAAAAAAATATAGCCATGGCTGCTATAAAGCAACATATAATTGAAAGGCAATTAATAATCTGTCATTACGTCACTGCATTATGATATTACGGCTCCAATACGGTGCAGCACAAAGCACTTATGTGCATCCCGAGCGGAGAATGATGTGCTTGAAGCCACATGAAGTTACAGCGCATTGAGTCCGTATTGAAAAGTTCAAAGCACAAAGGAAATACATATTTATGAACAGTGTATTATACATTATCTATCTATGCAATAGTTTATTGAGCCTTTTCTTTTAAAGGTTTTAAATTTCAGTTACTGTGTGCGTGAAGAACAATTATAGTGCTCTGACTCTAGTGTTGTGATCTAACCGACAGCGTCCGACACCCGGTAGAAAGTAACACGATTAAGTTACAGCAATAAAGTCCAGCAAGAAAAAGTTTCTTCATTCGAAAATATAGACCTTTAGACCTTGAATCATTGAAGATCGTTTCATCATTGACTCTAACCGAATGTGACGTGCTGTTTGAATGCTGAATGGAGAATGACTGACAGGCGCAGAGAGGGAAAAGTTTGTGTTCTTGAATTTAATGACTTAAATATTAATTTCTATATCACATAATAGCTTCAGAACACTAATAATACAGTACACAAAAACTTTATGGTACTTTAGAAAGTTTTTGTGCCTTTGTGCCTAACAGAATAGTATATGCACAATATAGAATTTGAATCAGCCTCGTCAAAGATGGCAGTGTCAGAGCCGATACCGATCCTGAGTATCTAATCGGCGCACTTCTTTTCAACAGTCAAATTGAAATTGAAATTGCTTGAAACTCAACAGATACATCACATTTATTAGCCAGTAGACATGTGCAAAGTTTCAGAAACGGGCAATGTGCAAGGACTAAATAGCGCCACCTTTTGACAAAAGTGGGGTTGTTAGTTTTATCTACAGTTACAAAAATCGGTATATACATTGTACTCCTCAAGCCGGACAACTTTCTAATACATAGTCATTAGCTCGGACCAAGAGGAAGTCAGATATTTTGGTTTGAATATGGTGAGCCTCTCTCTGAGCCTACGTCCCTGTATGGCAAGCCCTTTTAACATTTAAAAGCTAAGTTTGCCTGTCCGGAATTAACATTGTAGATATCAACAACGTCTTTCTGTCTATTCGTAATTACATTTTGGATAGTTTGTATTATCATTTAAGACATCTGTAACATAATTGTGACTAGTCGAAATGACAGAGTATGGCAAGCCGTTTTAACATTTAATCATAAAAGGGCCAAAGCCTTCGGCACCGCTACCCGGGTGCCTTTAGGTAACTAAAGGAACCGGGGTTGCGGTGCCACCGGCTTGGGCCCGCCATCGCTGCTCGCAGCTATATTTAGGGCCCAAGCCCTGAAAGGGCGAAGGCCCTATTGTTTTCCTTAGGATTATTATTAGGGCCCAAGCCCTGAAAGGGCGAAGGCCCTATTGTTTTCCTAAGGATTATTATTATTATTATTATTATTATTATTATTATTTATACGACTATTTGGGCACTTTTGGGGCCCTTAACGTGCTCGAAAACTCTTGAAACTTTGCACACGGGTCAGAATCCGCGGCCATCAGGGCCGGGCTGAAGATGGTACCCGGGCGTGGCAGGGGGGCTAGACAGCGCCCCCTGGAACGGGGTCCGAAAACTTGGTCCATAAATCAAACACGCTTGCATGTAATAATATGAAACTCGGTGCACATATAGATCTCATCGTTCATATATACCTCAAACTATTACTTTTTACCCCAGCCCAACAGGAAGTCGGTTATTTAGGGTTGTTCATAAAACACTCGCAATGGAATTTGAAGTACTCCTCCTAGAGAATTCAAACACACGGCACGAAACTCGGTCAGCATGAAGTCAAGGCATTGAGGATGAAAGTTTGCGAGGGGATTTTTGATATCTCGAACGGTTTGGCCGTGGCGAGGAAACGAAATTATGGCGAGAATCGTGAAACAGGAAGTGTGTCAGAACTTCAGCATACATTAACTGATCTTGATGAAACTTCAGCAGTTTGTTTGCTGTAAGAGGACGATCACATGGATGTGAATATTGTGAGTCAAAGTTATAGCGCCACCAACTGGCAGCAGGAAGTGTGTCACTTTCAAAATGCTTTGAAATCACCCTCTTATTTTTACCCGATTTGCTTCAAACTTAATCTGTATAATCTAAATACATAGCAGATGAAGACCTGTGAATGGATTCTTGATATCTTTGATACTGTTGCCGTGGCAACGCATCAAACTTTAAAATTCTTTTTTTTGATGATTTTGAGACTCTTAGCGGCTTTTGGGGCCCTTAACGGGTTTGAAAACTCTTGAAACTTTGCACACAGGTCAGATCCCACAGCCATCAGAGCCGGGCTGAAGATGGTACCTGGGTGTGGCAGGGGGGCTAGACAGCGCCCCCTGGAACGGAGTCCGAACACTTGGTCCATAAATCAAACACGCTTGAATGTAATAATATGAAACTCGGTACACATGTTGATCTCATCGTTTCATCTATACCTCACACTCTTACTTTTTACCCCAGCCCAACAGGAAGTCGGCTATTGAGGTTTGTTTGTAAAACGCTCGCTATGGAATGTGCAATACTCCTCCTAGAGAATTCAAACACACGGCACGAAACTCGGTCAGCATGAAGTCAAGGCATTGAGGATGAAAGCTTGTGTGGGGATTTTTGATATCTCGAACGGTTTGGCCGTGGCGAGGAAACGAAATCATGGCGAGAAACGTGAAACAGGAAGTTTGTTATAACTTCAGCATACATTAACTGATCTTGATGAAACTTCAGCAGTATGTTCGCTGTAAGAGGACGATCACATGGATGTGACTATTGTGAGTCAAAGTTATAGCGCCACCAACTGGCAGCAGGAAGTGTGTCACTTTCAAAATGCTTTGAAACCACTCTCTTATTTTTAACCGATTTGCTTCAAACTTCATCTGTATAATGTAAATACACTGCAGATGTAGACCTGTGAATGAATTTTTGATATCTTTGATACTGTTGCCGTGGCAACGAATCAAACTTTAACATTCTTTTTTGATGCTTTTGGGACTCTTAGCATGCTTGAAATTGCTTGAAACTCAACAGATACATCACATTTATTAGCCAATAGACATGTGCAACTATGGCAAAAGATTAAAGTAATGTCAAAAAAGCCAACACTAAAAGCCTCATATCTTCTAAAAATGTAATTATACATCATTTGTTTCTAAATTAAATTATACAAATATTATAACTTCCCCAATTTTTCCTTTTTTTCATTTAAGAATTGTGTTTACGTTCAAAAACAGCCAGAATTGTTGTAAAATTCATAAAAAAATAATAATCTGAGTCATACGTAGTGCTATACTGCCCTCTTGTGTTCAATATCAGGTAGGCCTATTGTGTATATTCCCACCGGTTAATCAACGTGTGACTCCGCTGGGACTTGGGAGCTTTTAAATCGCTTACTTAAAACCGAAAGTCAAAATACGGATGTCCGCACAAGACATTAATGGTGTGGAGTAGAGCGAGCATTTTAAATAAATTCCTATTAAGTAGGATTGAACTAAACAGAAAGAATGTTCACTCTGTTCTGCTGGTTCCTCGCTGGTGGATCATATGATTACTTTGTCATAATCTATGACAAAAATGCTATTATAAACCATATTAATAATAGATAATACACATTGCTCTTATTTTTGAAAAATACATTCATGAAAAACAAGATAACAAAAAACATAAAAAAATATGGCCATGGCTGCTATAAATGTTTGAAATGCATAGGACAGATGTTTAATGACGCAGCAACATATAATTGAAAGGCAATTAATAATCTGTCATTACGTCACTGCATTATGATATTACGGCTCCAATACGGTGCAGCACAAAGCACTTATGTGCATCCCGAGCGGAGAATGATGTGCTTGAAGCCACATGAAGTTACAGCGCATTAAGTCCATATTGAAAAGTTCAAAGCACAAAGGAAATACATATTTATGAACAGTGTATTATACATTATCTATCTATGCAATAGTTTATTGAGCCTTTTCTTTTAAAGGTTTTAAATTTCAGTTACTGTGTGCGTGAAGAACAATTATAGTGCTCTGACTCTAGTGTTGTGATCTAACCGACAGCGTCCGACACCCGGTAGAAAGTAACACGATTAAGTTACAGCAATAAAGTCCAGCAAGAAAAAGTTTCTTCATTCAAAAATATAGACCTTTAGACCTTTATCTTAAAGATCCAGTATAATAGGATTAACATTCAATCATCTTGAAGATCGTTTCATCATTGACTGTAACCGAATGTGACGTGCTGTTTGAATGCTGAATGGAGAATGACTGACAGGCGCAGAGAGGGAAAAGTTTGTGTTCTTGAATTTAATTATTTAAATATTAATTTCTATATCACATAATAGCTTCAGAACACTAATAATACAGTACACAAAAACTTTATGGTACTTTAGAAAGTTTTTGTGCCTTTTTGCCTAACATAGAATAGTATATGCACAATATAGAATTTGAATCAGCCTCGTCAAAGATGGCAGTGTCAGAGCCGATACCGATCCTGAGTATCTAATCGGCGCACTTCTTTTCAACAGTCAAATTGAAATTGAAATTGAAATTGCTTGAAACTCAACAGATACATCACATTTATTAGCCAGTAGACATGTGCAAAGTTTCAGAAACGGGCATGGTGCAAGGACTAAATAGCGCCACCTTTTGACAAAAGTGGGGTTGTTAGTTTTATCTACAGTTACAAAAATCGGTATATACATTGTACTCCTCAAGCCGGACAACTTTCTAATACATAGTCATTAGCTCGGACCAAGAGGAAGTCAGATATTTTGGTTTGAATATGGTGAGCCTGTCTCTGAGCCTACGTCCCTGTATGGCAAGCCCTTTTAACATTTAAAAGCTAAGTTTGCCTGTCCGGAATTAACATTGTAGATATCAACAACGTCTTTCTGTCTATTCGCAATTACATTTTGGATAGTTTGTATTATCATTTAAGATATCTGTAACATAATTGTGACTAGTCGAAATGACAGAGTATGGCAAGCCGTTTTAACATTTAATCATAAAAGGGCCAAAGCCTTCGGCACCGACACCCGGGTGCCTTTAGGTAACTAAAGGAACCGGGGTTGCGGTGCCACCGGCTTGGGCCCGCCATCGCTGCTCGCAGCTATATTTATTATTATTATTATTATTATTATTATTATTTATACGACTATTCGGGCACTTTTGGGGCCCTAAACATGCTCAAAAACTCTTGAAACTTAGCACACGGGTCAGAACCCGCGGCCATCAGGGCCGGGCTGAAGATGGTACCCGGGCGTGGCAGGGGGACTAGACAGCGCCCCCTGGAACGGGGTCCGAAAACTTGGTCCATAACTCAAACACGCTTGTATGTAATAATATGAAACTCGGTACACATGTTGATCTCATCGTTCATATATACCTCATACTATTACTTTTTACCCCAGCCCAACAGGAAGTCGGTTATTTAGGGTTGTTCATAAAACACTCGCAATGGAATTTGAAGTACTACTCCTAGAGAATTCAAACACACGGCACGAAACTCGGTCAGCATGAAGTCAAGGCATTGACGATGAAAGTTTGCGAGGGGATTTTTGATATCTCGAACGGTTTGGCCGTGGCGAGGAAACGAAATTATGGCGAGAAACGTGAAACAGGAAGTGTGTTATAACTTCAGCATACATTAACTGATCTTGATGAAACTTCAGCAGTGTGTTCACTGTAAGAGGACGATCACATGGATGTGACTATTGTGAGTCAAAGTTATAGTGCCACCAACTGGTAGCAGGAAGTGTGTCACTTTCAAAATGCTTTGAACTCACCCTTTTATTTTTACCCGATGTGCTTCAAACTTAATCTGTATAATGTAAATACATAGCAGATGAAGACCTGTGAATGGATTCTTGATATCTTTGATACTGTTGCCGTGGCAACGCATCAAACTTTAAAATTCTTTTTTTTTATGATTTTGAGACTCTTAGCGGCTTTTGGGGCCCTTAACGGGTTTGAAAACTCTTGAAACTTTGCACACAGGTCAGATCCCACAGCCATCAGAGCCGGGCTGAAGATGGTACCTGGGTGTGGCAGGGGGGCTAGACAGCGCCCCCTGGAACGGGGTCCGAACACTTGGTCCATAAATCAAACACGCTTGCATGTAATAATATGAAACTCGGTACACATGTTGATCTCATCGTTTCATCTATACCTCACGCTCTTACTTTTTACCCCAGCTAAACAGGAAGTCGGCTATTGAGGTTTGTTTGTAAAACGCTCGCAGTGGAATGTGCAATACTCCTCCTAGAGAATTCAAACACACGGCACGAAACTCGGTCAGCATGAAGTCAAGGCATTGAGGATGAAAGTTTGCGAGGGGATTTTTGATATCTCGAACGGTTTGGCTGTGGCGAGGAAACAAAATTATGGCGAGAAACGTGAAACAGGAAGTGTGTTATAACTTCAGCATACATTAACTGATCTTGATGAAACTTCAGCAGTGTGTTCACTGTAAGAGGCTGATTACATGGATGTGACTATTGTGAGTCAAAGTTATAGCGCCACCAACTGGCAGCAGGAAGTGTGTCACTTTCAAAATGCTTTGATATCACCCTCTTATTTTTAACTGATTTGCTTCAAACTTCATCTGTATAATGTAAAAATACAGCAGATGTAGACCTGTGAATGGATTCTTGATATCTTTGATACTGTTGCTGTGGCAACAAATCAAACTTTAACATTCTTTTTTGATACTTTTGGGACTCTTAGCATGCTTGAAATTGCTTGAAACAGATAGATACAGATAGCTCGACAGATACATCACATTTATTAGCCAGTAGGCATGTGCAACTTTGGCAAAAGATTAAAGTAATGTCAAAAAAGTAAACACTAAAAGCCTCATATCTTCTAAAAATGTAATTATACATCATTTGTTTCTAAATTAAATTATACAAATATTATAATTAAAGCAGTTTTTCCCTTTTTTCATTTAAGAATTATGTTTACGTTCAAAAACAGCCAGGTTGTAAAATTCAGAAGAAGAAAAAATAATCTGAGTCATACGTAGTGCTATACTGCCCTCTTGTGTTCAATATCAGTTAGGCCTATTGTGTATATTCCCACCGGTTAATCAACGTGTGACTCCGCTGGGACTCGGGAACTTTTAAATCGCTTACTTAAAACCGAAAGTCAAAATACAGATATCCGCACAAGACATTAATGTTGTGGAGTAGAGCAAGCATTTTAAATAAATTCCTATTAAGTAGGATTGAACTAAACAGAATGAACGTTCACTCTGTTCTGCTGGTTCCTCGCTGTTGGCGCGCACAGTTATGAATGCTTGTGCAGCCATGAGTTTTAGTTTAATTTTAAAATTAGCGCAATTTCGGGATTTGTATTATTTGAATTTATTTTTAAAAAACACAATGTTGAGTTTTATTGTAACACTGTTTAATCGCGCCCACGGTTATATTTTGTATATTATATATAATTATAATGTATTTCTGTATAAAATAATACTACAATAAAAAACACATTTGTGACCGACCTGATCCAGCAAAATTAGTCACAGTGACCCAAATTTAAAAATTGAGATTTTGATATTAGTGAAAAGAGGACACTGTAAGCTTTCAAATGATACCTTGGTCATACCTTGAATGGTTGTAAAGATATACAGATTTGAATTCTGGTCGTCTGCCCTTTTTTTCCAATTGAAAACCTAAGAAAATCGCTTTTAAAATTTTTTTTGCCCGTTTTTTTTTTTTTTTTTTTTGATATCTTTCAAAATCCATAGCATTTTAAGGGATAAACTATTTATTTTATATAGCTTAATTTGACCAAATAGATTAACATATATAAATGCAATTTAACGAGGCTGAAACTCAACTTATTTTTAATTTTTTTGAAATAAATAATTAAAAAGTCACTTTTACAAAAATGTTCTAAAATCAGAAAGATTGAAGAGGAGTCAGAGAGAAATTCAGTTTTCATACGGATTAGCCCACATAAGCAGAGAGCAGTCTGTCTTCTTTCATTTTGAATGGTTGTCTTTAAAAGTAGACATTTCAATATATATGTCTGTGACGATACCTTATACGCTGACTTTCGGTTCATGAGACAAGCTTCAGTTCACGTGCCGCGCGTCTCCGCGTCGTGATTAGGCCTAGCCTATTGTCTGCAATTTATTTCTTATTATTAAATCCTAGTAATTGGTTGATGAAACATTGATTTAAATTAAGATAATTATTTTAAAACGAAATTTACTTTAAAGAAAGGCTTTGTGCTTGCATGTTTAAGCTATGTGAAAGTTTTAGTGCTGCTTCCAGAGAACGGTCACGTTCGGATTGTTTTTCCTCATAAATGCGAACACGGAAAATAAAATAAAGATTTTATGTTCTGGAGAGAGTCAACCCTTCTTCATCGGGTGAGTATTACTTTTGGTTTGTGCAGTGTGGTTCACATAGGCCAATTTATTAAAATATTTAATTATCTGGGAATTGGATCTCCTCCATAATGCTGAAATTGCCCAATTTAAAAAAAAAAAATTAGTAATAATTTAAGTTTTGTGGTGTAAGTCTACGTATTTTATAATGTTAACTTCAAATAATACTAATAGCCTAGTAATTTAAAGATGTTGTAGCTAGCATTGGGTCTGGACGTGAAGGATAACTTCGGGAGTTGAAGGGACGTGTCGGTGTCGTGATTCTGTCTTCTCACACCGCGACACAGGTTCGTGGATCTGAGTGTCGCGATCGTTACAGCCTTACATAGGCTATATTCTTCTTGCAGATAAATATACTCACGCAGTTTAGGTTAGAAGCCTCCAGTGAGTTCAACGTTTCAGGGGATAGGAAATGCTCAGAGGTGACGAAGGGAGTTGAGAAGAGCAATGTTTATTTCAGCGAATTTAAAGCTTTGACAACTTTAATCGTTATTTAAATACCTTTACTCAATTATCTCGACTACGAAACCCTGTGAGATTATTTTTGAATGTCTGTTCTTTGAAATTAGCAAAAAAAATTTTTTTTTTTTTTTTTTTTTTTGTTATTTCATGGTTTTTCCACATAATCGGCCCATATCTTAAAATGGAAGGTTGCAACTTCCGACTCATTTCGCCAGAGCGGGTCACATTTGATTTTTATTTTTTAAACAATGTAATGTGTAACCTAAAAATAAACAGATTATTTGATAAATGGTATATTTAAATCTGCATATTGTAGCCTAATATCTGCAGGGCAGCCTAGTCTTAATAAATGTATGCTTCATTTTTCATTAGTAAATTTGATCAATAAATTCAATAATTTAGAATAATAAGACACTATAGGGCTGTTACCCTAGGTAAGGCTGATCAAATTAAATCGGTTACACAATAATGTTACGAGATTGGTTTAACAGGAGTCAATTAAAAATCGCTGTAAAGAACGATACTTTTAAACATAACCCTAAATCACCATAAGGTGTCGCCAGATGACCGTCTTAATGAACGAGTCATGGATTCAAAATGCTGAATCATTCAGTAATGAGAAAACACATTGCTTTGAGATGCGCGATGGGTCGCTGTGATCTTTGTTTAACTATTTTCTCTGCTGAAACAGAAAAAAGTCAATATTGCATCTAAAAAGTCAATATTGCATATAAAATGTAAGTGACTTGACTTGTGTGTGTGACTATGTTTGTTGTAGTGAAAAGAGTTGCACCCTTGTTAAAGTTTAAGGCCTTGTGTTTTTGGATATATATCTTTCTTTCTTTTTTTACAAAATATGCATATAACCCATATATTTTAGATTTATTATTTGCTTTAAATTAAATTAAGATTGTATTTTTGGTAATTGAACCTGAATGAATTTAAAAATGAATGTGCTATATTTCAGATCATATATTTGTTTTTCTTAAAATTTGAACTAACTTTATTCTCAGCTGAATTATAAATATTTTATTTCTGTATCAATTAAAAACACATTTGATTTTTCTTTTTTAATCAATGTAGAATGTGTAACTGAAATATAAACAGAGTAGGGCTCTGTTTGAGGACAAGTAACTAAAACCAATGCGACATGATGAATGTTTGTTTCCCAAACCATCTCAGAGTAACAGCTTACTTTTCTTTCTTACTATATTCTTTCTTACTATAAACTGTGCTGTAGAGCTTGCATCAGTCAAAGCAGGGTTACATTTTGCATGTCGTGCACAATAAACCTAAAGGCACCAGGGTGGCGGTGCCACCGGCTTCATATATATATGTATATATACAGTATATATATATATATATATATATATATATATATATATATATATATATATAGCTGTGATCCGCGATGAAGGGCCAAAGCCAGTGGCATGGCCACCCTGGTGCTTTTAGGTAACTAAGGAACCGGGGTTGCGGTGCCACCGGCTTGGGCCCTTCATCGCTGCTCGCAGCTATATTTATTATTATTATTATTATTATTATTATTTATACGACTATTCGGGCACTTTTGGGGCCCTTAACATGCTCAAAAACTCTTGAAACTTAGCACACGGGTCAGAACCCGCGGCCATCAGGGCCGGGCTGAAGATGGTACCCGGGCGTGGCAGGGGGGCTAGACAGCGCCCCCTGGAACGGGGTCCGAAAACTTGGTCCATAAATCAAACACGCTTGCATGTAATAATATGAAACTCGGTGCACATATAGATCTCATCGTTCATATATACCTCATACTATTACTTTTTACCCCAGCCCAACAGGAAGTCGGTTATTTAGGGTTGTTCATAAAACACTCGCAATGGAATTTGAAGTACTACTCCTAGAGAATTCAAACTCACGGCACGAAACTCGGTCAGCATGAAGTCAAGGCATTGAGGATGAAAGTTTGCGAGGGGATTTTTGATATCTCGAACGGTTTGGCCATGGCGAGGAAACGAAATTATGGCGAGAAACGTGAAACAGGAAGTGTGTTATAACTTCAGCATACATTAACTGATCTTGATGAAACTTCAGCAGTGTGTTTGCTGTAAGAGGACGATCACATGGATGTGACTATTGTGAGTCAGAGTTATAGCGCCACCAACTGGCAGCAGGAAGTGTGTCACTTTCAAAATGCTTTGAACTCACCCTTTTATTTTTACCCGATGTGCTTCAAACTTAATCTGTATAATGTAAATACATAGCAGATGAAGACCTGTGAATGGATTCTTGATATCTTTGATACTGTTGCCGTGGCAACGCATCAAACTTTAAAATTCTTTTTTTTTATGATTTTGAGACTCTTAGCGGCTTTTGGGGCCCTTAACGGGTTTGAAAACTCTTGAAACTTTGCACACAGGTCAGATCCCACAGCCATCAGAGCCGGGCTGAAGATGGTACCTGGGTGTGGCAGGGGGGCTAGACAGCGCCCCCTGGAACGGGGTCCGAACACTTGGTCCATAAATCAAACACGCTTGCATGTAATAATAAGAAACTCGGTACACATGTTGATCTCATCGTTTCATCTATACCTCACGCTCTTACTTTTTACCCCAGCCAAACAGGAAGTCGGCTATTGAGGTTTGTTTGTAAAACGCTCGCAATGGAATGTGCAATACTCCTCCTAGAGAATTCAAACACACGGCACGAAACTCGGTCAGCATGAAGTCAAGGCATTGAGGATGAAAGTTTGCGAGGGGATTTTTGATATCTCGAACGGTTTGGCCGTGGCGAGGAAACAAAATTATGGCGAGAAACGTGAAACAGGAAGTGTGTTATAACTTCAGCATACATTAACTGATCTTGATGAAACTTCAGCAGTGTGTTCACTGTACGAGGCTAATTACATGGATGTGACTATTGTGAGTCAGAGTTATAGCGCCACCAACTGGCAGCAGGAAGTGTGTCACTTTCAAAATGCTTTGATATCACCCTCTTATTTTTAACCGATTTGCTTCAAACTTCATCTGTATAATGTAAAAATACAGCAGATGTAGACCTGTGAATGGATTTTTGATATCTTTGATACTGTTGCTGTGGCAACAAATCAAACTTTAACATTCTTTTTTGATACTTTTGGGACTCTTAGCATGCTTGAAATTGCTTGAAACAGATAGATACAGATAGCTCGACAGATACATCACATTTATTAGCCAGTAGGCATGTGCAACTTTGGCAAAAGATTAAAGTAATGTCAAAAAAGTAAACAGTAAACACTAAAAGCCTCATATCTTCTAAAAATGTAATTATACATCATTTGTTTCTAAATTAAATTATACAAATATTATAATTAAACCAGTTTTTCCCTTTTTTCATTTAAGAATTATGTTTACGTTCAAAAACAGCCAGAATGGTTTTAAAATTCAGAAGAAGAAAAAATAATCTGAGTCATACGTAGTGCTATACTGCCCTCTTGTGTTCAATATCAGGTAGGCCTATTGTGTATATTCCCACCGGTTAATCAACGTGTGACTCCGCTGGGACTCGGGAACTTTTAAATCGCTTACTTAAAACCGAAAGTCAAAATACAGATATCCGCACAAGACATTAATGTTGTGGAGTAGAGCAAGCATTTTAAATAAATTCCTATTAAGTAGGATTGAACTAAACAGAATGAACGTTCACTCTGTTCTGCTGGTTCCTCGCTGTTGGCGCGCACAGTTATGAATGCTTGTGCAGCCATGAGTTTTAGTTTAATTTTAAAATTAGCGCAATTTCGGGATTTGTATTATTTGAATTTATTTTTAAAAAACACAATGTTGAGTTTTATTGTAACACTGTTTAATCGCGCCCACGGTTATATTTTGTATATTATATATAATTATAATGTATTTCTGTATAAAATAATACTACAATAAAAAACACATTTGTGACCGACCTGATCCAGCAAAATTAGTCACAGTGACCCAAATTTAAAAATTGAGATTTTGATATTAATGGAAAGAGGACACTGTAAGCTTTCAAATGATACCTTGGTCATACCTTGAATGGTTGTAACGATATACAGATTTGAATTCTGGTCGTCTGCCCTTTTTTTTCCAATTGAAAACCTAAGAAAATCGCTTTTAAAGTTTTTTTGCCCGTTTTTTTTTTTTTTTTTTTTTTGATATCTTTCAAAATCCATAGCATTTTAAGGGATAAACTATTTATTTTATATAGCTTAATTTGACCAAATAGATTAACATATATAAATGCAATTTAACGAGGCTGAAACTCAACTTATTTTTTAATTTTTTTGAAATAAATAATTAAAAAGTCACTTTTACAAAAATGTTCTAAAATCAGAAAGATTAAAGAGGAGTCAGAGAGAAATTCAGTTTTCATACGGATTAGCCCACATAAGCAGAGAGCAGTCTGTTTTCTTTCATTTTGAATGGTTGTGTTTAAAAGTAGACATTTCAATATATATGTCTGTGAGGATACCTTATACGCTGACTTTCGGTTCATGAGACAAGCTTCAGTTCACGTGCCGCGCGTCTCCGCGTTGTGATTAGGCCTAGCCTATTGTCTGCAATTTATTTCTTATTATTTAATCCTAGTAATTGGTTGATGAAACATTGATTTAAATTTAGATAATTATTTTAAAACGAAATTTACTTTAAATAAAGGCTTTGTGCTTGCATGTTTAAGCTATGTGAAAGTTTTAGTGCTGCTTCCAGAGAACGGTCACGTTCGGATTGTTTTTCCTCATAAATGCGAACACGGAAAATAAAATAAAGATTTTATGTTCTGGAGAGAGTCAACCCTTCTTCATCGGGTGAGTATTACTTTTGGTTTGTGCAGTGTGGTTCACATAGGCCAATTTATTAAAATATTTAATTATCTGGGAATTGGATCTCCTCCATAATGCTGAAATTGCCCAATTTTTAAAAAAAAAATAGTAATAATTTAAGTTTTGTGGTGTAAGTCTACGTATTTTATAATGTTAACTTCAAATAATACTAATAGTAATTTAAAGATGTTGTAGCTAGCATTGGGTCTGGACGTGAAGGATAACTTCGGGAGTTGAAGGGACGTGTCGGTGTCGTGATTCTGTCTTCTCACACCGCGACACAGGTTCGTGGATCTGAGTGTCGCGATCGTTACAGCCTTACATAGGCTATATTCTTCTTGCAGATAAATATACTCACGCAGTTTAGGTTAGAAGCCTCCAGTGAGTTCAACGTTTCAGGGGATACCCGGGAAATGCTCAGAGGTGACGAGGGGAGTTGAGAAGAGCAATGTTTATTTCAGCGAATTTAAAGCTTTGACAACTTTAATCGTTATTTAAATACCTTTACTCAATTATCTCGACTACGAAACCCTGTGAGATTATTTTTGAATGTCTGTTCTTTGAAATTAGCAAAAAAAACCTTTTTTTTTTTTTTTTTTTTGTTATTTCATGGTTTTTCCACATAATCGGCCCATATCTTAAAATGGAAGGTTGCAACTTCCGACTCATTTCGCCAGAGCGGGTCACATTTGATTTTTATTTTTTAAACAATGTAATGTGTAACCTAAAAATAAACAGATTATTTGATAAATGGTATATTTAAATCTGCATATTGTAGCCTAATATCTGCAGGGCAGCCTAGTCTTAATAAATGTATGCTTCATTTTTCATTAGTAAATTTGATCAATAAATTCAATAATTTAGAATAATAAGACACTATAGGGCTGTTACCCTAGGTAAGGCTGATCAAATTAAATCGGTTACACAATAATGTTACGAGATTGGTTTAACAGGAGTCAATTAAAAATCGCTGTAAAGAACGATACTTTTAAACATAACCCTAAATCACCATAAGGTGTCGCCAGATGACCGTCTTAATGAACGAGTCATGGATTCAAAATGCTGAATCATTCAGTAATGAGAAAACACATTGCTTTGAGATGCGCGATGGGTCGCTGTGATCTTTGTTTAACTATTTTCTCTGCTGAAACAGAAAAAAGTCAATATTGCATCTAAAAAGTCAATATTGCATATAAAATGTAAGTGACTTGACTTGTGTGTGTGACTATGTTTGTTGTAGTGATAAGAGTTGCACCCTTGTTAAAGTTTAAGGCCTTGTGTTTTTGGATATATATCTTTCTTTCTTCTTTTTTCTTTTTTTACAAAATATGCATATAACCCATATATTTTAGATTTATTATTTGCTTTAAATTAAATTAAGATTGTATTTTTGGTAATTGAACCTGAATGAATTTAAAAATGAATGTGCTATATTTCAGATCATATATTTGTTTTTCTTAAAATTTGAACTAACTTTATTCTCAGCTGAATTATAAATATTTTATTTCTGTATGAATTAAAAACACATTTGATTTTTCTTTTTTAATCAATGTAGAATGTGTAACTGAAATATAAACAGATTAGGGCTCTGTTCGAGGACAAGTAACTAAAACCAATGCGACATGATGAATGTTTGTTTCCCAAACCATCTCAGAGTAACAGCTTACTTTTCTTTCTTACTATATTCTTTCTTACTATAAACTGTGCTGTAGAGCTTGCATCAGTCAAAGCAGGGTTACATTTTGCATGTCGTGCACAATAAACCTAAAGGCACCAGGGTGGCGGTGCCACCGGCTTCATATATATATGTATATATACAGTATATATATATATATATATATATATAGCTGTGATCTGCGATGAAGGGCCAAAGCCAGTGGCATGGCCACCCTGGTGCTTTTAGGTAACTAAGGAACCGGGGTTGCGGTGCCACCGGCTTGGGCCCTTCATCGCTGCTCGCAGCTATATTTATTATTATTATTATTATTTATACGACTATTCGGGCACTTTTGGGGCCCTTAACATGCTCAAAAACTCTTGAAACTTAGCACACGGGTCAGAACCCGCGGCCATCAGGGCCGGGCTGAAGATGGTACCCGGGCGTGGCAGGGGGGCTAGACAGCGCCCCCTGGAACGGGGTCCGAAAACTTGGTCCATAAATCAAACACGCTTGCATGTAATAATATGAAACTCGGTGCACATATAGATCTCATGGTTCATATATACCTCATACTATTACTTTTTACCCCAGCCCAACAGGAAGTTGGTTATTTAGGGTTGTTCATAAAACACTCGCAATGGAATTTGAAGTACTACTCCTAGAGAATTCAAACTCACGGCACGAAACTCGGTCAGCATGAAGTCAAGGCATTGACGATGAAAGTTTGCGAGGGGATTTTTGATATCTCGAACGGTTTGGCCATGGCGAGGAAACGAAATTATGGCGAGAAACGTGAAACAGGAAGTGTGTTATAACTTCAGCATACATTAACTGATCTTGATGAAACTTCAGCAGTATGTTCGCTGTAAGAGGACGATCACATGGATGTGACTATTGTGAGTCAGAGTTATAGCGCCACCAACTGGCAGCAGGAAGTGTGTCACTTTCAAAATGCTTTGAACTCACCCTTTTATTTTTACCCGATGTGCTTCAAACTTAATCTGTATAATGTAAATACATAGCAGAAGAAGACCTGTGAATGGATTCTTGATATCTTTGATACTGTTGCCGTGGCAACGCATCAAACTTTAAAATTCTTTTTTTTTATGATTTTGAGACTCTTAGCGGCTTTTGGGGCCCTTAACGGGTTTGAAAACTCTTGAAACTTTGCACACAGATCCGATCTCACAACCATCAGAGCCGGGCTGAAGATGGTACCTGGGTGTGGCAGGGGGGCTAGACAGCGCCCCCTGGAACGGGGTCCGAACACTTGGTCCATAAATCAAACACGCTTGCATGTAATAATATGAAACTCGGTACACATGTTGATCTCATCGTTTCATCTATACCTCACGCTCTTACTTTTTACCCCAGCCAAACAGGAAGTCGGCTATTGAGGTTTGTTTGTAAAACGCTCGCAATGGAATGTGCAATACTCCTCCTAGAGAATTCAAACACACGGCACGAAACTCGGTCAGCATGAAGTCAAGGCATTGAGGATGAAAGTTTGCGAGGGGATTTTTGATATCTCAAATGGTTTGGCCGTGGCGAGGAAACAAAATTATGGCGAGAAACGTGAAACAGGAAGTGTGTTATAACTTCAGCATACATTAACATATCTTGATGAAACTTCATCAGTGTGTTCGCTGTAAGAGGACGATCACATGGATGTGACTATTTCGAGTCAAAGTTATAGCGCCACCAACTGGCAGCAGGAAGTGTGTCACTTTCAAAATGCTTTGAAATCAACCTCTTATTTTTACCCGATTTGCTTCAAACTTCATCTGTATAATGTAAATACATGGCAGATGAAGACCTGTGAATGGATTCTTGATATCTTTGATACTGTTGCCGTGGCAACGCATCAAACTTTAAAATTCTTTTTTTTTGATGATTTTGAGACTCTTAATGGCTTTTGAGGCCCTTAACGGGTTTGAAAACTCTTGAAACTTTGCACACAGGTCATATCCCACAGCCATCAGGCCCGGGCTGAAGATGGTACCTAGGCGTGGCAGGGGGGCTAGACAGCGCCCAGAGATGAAAAACTTCATCTGTATAATGATGAAAAACAGATGAAAAACTTCATCTGTATAAAGTAAACATACGGTAGATGTAGACCTGTGAATGGATTCTTGATATCTTTTAAACTGTTGCCGTGGCAAAGCTTCAAACTTTGAAATTATTTTAGGATGCTTTTGAGACTCTTAGCATGCTTGAAATTGCATGAAACTCAACAGACACATCACATTTATTAGCCAGTAGACATGTGCAAAGTTTCAGAAACGGGCATGGTGCAGGGACTAAATAGCGCCACCTTTTGACAAAAGTGGGGTTGTTATTTTTATCTACAGTTACAAAAATCGTTATATACATTGTACTCCTCAAGCCAGACAACTTTCTAATTCATAGTCATTAGCTCAGACCAAGAGGAAGTCAGATATTTTGGTTTGAATATGGTGAGACTCTCTCTGAGCCTACGTCCGTGTATGGCAAGCCCTTTTAACATTTAAAAGCTAAGTTTGCCTATCCGGAAATTACCATTGTAGATATCAACAATGTCTTTCTGTCTAGTCGTAATTACATTTTGGATAGTTTCTATTATCATTTAAGATATCTGTAACATAATTGTGACTAGTCAAAATGACAGACTATGGCAAGCCGTTTTAACATTTAATCATGAAAGGGCCAAAGCCTTCGGCACCGCCACCCCGGTGCCTTTAGGTAACTAAAGGAGCCAGGGGTTGCGGTGCCACCGGCTTGGGCCCGCCATCGCTGCTCGCAGCTATATTTAGGGCCCAAGCCCTGAAAGGGCGAAGGCCCTATTGTTTTCCTAAGGATTATTTATTATTATTATTTTGTAACCTTTTGGGCATTTTTGGGGCCCTTAACGTGCTCGAAAACTCTTGAAACTTTGCACATGGGTCAGAACCCGCGGCCATCAGAGCCGGGCTAAAGCTTGTACCCGGGCGTGGCAGGGCGGCTCGTCAGCGCCCCCTGGAACGGGGTCCGAACACTTGGTCCATAACTCAAACACGTTTGTATATAATAATATGAAACTCGGTGCACATGTTGATCTCATAGTTTCATCTATACCTCGCGCTTTTACTTTTTACCCCAGCCCAACAGGAAGTCGGCTATTGAGGTTTGTTTGTAAAACGCTCGCAATGGAATGTCATATACTCCTCCTAGAGCTTTGATCCAAATTCGACAAAACTCGGTCAGCATGAAGTCAAGACATTGAGGATGAAAGTTTGCGAGGGGATTTTTGATATCTCGAACGGTTTGGCCGTGGCGAGGAAACAAAATCATGACGAGAAACGTGAACCAGGAAGTTTGTTATAACTTCAGCATACATTAACTGATCTTGATGAAACTTCAGCAGTGTGTTCGCTGTAAGAAGTCGATCACATGGATGTGACTATTGTGAGTCAAAGTTATAGCGCCACCAACTGGCAGCAGGAAGTGTGTCACTTTCAAAATGCTTTGATATCACCCTTTTATTTTTACCCGATTTGCTTCAAACGTCATCTGTATAATGTAAACATACGGCAGATGTAGACCTGTGAATGGATTCTTGATATCTTTGAAACTGTTGCCGTGGCGACGCATCAAACGTTACCATTCTTTTAGGATGCTTTGGAGACCCTTAGCATGCTTGAAATTGCATGAAACTCGACAGACACATCACATTTATTAGCCAGTAGACACGTGCAAAGTTTCAGAAACGGGCGTGGTGAGGGCTCAGTAGCGCCACCTTTTGACAAAAGTGGGGTTGTTAGTTTTATCTACAGTTACAAAAATCGGTATGTATATTGTACTCCTCGAGCCGGACAACTTTCTAATTGACACTCATTAGCTAGGACCCACAAAAAGTCAGATATGTTTGTTTGAATGTGGTCTTGCTGAATCTGAGCCTATCTCTGTCTTTGCCTGTCTGTGTATGTGTGTGTGTTTGTAGGGGGAGGGGTCTTAACCATTTCACTCCTGTGTGTATGGCCTGCATAAAAAATAAATGCCTTAAGCCTGGTATTTTTTTAAATAAGTTTTTTATTTTTTATAAGTAAAGGCATATAACCAGTTTAATTGTAGTGCATTAATAGTTTTATATAATTAGTTTATTAATTAAATTAACTTGGTCCATAAACTTGATCTGAAAAAAAAATAAAGTTGATCCAGCTGGAGCGCAGGCTGAGAATAGCGCTGTCATGACTGGATCAGAGATCATCAGTCATGCCCTCTCATACCTTACGCGCACACCACGCCCACTTACATCAGATTACATCAACATGTCAGCCGGAGGGATACCGAGGGTCGCTTTCGGATTCAAGAATTTTTTACAACAAGATGGCAAAAGAACAGCGCTTTGCAAGACATGCAACGTTAAGATCGCGGACAGTCAGATGACAACCTCCAATTTCGTCCGTCATTTGAAGAGCCATTCTGCCCGTAAGTGCTTGTCAATTTGTTAATGTTATCTGGTTAGCTCGTTCGTAGTTAGCTAACGTTAGCTAATGTAAGTTAAAGGAGAACTCCGGCGCAAAATTACACATTGTTACCTAGTCAACCGTTATCTGAGATTTGTTTTCATGACTGCCGAATGTAAATAGTTTTATCTATAAAAACAGTTTAGCCTATAAGTGACGTCCGACATTCTGCATATTGTGTTAATTTGTTAAGCCCCACTAAAGGCATAAAAAACTGTAAAGCACAATCAAGTTTTCACACTATATTCCAAGACTTCTAAAGTCATTCAATAGCTTAATGTGTGGTAAAATTAATATTTTAGTCTCTAAGTTAAAGTTAACGGAAAGTCATCTCGCCTCAGTCATTCTCCATGCATCAGCATTAGCGCGTCGCGTTCGGTTGCGACAGTAACACGACGACACTATCTTCAAGATCAATGTTCCCAATATTATACTTTATTTGTAGATAAGGCATAAAGGTCTATGATTTGCATAAAATGACTATCTTGCTGGAGTGGAGTTTATTGCCCTTTAGAATACACTAAGCATTAGTGCTGCACGATTAATTATATCGCAGTCGTAATAGCGATCTCAAACCTATGCAATTATATAACGCAAAATGCCGCGATTTTATATGAAATAAACAAAGTAGGGCTATTAGCGCAGCATCTCTTCTTTTTTGTCATCCTTTGACTAGTGTTACAAGATCCCCCTCTTATTGGTTCAAATGCATTTTCGCATTTTGCACGACAAGAAGTGAAAAGCTGCCTGTGAGTGCCCTAGATTAGAATAGATGAGACTCGCATAATGCGCATGCACTGACCGTGTGCCAGCCCAGAATAAACAGTTCTCTTTCGAGCTTGAACGAACAATAGCACACACAATTATGCCAAAATGTGGTTTTGTCTAGTATCTTCATAACATAAGAAAAGTCTATGGATGAAAAGAGTTATGAGGCGCGTGTGAGATCCGCGTCTCGGCAACGGGTGCTCTTAAAGGGCTAGCAGCGAATAAAGCGTTCTTTCAGTAAAGTTAAAAGAACAAAGGGAAATTAGAAAATTACTCACTGATCTTGAGTAAAGAACTTTTGTAGCTTTTATAAGGATTATTTTATATATAATTTATGATTCAGGCAGCGCAGACTGTTTGATAACTTTATTCAATTTCTGTACCTGTTAAGACAGGAAGGGCACAGGTAAATATGTTTTTTATTATGGGTTTATGTGGGGATTGTTTGAAGTTCACTTAACTTAAAAGCTGTTATATATTTTTTTTAAGCCTAATAATTTTTTAAAAAGTTGATGGCTTTCAATTGATGGAATCACTGTAATGTTGGTTTGGTTGATGGTTTATTGATCATTATAGGTGTTATCAATCATTTATTGTTGTTGTTGTTTTTAGTTTGAGTTGAGAAATAAACATTAATCTGTGTGTGCATTTTACTTTAGAACCAAGCAAGTTGGACTCATGAAACCATTTTATTATATCGGAGTCGCAAATCGCAATTGCAATATTGGCTCAATAATGGCAATATGACATTTTCCCAAATCGTGCAGCCCTACTAAGCATAGATTATAGATACCATCCCTTCGCTATGTTCTTTTCAATGTGAAGCGTTGCGTGCTGTGACTTGGTGTTGCTTCAAGTGCATCATTCTGCACACGGGATGCGCATGATTGCTTATAATACTTTGGGGAGACAAGGGGGCGTGGCCTAAGGGAATATCACTCTTGATGTTAAGTGATGTTACCCCGCCATCGCTGATACAACCTTTAGCGGTCATGTTTTTGCTTCTTGAGAGAGAGAGAAAGTGTGTGTGTGTGTGTGTGTGTGTGTGTGAGCAGTGGCGGTTCTAGGCGGGGGCCTGGGGGGGCCAGTGCCCCTGCGACAACAAGCTTGGACCCCCTTGTGGCCCCCCTAAATGTGGAGTCAGTGTGAAATATTTTTTTTATAGTGTGTCACGCATTGAGCATGACAGTCACTCGTTTCAGTCTTTTGTCTCACACTCCCGTCACACATTGTATTTCTCATGCGGAAAAACTATTAATAATATATTTAATATACGCAATTTCTCTGGCCGCGCCGCTCTCACGTGAGAATCAAGCGCGTCTCGCCTGGAGTTCAGCAGTCGACCCTGCTACGCATCAGCCAATCAAAAAAAGAGAAGTGCTACTTAATAGCCAATCAGAAAAGGGCACTATTGTATCTGGGTAAAATTTAACGCAACAACCAATGAAAAAAAGCATATCCTGGAATTGTTCATATGATTCTGTTACAACATCTTCCGAAAGTTTCTTCACCCGTCCCACAGATGAAACTAATCACTGGAGCTCCGAACATCCCTTGGAGCACGGAGTAAGTCATGATCTCCTGTTTTAATGTTACAACAAATTCACAACTTGTTTGACAAAAACTATGACAACTTGACTGATGTAAGATGAATCTTTCCCGTAGCGTAAGCTAGCTTACGCAATGCTCGTTCCCTCATCTAGAGAGAACCGAGGTTACGTTAGGTAATCGATTCGTTTCCCATTTAATTAGTATCAGTCTGTAACTTAGACAACAGTTTTACAGCCTGTTCACTGACAACACCTGCTCAGAACAAGTAGTCTAGGCCTAGTCATCTTATTACACGAATCACGATGACTGACATATTGTCACATTATAAACATCTCTCTCTCCAAATAGGCTTAATAATTTTATTAGCACTAGATAAATTAAAGTGTAATGCATAGTCGATTTTAAAACATCTCTCTCTCCAAATAGGCTTAATAATTTTATTAGCACTAGATAAATTAAAGTGTATTGCATAGTCGATTTTATAGGTCACTTTTAAAATCATGTCATATTTTATAATTATATCCTGGCCAAGGATGCATTAATTATTGCTTCTGTCTTTCAAAGATGTCAGGAAAAAAACAATTATAAAAAAGCTCACTCACCCTGAGAGGAAAGCCCCCTAAAAAGGCCAGTTTAGAGGATAATTTGCTGATCTTTTTGCAAAAAAAAAAAAAAAAACCCCACAAAAATCGTAGATTAATTTGTAAAAATTATATATATATATATATATATATATATATATATATATATATGTATATACATACTGTATATTCAATGTAAAAAAATAAAATGGAAATTCAAATACAGACTGATATATGTAATGCAAATGTAAAAATATAATGGAAATGCAAATTGTTGGATAATTATAAACATGGTATTTTGCTTATTTATGCCTTCAGTGCAGTGCAGAAAATGATAAGGTTTAAATGTAACTGGCCCCTCTAACAGTACAACTGGCCCCAGCTTGGCCCCCCCAGTTGAAATGGTCTAGAACCGCCACTGTGTGTGTGAGAGAGAGAGAGAGAGAGAGAGAGAGAGAGAGAGAGAGAGAGAGAGAGAGGAGAAATGTAACAAAGTTTAATATTGTTTGTAAACTGTGTTTGAGAGAGAGGAAGGTGTTCAGAGAGTCTGTAGGATGTTAAGCTGTTATTTGTTTTATGGACTCAATGTTGAAAATTTAAAACATTTCAAACACACTGTTGGCAGAAGTGAAAAATAAATAATTTTATGAAGTTACAATTTTGTTTGATTCCATGGTGTATTTTACTGAACATGAGTATTTACATTGCAAATTATTGTAATTTACTGGCAAATACTTATCTTGTCTTTTCATTTTATTAAGATCAGATTCTGCATGTAAAATTAAAATAATAAGGTGACTTGACTTGCACTTGACTTAACCTACTACAAGACTTGACTTGACTTGACATAGCCTGTGACTTGACTTGACTTGCCCCCCCCCCCCCCCCCCAAAAAAAAAACAAACTTGGGACTTACTTGAGACTTGACGGTTAAGACTTGAGACTTACTTGAGACTTGCGTGACCTGCGCCCATCTCTGCTCTAAGTTTTAAGACAGTTCAAATGGAAGTTGGGAATTATGTGTTGTTTGAATAAATCTCCTAGGAGAAATACATCAAATTACAACGCATGTGTTTACCAATCACCACCATACTCGGTGTGCATGAAGTCAAGACATTGAGGATGCTCAATTCCGGACGGATTTTTGATATCTCGAACGGTTTGGCCGTGGCGAGGAAAATAATTTTATGACTAAAAAAGGACACATAAAATGTGTTAACTTTGCTCGTTTTACCTACAGTTACAAAACATGCCACGTATATTGTTCTTGTCAAGCCGATCAACTTTCTAATTAACAGTAAGAAGCTCAGACCAAAAGAAAGTCAGATATTGCAGTTTGGATGTGTATCTTGTCTCTATCAGTGTCTGTGTGGGGAAGAGGGAGGGGGGGGGGTGGCTGGTGTCTGCGTTTATATGTGTGTGTGTGTGTGTGTGTGTGTGTGTGTTGCTGACTGTAGATTTTTTCTGCAAGTCCTTATCTTTTTGCATAACAATTTTGTATTTTTTTAAATGACAAAATATGCATATAACCCTAATCTTTTAAATGTATAGTTTGCTTTAAATAAAAGTAAGATAAATTGGTAAACTACAAATTGGTAATTGAAGCTGATTAAATTTAAAATTAATGTGCTATATTTCAATACATTTGCTTTCCTTAATATTGTAAAACACTAACCTCATTTATATATGTGTGTGTGTGTGTGTGTGTTTGTATGTATATATATTTTGCAAAGCCCTCACTGATGCAAGCTCTTCTGCACACTTCTCTTCGACAGTCAATGCGGAGGTTAAGTTTTTGCACGTCGTGCAGAATAACCCTCTTTATATATATATATATATATATATATATATATATATATATACTTAAAAAAGCGGGGGTTAAGTTTTTGCACGTCGTGCAGAATAACACTAAAGGCACCATATATATACTTAAAAGTGGGGTTGTTAGTTTTATCTACAGTTACAAAAATCGGTATATACATTGTACTCCTCAAGCCGGACAACTTTCTAATACATAGTCATTAGCTCGGACCAAGAGGAAGTCCGATATTTTGGTTTGAATATGGTGAGCCTCTCTCTGAGCCTACGTCCCTGTATGGCAAGCCCTTTTAACATTTAAAAGCTAAGTTTGCCTGTCCGGAATTAACATTGTAGATATCAACAACGTCTTTCTGTCTATTCGTAATTACATTTTGGATAGTTTGTATTATCATTTAAGATATCTGTAACATAATTGTGACTATAGTCGAAATGACTATATGGTCAGAGTATGGCAAGCCGTTTTAACCTTTAATCATAAAAGGGCCAAAGCCTTCGGCACCGTCACCCGGGTGCCTTTAGGTAACTAAAGGAACCGGGGTTGCGGTGCCACCGGCTTGGGCCCGCCATCGCTGCTCGCAGCTATATTTAGGGCCCAAGCCCTGAAAGGGCGAAGGCCCTATTGTTTTCCTTAGGATTATTCTTTTCTATTATTATTAGGGCCCAAGCCCTGAAAGGGCGAAGGCCCTATTGTTTTCCTAAGGATTATTTATTAGGGCCCAAGCCCTGAAAGGGCGAAGGCCCTATTGTTTTCCTAAGGATTATTTATTATTAGGGCCCAAGCCCTGAAAGGGCGAAGGCCCTATTGTTTTCCTAACGATTATTATTATTATTATTATTTATACGACTATTCGGGCACTTTTGGGGCCCTTAACATGCTCAAAAACTCTTGAAACTTTGCACACGGGTCAGAACCCGCGGCCATCAGGGCCGGGCTGAAGATGGTACCCGGGCGTGGCAGGGGGGCTAGACAGCGCCCCCTGGAACGGGGTCCGAACACTTGGTCCATAAATCAAACACGCTTGCATGTAATAATATGAAACTCGGTACACATGTTGATCTCATCGTTTCATCTATATCACGTGCTTTTACTTTTTACCCCAGCCCAACAGGAAGTCGGCTATTTAGGGTTGTTCGTAAAACACTCGCAATGGAATTTTTAATACTCCTCCTAGAGCTTTGATCCAAATTCGACGAAACTCGGTCAGCGTGAAGTCAAGACATTGAGGATGAAAGTTTGCGAGGGGATTTTTGATATCTCGAACGGTTTGGCCGTGGCGAGGAAACAAAATAATGGCGAGAAACGTGAAACAGGAAGTGTATCATAACTTCAGCACACATCAACCGATCTTGATGAAACTTCAGCAGTGTGTTCGCTGTAAGAGGACGATCACATGGATGTGACTATTGTGAGTCAAAGTTATAGCGCCACCAACTGGCAGCAGGAAGTGTGTCACTTTCAAAATGCTTTGATATCACCCTTTCATTTTTACCCGATTTGCTTCAAACTTCATATGTATAATGTAAACATACGGCAGATGTAGACCTGTGAATGGATTCTTGATATCTTTGAAACTGTTGCCGTGGCGACGCATCAAACTTTACCCTTCTTTTAGGATGCTTTTAGGATACTTTTGAGACCCTTAGCATGCTTCAAAATGCATGAAACTCGACAGACACATCACATTTATTAGCCAGTAGACACGTGCAAAGTTTCAGAAACGGGCGTGGTGAGGGCTCAGTAGCGCCACCTTTTGACAAAAGTGGGGTTGTTAGTTTTATCTACAGTTACAAAAATCGGTATGTATATTGTACTCCTCGAGCCGGACAACTTTCTAATTGACACTCATTAGCTAGGACCCACAGAAAGTCAGATATGTTTGTTTGAATGTAGAGAAAATCTCAGAATTTTGCCAGTCTCTCAGTGTCCCTCTGTGTGAGTGAGAGGAGGGGCGCCTGTCAGGTTAATTTTAACCCTTTATTTGCTGTGTGCGACTTCTCTGGCATTTTCGGGGGCCTTAACATCCTCGAAAACTCTTGAAACTTTGCACACGGGTCAGAACCCATGGCAATCAGGGCCGGGCTGAAGCTGGTAACCGGGCGTGGCAGGGCCGCTCGACAGCGCCCCCTGGACTGGGATTCGAACATTTGTCCATAAATCAAACACACTTGCATGAATTAATATGAAACTCGGTACAATTATAGATCACATCAGGCCAAACAACTTTCGTGCTCTAAGTTTTATGACAGTTCAAATGGAAGTTATTTATGAATTATGAATTATGGGTTGTTTGAATAATTGTCCTAGGAGAAATACATCAAATTACAACGCATGTGTTTACCAATCACAACCAAACTCGGTGTGCATGAAGTCAAGACATTGAGGATGCTCAATTCCGGACGGATTTTTGATATCTCGAACGGTCTGGCCGTGGCGAGGAAATGAATTTTATGACTAAAAAAGGACACATAAAGTGTGTTATAACTTTGCTCATTTTACCTACACTTACAAAACTTGCCACGTATATTGTTCTCGTCAAGCCGATCAACTTTCCAATTTAAAGTCATTCGCTCTGAGCAACAGAAAGTCAGATATTGTAGTTTGAATGGATTTAATTCCCCTGCGATTCTCTCTCTCTCTCTCTCTCTCTCTCTCTCTCTGTGTGTGTGTGTGTGTGTGTGTGGGTGTGTGTCTGTGTGGGGAGGGGAGGGCTGTTGTCTGTGTTTATGTGTGTGTGTGTGTGGCTGGCTGCGATTTTTCCTACAAGTCCTTGTCTCTAAGTCCTTGTCTTTTTGCATAACAATTTTGCATAACAATATTTTTAAATGACAAAATAGGCATATAACCCCCATCTTTTAAATGTATAGTTTGCTTTAAATAAAAGTAAGATTGTATTTGTAATTGAAGTTGAATTAATTAAAAATGCATGTGCTATATTTCAATATATTTGTTTTCCTTAAGATTTTAAAACACTAACTTCATTCTTATCTGAATTACAAATATTTGTTTCTGTATAAAATAATACTCTGACTAAAAACACATTTGATGTTTTTTTTTTGTATTTTTATTTACATGTATTTGTGTGTGTGTGTGTGTGTGTGTGTGTGTGTGTGTGTGTGTGTGTGCGTGTGTGCGTGTGTGTGTGTGTGTGTGTGTGTGTGCGTGTGTGTGTGTGTGTGTATAAAGTGCAGGGTTTTTTTTAGATGAAGTAGAATTTCTATAACTATGTGTTGAACTAATAAAATCACTCTTGTGTGTGTTAAACACAATCTACTTAATACAGACAACTTCATTATAAAGATAAATAACTAATCCAAAAAATATATGATTATAATCTATGACAACAAAAGCCATTACAAACTATATTAATGGAAAATACACATTGCTCTTTGTATTGTTGTAAAATATTCATGAAAAACAAGATAACAAAAATCAAAAAGATAAATTATTTTAGATATAGCCATGTTTTAAATGTATAGCAGAGATGTTAATTGAGGCAGCAACATACAAACTTTCTAGAACAACATGGACCTGGATAGCTGGTTTTTATGGAGGACAGTGAAGAGGAAGAGGGTGCAAATCAAACAGCTCATTCTCAGACTACACAGCAAACAGCTTAAGTTTTTAGTGCTTTGTTTGAGGTTTTTAGTGCTCTGTCCTATCTATTATCAACATATAATAGATGGAACAGAACAAGAAAGGCAATTAATAATCTGTCATTGCGTCACTGCATTATGATATGAAAGGCTCAGTACAGTGTGGCACAAACCGCTTATGCGCATCCCGAGTGGAGAATGATGCGCTTAAAGCCACATGGAGTTACAGCGCACAGCGCATCGAGTCTGCATTGATGCAAACTCTACAATACACTTCTTTTTGATAGTCAAAGCGGGGGTTATGTTTTTACACGTCGTACAGAATAACCCTAAAGGCACCAAGGTGGCAGTGCCACCGGCTTTATATTAAATATAAATATAGCTGTGAGCAGCGATAAAGGGCCAAAACAGGCGGTACCACCATCCCGGTGCCTTTGGGTAACTAAAGGCATCGGGGTTGCGGTGCCACCGGCTTGGGCCCGCAATCGCTGCTCGCAGCTATATTTATTATTTTGTAACCTTTTGGGCATTTTTGGGGCCCTTAACGTGCTCGAAAACTCTTGAAACTTTGCACATGGGTCAGAACCCGCGGCCATCAGAGCCGGCCTGAAGCTTGTACCCGGGCGTGGCAGGGCGGCTCGTCAGCGCCCCCTGGAACGGGGTACGAACACTTGGTCCATAACTCAAACACGTTTGTATGTAATAATATGAAACTCTGTGCACATGTTGATCTCATAGTTTCATCTATACCTCGCGCTTTTACTTTTTACCCCAGCCCAACAGGAAGTCGGCTATTGAGGTTTGTTTGTAAAACGCTCGCAATGGAATGTTAAATACTCCTCCTAGAGCTTTGATCCAAATTCGACAAAACTCGGTCAGCATGAAGTCAAGACATTGAGGATGAAAGTTTGCGAGGGGATTTTTAATATCTCGAACGGTTTGGCCGTGGCGAGGAAACGAAATCATGGCGAGAAACGTGAACCAGGAAGTGTGTTATAACTTCAGCATACATTAACTGATCTTGATGAAACTTCAGCAGTGTGTTCGCTGTAAGAGGACGATCACATGGATGTGACTATTGTGAGTCAAAGTTATAGCGCCACCAACTGGCAGCAGGAAGTGTGTCACTTTCAAAATGCTTTGATATCACCCTTTTATTTTTACCCGATTTGCTTCAAACGTCATCTGTATAATGTAAACATACGGCAGATGTAGACCTGTGAATGGATTCTTGATATCTTTGAAACTGTTGCCGTGGCGACGCATCAAACGTTACCATTCTTTTAGGATGCTTTTGAGACCCTTAGCATGCTTGAAATTGCATGAAACTCGACAGACACATCACATTTATTAGCCAGTAGACACGTGCAAAGTTTCAGAAACGGGCGTGGTGAGGGCTCAGTAGCGCCACCTTTTGACAAAAGTGGGGTTGTTAGTTTTATCTACAGTTACAAAAATCGGTATGTATATTGTACTCCTCGAGCCGGACAACTTTCTAATTGACACTCATTAGCTAGGACCCACAGAAAGTCAGATATGTTTGTTTGAATGTGGTCTTGCTCAATCTGAGCCTGCTGTCTTTGCCTGTCTGTGAATGTGTGTGTGTTTGTAGGGGGAGGGGTATTAACCATTTCACTCCTGTGTGTATGGCCTGCATAAAAAATAAATGCCTTAAGCCTGGTATTTTTTTAAATAAGTTTTTTATTTTTTTATAAGTAAAGGCATATAACCAGTTTAATTGTAGTGCATTAATAGTTTTATATAATTAGTTTATTAATTAAATTAACTTGGTCCATAAACTTGATCTAAAAATTTGGTCCATAAATCAAACACACTTGCATGTAATAATATGACTTGAGTGTTAATCACATCATGTTTTCAGTTTGAATATAAAATATATAAATTATGTAAAAAAAAATAAAGTTGATCCAGCTGGAGCGCAGGCTGAGAATAGCGCTGTCATGACTGGATCAGAGATCATCAGTCATGCCTTCTCATACCTTACGCGCACACCACGCCCACTTACATCAGATCACATCAACATGTCAGCCGGAGGGATAACGAGGGTCGTCGTCGCTTTTGGATTCAAGAATTTCTTACAACAAGATGGCAAAAGAACAGCGCTTTGCAAGACATGCAACGTTAAGATCGCGGACAGTCAGATGACAACCTCCAATTTCGTTCGTCATTTGAAGAGCCATATTCTGCCCAGTAAGTGCTTGTCAATTTGTTAATGTTATCTGGTTAGCTCGTTCGTAGTTAGCTAGCTAATGTAAGTTAAAGGAGAACTCCGGCGCAAAATTACACATTGTTACCTAGTCAACCGTTATCTGAGATTTGTTTTCATGACTGCCGAATGTAAATAGCCTAGTTTTATCTATAAAAACAGTTTAGCCTATAAGTGACGTCCGACATTCTGCATATTGTGTTATTTTGTTAAGCCCCACTAAAGGCATAAAAAACTGTAAAGCACAATCAAGTTTTCACACTATATTCCAAGACTTCTAAAGTCATTCAATAGCTTAATGTGTGGTAAAATTAATATTTTAGTCTCTAAGTTAAAGTTAACGGAAAGTCATCTCGCCTCAGTCATTCTCCATGCATCAGCATTAGCGCGTCGCGTTCGGTTGCGACAGTAACTCGACGACACTCTCTTCAAGATCAATGTTCCCAATATTATACTTTATTTGTAGATAAGGCATAAAGGTCTATGATTTGCATAAAATGACTATCTTGCTGGAGTGGAGTTTATTGCCCTTTAGAATACACTAAGCATTAGTGCTGCACGATTAATTATATCGCAGTCGTAATAGCGATCTCAAACCTATGCAATTATATAACGCAAAATGCCGCGATTTTAAATGAAATAAACAAAGTAGGGCTATTAGCGCAGCATCTCTTCTTTTTTGTCATCCTTTGACTAGTGTTACAAGATCCCCCTCTTATTGGTTCAAATGCCTTTTCGCATTTTGCACGACAAGAAGTGAAAAGCTGCCTGTGAGTGCCCTAGATTAGAATAGATGAGACTCGCATAATGCGCATGCACTGACCGTGTGCCAGCCCAGAATAAACAGTTCTCTTTCGAGCTTGAACGAACAATAGCACACACAATTATGCCAAAATGTGAGAGTTGTGAGTTGTGCTATGAGGCGCGTGTGAGATCCGCGTCTCGGCAACGGGTGCTCTTAAAGGGCCAGCAGCGAATAAAGCGTTCTTTCAGTAAAGTTAAAAGAACAAAGGGAAATTAGAAAATTACTCACTGATCTTGAGTAAAGAACTTTTGTAGCTTTAATAAGGATTATTATATATATAATTTATGATTCAGGCAGCGCAGACTGTTTGATAACTTTATTCAATTTCTGTACCTGTTAAGACAGGAAGGGCACAGGTAAATATGTTTTTTATTATGGGTTTATGTGGGGATTGTTTGAAGTTCACTTAATTTAAAAGCTGTTATATATTTTTTTTAAGCCTAATAATTTTTTAAAAAGTTGATGGCTTTCAATTGATGGAATCACTGTAATGTTGGTTTGGTTGATGGTTTATTGATCATTATAGGTGTTATCAATCATTTATTGTTGTTGTTGTTGTTTTTAGTTTGAGTTGAGAAATAAACATTAATCTGTGTGTGCATTTTACTTTAGAACCAAGCAAGTTGGACTCATGAAACCATTTTATTATATCGGAGTCGCAAATCGCAATTGCAATATTGGCTCAAATATGACATTTTCCCAAATCGTGCAGCCCTACTAAGCATAGATTATAGATACCATCCCTTCGCTATGTTCTTTTCAATGTGAAGCGTTGCGTGCTGTGACTTGGTGTTGCTTCAAGTGCATCATTCTGCACACGGGATGCACATGATTGCTTATAATACTTTGGGGAGACAAGGGGGCGTGGCCTAAGGGAATAGCACTCGTGATGTTAAGTGATGTTACCCCGCCATCGCTGATACAACCTTTAGCAGTCATGTTTTTGCTTCTTGAGAGAGAGAGAAAGTGTGTGTGTGTGTGTGTGTGTGTGAGCAATGGCGGTTCTAGGCGGGGGCCTGGGGGGGCCAGTGCCCCTGCGACAACAAGCTTGGACCCCCTTGTGGCCCCCTAAATGTGGAGTCAGTGTGAAATATTTTTTTATAGTGTGTCACGCATTGAGCATGACAGTCACTCGTTTCAGTCTTTTGTCTCACACTCCCGTCACACATTGTATTTCTCATGCGGAAAAACTATTAATAATATATTTAATATACGCAATTTCTCTGGCCGCGCCGCTCTCACGTGAGAATCAAGCGCGTCTCGCCTGGAGTTCAGCAGTCGACCCTGCTACGCATCAGCCAATCAAAAAAAGAGAAGTGCTACTACATTGGTTGTTAGTTTTATCTACAGTTACAAAAATCGGTATATACATTGTACTCCTCAAGCCGTACAACTTTCTAATACATAGTCATTAGCTCGGACCAAGAGGAAGTCAGATATTTTGGTCTGAATATGGTAAGCCTCTCTCTGAGCCTACGTCCCTGTATGGCAAGCCCTTTTAACATTTAAAAGCTAAGTTTGCCTGTCCGGAATTAACATTGTAGATATCAACAACGTCTTTCTGTCTAGTCGTTACACTTTGGATAGTTTGTATTATCATTTAAGATATCTGTAACATAATTGTGACTAGTCGAAATGACAGAGTATGGCAAGCCGCTTTAACATTTAATCATGAAAGGGCCAAAGCCTTCGGCACCGCCACCCGGGTGCCTTTAGGTAACTAAAGGAACCGGGGTTGCGGTGCCTCCGGCTTGGGCCCGCCATCGCTGCTCGCAGCTATATTTATTATTATTTTGTAACCTTTTGGGCATTTTTGGGGCCCTTAACGTGCTCGAAAACTCTTGAAACTTTGCACATGGGTCAGAACCCGCGGCCATCAGAGCCGGGCTGAAGCTGGTACCCGGGCGTGGCAGGGCGGCTCGTCAGCGCCCCCTGGAACGGGGTACGAACACTTGGTCCATAACTCAAACACGTTTGTATGTAATAATATGAAACTCTGTGCACATGTTGATCTCATAGTTTCATCTATACCTCGCGCTTTTACTTTTTACCCCAGCCCAACAGGAAGTCGGCTATTGAGGTTTGTTTGTAAAACGCTCGCAATGGAATGTTAAATACTCCTCCTAGAGCTTTGATCCAAATTCGACAAAACTCGGTCAGCATGAAGTCAAGACATTGAGGATGAAAGTTTGCGAGGGGATTTTTGATATCTCGAATGGTTTGGCCGTGGCGAGGAAACGAAATCATGGCGAGAAACGTGAACCAGGAAGTGTGTTATAACTTCAGCATACATTAACTGATCTTAATGAAACTTCAGCAGTGTGTTCGCTGTAAGAGGACGATCACATGGATGTGACTATTGTGAGTCAAAGTTATAGCGCCACCAACTGGCAGCAGGAAGTGTGTCACTTTCAAAATGCTTTGATATCACCCTTTTATTTTTACCCGATTTGCTTCAAACGTCATCTGTATAATGTAAACATACGGCAGATGTAGACCTGTGAATGGATTCTTGATATCTTTGAAACTGTTGCCGTGGCGACGCATCAAACGTTACCATTCTTTTAGGATGCTTTTGAGACCCTTAGCATGCTTGAAATTGCATGAAACTCGACAGACACATCACATTTATTAGCCAGTAGACACGTGCAAAGTTTCAGAAACGGGCGTGGTGAGGGCTCAGTAGCGCCACCTTTTGACAAAAGTGGGGTTGTTAGTTTTATCTACAGTTACAAAAATCGGTATGTATATTGTACTCCTCGAGCCGGACAACTTTCTAATTGACACTCATTAGCTAGGACCCACAGAAAGTCAGATATGTTTGTTTGAATGTAGAGAAAATCTCAGAATTTTGCCAGTGTCTCAGTGTCCCTCTGTGTGAGTGAGAGGAGGGGCGCCTGTCAGGTTAATTTTAACCCTTTATTTGCTGTGTGCGACTTCTCTGGCATTTTCGGGGGCCTTAACATCCTCGAAAACTCTTGAAACTTTGCACACGGGTCAGAACCCATGGCCATCAGGGCCGGGCTGAAGCTGGTAACCGGGCGTGGCAGGGCGGCTCGACAGCGCCCCCTGGACTGGGATTCGAACATTTGTCCATAAATCAAACACACTTGCATGAATTAATATGAAACTCGGTACAATTATAGATCACATCAGGCCAAACAACTTTCGTGCTCTAAGTTTTATGACAGTTCAAATGGAAGTTATTTATGAATTATGAATTATGGGTTGTTTGAATAATTGTCCTAGGAGAAATACATCAAATTACAACGCATGTGTTTACCAATCACAACCAAACTCGGTGTGCATGAAGTCAAGACATTGAGGATGCTCAATTCCGGACGGATTTTTGATATCTCGAACGGTCTGGCCGTGGCGAGGAAATGAATTTTATGACTAAAAAAGGACACATAAAGTGTGTTATAACTTTGCTCAATTTACCTACAGTTACAAAACTTACCACGTATATTGTTCTCGTCAAGCCGATCAACTTTCCAATTTAAAGTCATTCGCTCTGAGCAACAGAAAGTCAGATATTGTAGTTTGAATGGATTTATTTCCCCTGCGATTCTCTCTCTCTCTCTCTCTCTGTGTGTGTGTGTGGGTGTGTGTGTGTGTGGGGGGAGGGGAGGGCTGTTGTCTGTGTTTATGTATGTGTGTGTGGCTGGCTGTGATTTTTCCTTCAAGTCCTTGTCTCTAAGTCCTTGTCTTTTTGCATAACAATTTTGCATAACAATATTTTTAAATGACAAAATAGGCATATAACCCCCATCTTTTAAATGTATAGATTGCTTTAAATAAAAGTAAGATTGTATTTGTAATTGAAGTTGAATGAATTTAAAATTCATGTGTTATATTTCAATATATTTGTTTTCCTTAAGATTTTAAAACACTAACTTCATTCTTATCTGAATTACAAATATTTGTTTCTGTATAAAATAATACTCTGACTAAAAACACATTTGATGTTTTTTTTTTGTATTTTTACTTACATGTATGTGTGTGTGTGTGCGTGTGTGTATAAAGTGCAGGGTTTTTTTTAGATAAAGTAGAATTTCTATAACTATGTGTTGAACTAATAAATCACTCTTGTGTGTGTTAAACACAATCTACTTAATACAGACAACTTCATTATAAAGATAAATAACAAATCCAAAAAATATATGATTATAATCTATGACAAAAAAAGCCATTACAAACTATATTATTGGAAAATACACATTGCTCTTTGTATTGTTGTAAAATATTCATGAAAAACAAGATAACAAAAATCAAAAAGATAAATTATTTTAGATATAGCCATGTTTTAAATGTATAGCAGAGATGTTAATTGAGGCAGCAACATACAAACTTTCTAGAACAACATGGACCTGGATAGCTGGTTTTTATGGAGGACAGTGAAGAGGAAGAGGGTGCAAATCAAACAGCTCATTCTCAGACTACACAGCAAACAGCTTAAGTTTTTAGTGCTTTGTTTGAGGTTTTTAGTGCTCTGTCCTATCTATTATCAACATATAATAGATGGAACAGAACAAGAAAGGCAATTAATAATCTGTCATTGCGTCACTGCATTATGATATGAAAGGCTCAGTACAGTGTGGCACAAAACACTTATGCGCATCCCGAGTGGAGAATGATGCGCTTAAAGCCACATGGAGTTACAGCGCACAGCGCATCGAGTCCGCATTGATGCAAGCTCTACAATACACTTCTTTTTGATAGTCAAAGCGGGGGTTACGTTTTTACACGTCGTACAGAATAACCCTAAAGGCACCAAGGTGGCGGTGCCACCGGCTTTATATTAAATATAAATATAGCTGTGAGCAGCGATAAAGGGCCAAAGCCGGCGGTACCACCATCCCGGTGCCTTTGGGTAACTAAAGGCATCGGGGTTGCGGTGCCACCGGCTTGGGCCCGCAATCGCTGCTCGCAGCTATATTTTATTATTATTATTTTGTAACCTTTTGGGCATTTTTGGGGCCCTTAACGTGCTCGAAAACTCTTGAAACTTTGCACATGGGTCAGAACCCGCGGCCATCAGAGCCGGGCTGAAGCTGGTACCCGGGCGTGGCAGGGCGGCTCGTCAGCGCCCCCTGGAACGGGGTCCGAACACTTGGTCCATAACTCAAACACGTTTGTATATAATAATATGAAACTCGGTGCACATGTTGATCTCATAGTTTCATCTATACCTCGCGCTTTTACTTTTTACCCCAGCCCAACAGGAAGTCGGCTATTGAGGTTTGTTTGTAAAACGCTCGCAATGGAATGTTAAATACTCCTCCTAGAGCTTTGATCCAAATTCGACAAAACCTGGTCAGCATGAAGTCAAGACATTGAGGATGAAAGTTTGCGAGGGGATTTTTTATATCTCGAACGGTTTGGCCGTGGCGAGGAAACGAAATCATGGCGAGAAACGTGAAACAGGAAGTGTGTTAT
The DNA here is from genome assembly GCF_988280905.1 of Pimephales promelas. Taxonomy (NCBI): domain Eukaryota; kingdom Metazoa; phylum Chordata; class Actinopteri; order Cypriniformes; family Leuciscidae; genus Pimephales; species Pimephales promelas. The sequence continues at coordinate 9,772,405 of NC_142790.1, read as the reverse complement.
AACTTCAGCATACATTAACTGATCTTGATGAAACTTCAGCAGTGTGTTCGCTGTAAGAGGACGATCACATGGATGTGACTATTGTGAGTCAAAGTTATAGCGCCACCAACTGGCAGCAGGAAGTGTGTCACTTTCAAAATGCTTCGATATCACCCTTTTATTTTTACCCGATTTGCTTCAAACGTCATCTGTATAATGTAAACATACGGCAGATGTAGACCTGTGAATGGATTCTTGATATCTTTGAAACTGTTGCCGTGGCGACGCATCAAACGTTACCATTCTTTTAGGATGCTTTTGAGACCCTTAGCATGCTTGAAATTGCATGAAACTCGACAGACACATCACATTTATTAGCCAGTAGACACGTGCAAAGTTTCAGAAACGGGCGTGGTGAGGGCTCAGTAGCGCCACCTTTTGACAAAAGTGGGGTTGTTAGTTTTATCTACAGTTACAAAAATCGGTATGTATATTGTACTCCTCGAGCCGGACAACTTTCTAATTGACACTCATTAGCTAGGACCCACAGAAAGTCAGATATGTTTGTTTGAATGTGGTCTTGCTCAATCTGACCCTACATCTCTCTTTGCCTGTCTGTGTATGTGTGTGTGTTTGTAGGGGGAGGGGTCTTAACCATTTCACTCCTGTGTGTATGGCCTGCATAAAAAATAAATGCCTTAAGCCTGGTATTTTTTAAATAAGTTTTTTTATTTTTTATAAGTAAAGGCATATAACCAGTTTAATTGTAGTGCATTAATAGTTTTATATAATTAGTTTATTAATTAAATTAACTTGGTCCATAAACTTGATCTGAAAATTTGGTCCATAAATCAAACACACTTGCATGTAATAATATGACTTGAGTGTTAATCACATCATGTTTTCAGTTTGAATATAAAATATATAAATTATGTAAAAAAAATAAAGTTGATCCAGCTGGAGCGCAGGCTGAGAATAGCGCTGTCATGACTGGATCAGAGATCATCAGTCATGCCCTCTCATACCTTACGCGCACACCACGCCCACTTACATCAGATCACATCAACAACATGTCAGCCGGAGGGATAGCCTACCGAGCGTCGCTTTCGGATTCAAGAATTTCTTACAACAAGATGGCAAAAGAACAGCGCTTTGCAAGACATGCAACGTTAAGATCGCGGACAGTCAGATGACAACCTCCAATTTCGTCCGTCATTTGAAGAGCCAGCCATTCTGCCCAGTAAGTGCTTGTCAATTTGTTAATGTTATCTGGTTAGCTCGTTCGTAGTTAGCTAGCTAATGTAAGTTAAAGGAGAACTCCGGCGCAAAATTACACATTGTTACCTAGTCAACCGTTATCTGAGATTTGTTTTCATGACTGCCGAATGTAAATAGCCTAGTTTTATCTATAAAAACAGTTTAGCCTATAAGTGACGTCCGACATTCTGCATATTGTGTTATTTTGTTAAGCCCCACTAAAGGCATAAAAAACTGTAAAGCACAATCAAGTTTTCACACTATATTCCAAGACTTCTAAAGTCATTCAATAGCTTAATGTGTGGTAAAATTAATATTTTAGTCTCTAAGTTAAAGTTAACGGAAAGTCATCTCGCCTCAGTCATTCTCCATGCATCAGCATTAGCGCGTTGCGTTCGGTTGCGACAGTAACACGACGACACTCTCTTCAAGATCAATGTTCCCAATATTATACTTTATTTGTAGATAAGGCATAAAGGTCTATGATTTGCATAAAATGACTATCTTGCTGGAGTGGAGTTTATTGCCCTTTAGAATACACTAAGCATTAGTGCTGCACGATTAATTATATCGCAGTCGTAATAGCGATCTCAAACCTATGCAATTATATAACGCAAAATGCCGCGATTTTATATGAAATAAACAAAGTAGGGCTATTAGCGCAGCATCTCTTCTTTTTTGTCATCCTTTGACTAGTGTTACAAGATCCCCCTCTTATTGGTTCAAATGCCTTTTCGCATTTTGCACGACAAGAAGTGAAAAGCTGCCTGTGAGTGCCCTAGATTAGATGATACGCATAATGCGCATGCACTGACCGTGTGCCAGCCCAGAATAAACAGTTCTCTTTCGAGCTTGAACGAACAATAGCACACACAATTATGCCAAAATGTGGTTTTGTCTAGTATCTTCATAACATAAGAAAAGTCTATGGATAAAAAGAGTTGTGCTATGAGGCGCGTGAGATCCGCGTCTCGGCAACGGGTGCTCTTAAAGGGCCAGCAGCGAATAAAGCGTTCTTTCAGTAAAGTTAAAAGAACAAAGGGAAATTAGAAAATTACTCACTGATCTTGAGTAAAGAACTTTTGTAGCTTTAATAAGGATTATTATATATATAATTTATGATTCAGGCAGCGCAGACTGTTTGATAACTTTATTCAATTTCTGTACCTGTTAAGACAGGAAGGGCACAGGTAAATATGTTTTTTATTATGGGTTTATGTGGGGATTGTTTGAAGTTCACTTAATTTAAAAGCTGTTATATATTTTTTTTAAGCCTAATAATTTTTTTAAAAGTTGATGGCTTTCAATTGATGGAATCACTGTAATGTTGGTTTGGTTGATGGTTTATTGATCATTATAGGTGTTATCAATCATTTATTGTTGTTGTTGTTTTTAGTTTGAGTTGAGAAATAAACATTAATCTGTGTGTGCATTTTACTTTAGAACCAAGCAAGTTGGACTCATGAAACCATTTTATTATATCGGAGTCGCAAATCGCAATTGCAATATTGGCTCAATAATGGCAATATGACATTTTCCCAAATCGTGCAGCCCTACTAAGCATAGATTATAGATACCATCCCTTCGCTATGTTCTTTTCAATGTGAAGCGTTGCGTGCTGTGACTTGGTGTTGCTTCAAGTGCATCATTTTGCACACGGGATGCGCATGATTGCTTATAATACTTTGGGGAGACAAGGGGGCGTGGCCTAAGGGAATATCACTCGTGATGTTAAGTGGTGTTACCCCGCCATCGCTGATACAACCTTTAGCAGTTATGTTTTTGCTTCTTGAGAGAGAGAGAAAGTGTGTGTGTGTGTGTGTGAGCAGTGGCGGTTCTAGGCGGGGGCCTGGGGGGGCCAGTGCCCCTGCGACAACAAGCTTGGACCCCCTTGTGGCCCCCCTAAATGTGGAGTCAGTGTGAAATATTTTTTTTATAGTGTGTCACGCATTGAGCATGACAGTCACTCGTTTCAGTCTTTTGTCTCACACTCCCGTCACACATTGTATTTCTCATGCGGAAAAAACTATTAATAATATATTTAATATACGCAATTTCTCTGGCCGCGCTGCTCTCACGTGAGAATCAAGCGCGTCTCGCCTGGAGTTCAGCAGTCGACCCTGCTACGCATCAGCCAATCAAAAAAAGAGAAGTGCTACTTAATAGCCAATCAGAAAAGGGCACTATTGTATCTGGGTAAAATTTAACGCAACAACCAATGAAAAAAAGCATATCCTGGAATTGTTCATATGATTCTGTTACAACATCTTCCGAAAGTTTCTTCACCCGTCCCACAGATGAAACTAATCACTGGAGCTCCGAACATCACTTGGAGCACGGAGTAAGTCATGATCTCCTGTTTTAATGTTACAACAAATTCACAACTTGTTTGACAAAAACTATGACAACTTGACTGATGTAAGATGAATCTTTCCCGTAGCGTAAGCTAGCTTACGCAATGCTCGTCTATTATTATTAGGGCCCAAGCCCTGAAAGGGCGAAGGCCCTATTGTTTTCCTAACGATTATTATTAGTTTTCCTTGGGATTATTATTCTTCTTTAGTTAGGGCCCAAGCCCTGAAAGGGCGAAGGCCCTAATAGCCGCGTTTCCACTGCCGGGCTAGGGCTGGGCCAGAGCTAACAGCGAGCCAGGCCGAGCTAGTGGCCTCGGGCCTCAAGCACCGGGCTTGCGTTTCCACTGCCGGGCCAGTAGCCCCACAGCGCTGCCCCAGACCCCACCCCTAACACGCCTTTCAGGATCAAACGTCATAAACCCAACCCATTTCAGCGGGTATTATGAATTAATTTATTTTTTTTAAATTAGGAAGATAGCATGTATATTAACTCAACTGCCGTAGTGGCTGCAATAGTGTCCCGAGACCAGTACAGGCGATTCTCCATTTCAAGCAGCGATTTTTTGCGCGATATAACAAGTAGGGCTGCGGGCACGTTTTCAAGTTATTCATTAATCGTTAACCGAAGCCCATCGGTTAATACTCGGTGCATAGTGTGCGCGCCGCAACCTCGAGATACAGAGTAAATTTTTAACACCTTTAATAACTGATTGGACCCCATTTGAAACGAAATTAATTTATAGAAATAAAACGCAGCAAGTACGGAGCAGTTAAAGCCCCATTTCCATCACCCTTCAAACTGAAATTGCCAATTGAAAATAAGCAAAACGTCCATTTCACAAAAACTCCGTGTCTGCAAATAATAATAATAATAAATATAGCTGCGAGCAGCGATGAAGGGCCCAAGCCGGTGGCACCGCAACCCCGGTTCCTTAGTTACCTAAAATCACCAGGGTGGCCATGCCACTGGCTTTGGCCCTTCATCGCGGATCACAGCTATATATATATATATATATATACTGTATATATACAAATATATATGAAGCCGGTGGCACCGCCACCCTGGTGCCTTTAGGTTTATTGTGCACGACATGCAAAATGTAACCCTGCTTTGACTGATGCAAGCTCTACAGCACAGTTTATAGTAAGAAAGAATATAGTAAGAAAGAAAAGTAAGCTGTTACTCTGAGATGGTTTGGGAAACAAACATTCATCATGTCGCATTGGTTTTAGTTACTTGTCCTCGAACAGAGCCCTAATCTGTTTATATTTCAGTTACACATTCTACATTGATTAAAAAAGAAAAATCAAATGTGTTTTTAATTCATACAGAAATAAAATATTTATAATTCAGCTGAGAATAAAGTTAGTTCAAATTTTAAGAAAAACAAATATATGATCTGAAATATAGCACATTCATTTTTAAATTCATTCAGGTTCAATTACCAAAAATACAATCTTAATTTAATTTAAAGCAAATAATAAATCTAAAATATATGGGTTATATGCATATTTTGTAAAAAAAGAAAAAAAAAAAGAAAGAAAGATATATATCTAAAAACACAAGGCCTTAAACTTTAACAAGGGTGCAACTCTTATCACTACAACAAACATAGTCACACACACAAGTCAAGTCACTTACATTTTAGATGCAATATTGACTTTTTAGATGCAATATTGACTTTCAGCAGAGAAAATAGTTAAACAAAGATCACAGCGATCCATCGCGCATCTCAAAGCAATGTGTTTTCTTATTACTGAATGATTCAGCATTTTGAATCCATGACTCGTTCATTAAGACGGTCATCTGGCGACACCTTATGGTGATTTAGGGTTGTGTTTAAAAGTATCGTTCTTTACAGCGATATTTAATTGACTCCTGTTAAACCAATCTCGTAACATTATTGTGTAACCGATTTAATTTGATCAGCCTTACCTAGGGTAACAGCCCTATAGTGTCTTATTATTCTAAATTATTGAATTTATTGATCAAATTTACTAATGAAAAATGAAGCATACATTTATTAAGACTAGGCTGCCCTGCAGATATTAGGCTACAATATGCAGATTTAAATATACCATTTATCAAATAATCTGTTTATTTTTAGGTTACACATTACATTGTTTAAAAAATAAAAATCAAATGTGACCCGCTCTGGCGAAATGAGTCGGAAGTTGCAACCTTCCATTTTAAGATATGGGCCGATTATGTGGAAAAACCATGAAATAACAAAAAAAAAAAATATATATATTTTTGCTAATTTCAAAGAACAGACATTCAAAAATAATCTCACAGGGTTTCGTAGTCGAGATAATTGAGTAAAGGTATTTAAATAACGATTAAAGTTGTCAAAGCTTTAAATTCGCTGAAATAAACATTGCTCTTCTCAACTCCCCTCGTCACCTCTGAGCATTTCCCGGGTATCCCCTGAAACGTTGAACTCACTGGAGGCTTCTAACCTAAACTGCGTGAGTATATTTATCTGCAAGAAGAATATAGCCTATGTAAGGCTGTAACGATCGCGACACTCAGATCCACGAACCTGTGTCGCGGTGTGAGAAGACAGAATCACGACACCGACACGTCCCTTCAACTCCCGAAGTTATCCTTCACGTCCAGACCCAATGCTACAACATCTTTAAATTACTATTAGTATTATTTGAAGTTAACATTATAAAATACGTAGACTTACACCACAAAACTTAAATCATTACTAATTTTTTTAAAATTGGGCAATTTCAGCATTATGGAGGAGATCCAATTCCCAGATAATTAAATATTTTAATAAATTGGCCTATGTGAACCACACTGCACAAACCAAAAGTAATACTCACCGGATGAAGAAGGGTTGACTCTCTCCAGAACATAAAATCTTTATTTTATTTTCCGTGTTCGCATTTATGAGGAAAAACAATCCGAACGTGACCGTTCTCTGGAAGCAGCACTAAAACTTTCACATAGCTTAAACATGCAAGCACAAAGCCTTTCTTTAAAGTAAATTTCGTTTTAAAATAATTATCTTAATTTAAATCAATGTTTCATCAACCAATTACTAGGATTTAATAATAAGAAATAAATTGCAGACAATAGGCTAGGCCTAATCACGACGCGGAGACGACGACTGGCACGTGAACTGAAGCTTGTCTCATGAACCGAAAGTCAGCGTATAAGGTATCCTCACAGACATATATATTGAAATGTCTACTTTTAAAGACAACCATTCAAAATGAAAGAAAACAGACTGCTCTCTGCTTATGTGGGCTAATCCGTATGAAAACTGAATTTCTCTCTGACTCCTCTTCAATCTTTCTGATTTTAGAACATTTTTGTAAAAGTGACTTTTAATTATTTATTTCAAAAAAATTAAAAATAAGTTGAGTTTCAGGCTCGTTAAATTGCATTTATATATGTTAATCTATTTGGTCAAATTAAGCTATATAAAATAAATAGTTTATCCCTTAAAATGCTATGGATTTTGAAAGATATCAAAAAAAAAAAAAAAAAAACGGGCAAAAAAACTTTAAAAGCGATTTTCTTAGGTTTTCAATTGGAAAAAAAGGGCAGACGACCAGAATTCAAATCTGTATATCTTTACAACCATTCAAGGTATGACCAAGGTATCATTTGAAAGCTTACAGTGTCCTCTTTCCATTAATATCAAAATCTCAATTTTTAAATTTGGGTCACTGTGACTAATTTTGCTGGATCAGGTCGGTCACAAATGTGTTTTTTATTGTAGTATTATTTTATACAGAAATACATTATAATTATATATAATATACAAAATATAACCGTGGGCGCGATTAAACAGTGTTACAATAAAACTCAACATTGTGTTTTTTAAAAATAAATTCAAATAATAGAAATCCCGAAATTGCGCTAATTTTAAAATTAAACTAAAACTCATGGCTGCACAAGCATTCATAACTGTGCGCGCCAACAGCGAGGAACCAGCAGAACAGAGTGAACGTTCATTCTGTTTAGTTCAATCCTACTTAATAGGAATTTATTTAAAATGCTTGCTCTACTCCACAACATTAATGTCTTGTGCGGATATCTGTATTTTGACTTTCGGTTTTAAGTAAGCGATTTAAAAGTTCCCGAGTCCCAGCGGAGTCACACGTTGATTAACCGGTGGGAATATACACAATAGGCCTAACTGATATTGAACACAAGAGGGCAGTATAGCACTACGTATGACTCAGATTATTTTTTCTTCTTCTGAATTTTACAACCTGGCTGTTTTTGAACGTAAACATAATTCTTAAATGAAAAAAGGGAAAAACTGCTTTAATTATAATATTTGTATAATTTAATTTAGAAACAAATGATGTATAATTACATTTTTAGAAGATATGAGGCTTTTAGTGTTTACTTTTTTGACATTACTTTAATCTTTTGCCAAAGTTGCACATGCCTACTGGCTAATAAATGTGATGTATCTGTCGAGCTATCTGTATCTATCTGTTTCAAGCAATTTCAAGCATGCTAAGAGTCCCAAAAGTATCAAAAAAGAATGTTAAAGTTTGTTTGTTGCCACAGCAACAGTATCAAAGATATCAAGAATCCATTCACAGGTCTACATCTGCTGTTATTTTACATTATACAGATGAAGTTTGAAGCAAATCGGTTAAAAATAAGAGGGTGATATCAAAGCATTTTGAAAGTGACACACTTCCTGCTGCCAGTTGGTGGCGCTATAACTTTGACTCACAATAGTCACATACATGTAATCAGCCTCTTACAGTGAACACACTGCTGAAGTTTCATCAAGATCAGTTAATGTATGCTGAAGTTATAACACACTTCCTGTTTCACGTTTCTCGCCATAATTTTGTTTCCTCGCCACGGCCAAACCGTTCGAGATATCAAAAATCCCCTCGCAAACTTTCATCCTCAATGCCTTGACTTCATGCTGACCGAGTTTCGTGCCGTGTGTTTGAATTCTCTAGGAGGAGTATTGCACATTCCATTGCGAGCGTTTTACAAACAAACCTCAATAGCCGACTTCCTGTTTGGCTGGGGTAAAAAGTAAGAGCGCGAGGTATAGATGAAACGATGAGATCAACGTGTGTACCGAGTTTCATATTATTACATGCAAGCGTGTTTGATTTATGGACCAAGTGTTCGGACCCCGTTCCAGGGGGCGCTGTCTAGCCCCCCTGCCACACCCAGGTACCATCTTCAGCCCGGCTCTGATGGCTGTGGGATCTGACCTGTGTGCAAAGTTTCAAGAGTTTTCAAACCCGTTAAGGGCCCCAAAAGCCGCTAAGAGTCTCAAAATCATAAAAAAAAAGAATTTTAAAGTTTGATGCGTTGCCACGGCAACAGTATCAAAGATATCAAGAATCCATTCACAGGTCTTCATCTGCCATGTATTTACATTATACAGATTAAGTTTGAAGCACATTGGGTAAAAATAAAAGGGTGAGTTCAAAGCATTTTGAAAGTGACACACTTCCTGCTACCAGTTGGTGGCACTATAACTTTGACTCACAATAGTCACATCCATGTGATCGTCCTCTTACAGCGAACACACTGCTGAAGTTTCATCAAGATCAGTTAATGTATGCTGAAGTTATAACACACTTCCTGTTTCACGTTTCTCGCCATAATTTCGTTTCCTCGCCACGGCCAAACCGTTCGAGATATCAAAAATCCCCTCGCAAACTTTCATCGTCAATGCCTTGACTTCATGCTGACCGAGTTTCGTGCCGTGTGTTTGAATTCTCTAGGAGTAGTACTTCAAATTCCATTGCGAGTGTTTTATGAACAACCCTAAATAACCGACTTCCTGTTGGGCTGGGGTAAAAAGTAATAGTATGAGGTATATATGAACGATGAGATCAACATGTGTACCGAGTTTCATATTATTACATACAAGCGTGTTTGAGTTATGGACCAAGTTTTCGGACCCCGTTCCAGGGGGCGCTGTCTAGTCCCCCTGCCACGCCCGGGTACCATCTTCAGCCCGGCCCTGATGGCCGCGGGTTCTGACCCGTGGGCTAAGTTTCAAGAGTTTTTGAGCATGTTAAGGGCCCCAAAAGTGCCCGAATAGTCGTATAAATAATAATAATAATAATAAATATAGCTGCGAGCAGCGATGGCGGGCCCAAGCCGGTGGCACCGCAACCCCGGTTCCTTTAGTTACCTAAAGGCACCCGGGTAGCGGTGCCGAAGGCTTTGGCCCTTTTATGATTAAATGTTAAAACGGCTTGCCATACTCTGTCATTTCGACTAGTCACAATTATGTTACAGATGTCTTAAATGATAATACAAACTATCCAAAATGTAATTACGAATAGACAGAAAGACGTTGTTGATATCTACAATGTTAATTCCGGACAGGCAAACTTAGCTTTTAAATGTTAAAAGGGCTTGCCATACAGGGACGTAGGCTCAGAGAGAGGCTCACCATATTCAAACCAAAATATCGGACTTCCTCTTGGTCCGAGCTAATGACTATGTATTAGAAAGTTGTCCGGCTTGAGGAGTACAATGTATATACCGATTTTTGTAACTGTAGATAAAACTAACAACCCCACTTTTGTCAAAAGGTGGCGCTATTTAGTCCTTGCACATTGCCCGTTTCTGAAACTTTGCACATGTCTACTGGCTAATAAATGTGATGTATCTGTTGAGTTTCAAGCAATTTCAATTTCAATTTGACTGTTGAAAAGAAGTGCGCCGATTAGATACTCAGGATCGGTATCGGCTCTGACACTGCCATCTTTGACGAGGCTGATTCAAATTCTATATTGTGCATATACTATTCTGTTAGGCACAAAGGCACAAAAACTTTCTAAAGTACCATAAAGTTTTTGTGTACTGTATTATTAGTGTTCTGAAGCTATTATGTGATATAGAAATTAATATTTAAGTCATTAAATTCAAGAACACAAACTTTTCCCTCTCTGCGCCTGTCAGTCATTCTCCATTCAGCATTCAAACAGCACGTCACATTCGGTTACAGTCAATGATGAAACGATCTTCAATGATTCAATGTCTAAAGGTCTATATTTTCGAATGAAGAAACTTTTTCTTGCTGGACTTTATTGCTGTAACTTAATCGTGTTACTTTCTACCGGGTGTCGGACGCTGTCGGTTAGATCACAACACTAGAGTCAGAGCACTATAATTGTTCTTCACGCACACAGTAACTGAAATTTAAAACCTTTAAAAGAAAAGGCTCAATAAACTATTGCATAGATAGATAATGTATAATACACTGTTCATAAATATGTATTTCCTTTGTGCTTTGAACTTTTCAATACGGACTCAATGCGCTGTAACTTCATGTGGCTTCAAGCACATCATTCTCCGCTCGGGATGCACATAAGTGCTTTGTGCTGCACCGTATTGGAGCCGTAATATCATAATGCAGTGACGTAATGACAGATTATTAATTGCCTTTCAATTATATGTTGCTTTATAGCAGCCATGGCTATATTTTTTTTTTAATGATTTTTGTTATCTTGTTTTTCATGAATGTATTTTTCAAAAATAAGAGCAATGTGTATTATCTATTATTAATATGGTTTATAATAGCATTTTTGTCATAGATTATGACAAAGTAATCATATGATCCACCAGCGAGGAACCAGCAGAACAGAGTGAACATTCTTTCTGTTTAGTTCAATCCTACTTAATAGGAATTTATTTAAAATGCTCGCTCTACTCCACACCATTAATGTCTTGTGCGGACATCCGTATTTTGACTTTCGGTTTTAAGTAAGCGATTTAAAAGCTCCCAAGTCCCAGCGGAGTCACACATTGATTAACCGGTGGGAATATACACAATAGGCCTACCTGATATTGAACACAAGAGGGCAGTATAGCACTACGTATGACTCAGATTATTATTTTTTTATGAATTTTACAACAATTCTGGCTGTTTTTGAACGTAAACACAATTCTTAAATGAAAAAAAAGGAAAAATTGGGGAAGTTATAATATTTGTATAATTTAATTTAGAAACAAATGATGTATAATTACATTTTTAGAAGATATGAGGCTTTTAGTGTTTACTTTTTTGACATTACTTTAATCTTTTGCCATAGTTGCACATGTCTATTGGCTAATAAATGTGATGTATCTGTTGAGTTTCAAGCAATTTCAAGCATGCTAAGAGTCCCAAAAGCATCAAAAAATAATGTTAAAGTTTGTTTCGTTGCCACGGCAACAGTATCAAAGATATCAAAAATTCATTCACAGGTCTACATCTGCCGTGTATTTACATTATACAGATGAAGTTTAAAGCAAATCGGTTAAAAATAAGAGAGTGATTTCAAAGCATTTTGAAAGTGACACACTTCCTGCTGCCAGTTGGTGGCGCTATAACTTTGACTCACAATAGTCACATCCATGTGATCGGTCTCTTACAGCGAAAACACTGCTGAAGTTTCATCAAGATCAGTTAATGTATGCTGAAGTTATAACACACATCCTGTTCCATGTTTCTCGCCATAATTTCGTTTCCTCGCCACGGCCAAACCGTTCGAGATATCAAAAATCCCGTGGCACTTTTTCATCCTTAATGTCTTGACTTCACGCTGATCGAGTTTCGTCGAATTTGGTTCAGTGCTCTAGGAGCAATAATTTAAATTACATTGCATGTGTTTTAAACACAACCCTAAATAGCCAACTTCCTGTTGGGCTGGGGTAAAAAGTAAGAGTGTGAAGTATATATGAAACGATGAGATCTATATGTGTACCAAGTTTCATATTATTACATGCAAGTGTGTTTGATTTATGGACCAAATTTTCAGACCAAGTTTATTGACCAAGTTAATCTGATTAATAAACTAATTATATAAAACTATTGTCAATTCACTACAATTAAACTAGTTATATGCCTTTACTTATAAAAAATAAAAATAAAAACTTATTTAAAAAATACCAGGCTTGAGAAATGTATTTTCTTTATGCAGGTCATACACACAGCAGTGAAATGGTTAAGCCCCCTCCCCCTGCACACACACACACACACACACACACACACACACACACAGACAGCCAGCCAGCCAGCCAAAGACACAGAGACACAGAGACATGTTGGCTCAGAGTGGCCATATTCAAACAAAAATATCTGACTTTCTGTGGGTCCTAGCTAATAAGTGTCAATTAGAAAGTTGTCCGGCTCGAGGAGTACAATATACATACCAATTTTTGTAACTCTAGTTAAAACTAACCACCCCACTTTTGTCAAAAGGTGGCGCTACTGAGCCCTCACCACGCCCGTTTCTGCAACTTTGCACATGTCTACTGGCTAATAAATGTGATGTGTCTGTCGAGTTTCATGCAATTTGAAGCATGCTAAGGGTCTCAAAAGCATCCTAAAAGCATCCTAAAAGAAGGGTAAAGTTTGATGCGTCGCCACGGCAACAGTTTCAAAGATATCAAGAATCCATTCACAGGTCTACATCTGCCGTATGTTTACATTATACATATGAAGTTTGAAGCAAATCGGGTAAAAATAAAAGGGTGATATCTAAGCATTTTGAAAGTGACACACTTCCTGCTGCCAGTTGGTGGCGCTATAACTTTGACTCACAATAGTCACATCCATGTGATCGTCCTCTTACAGCGAACACACTGCTGAAGTTTCATCAAGATCAGTTAATGTATGCTGAAGTTATAACACACTTCCTGTTTCACGTTTCTCGCCATGATTTCGTTTCCTCGCCACGGACAAACCGTTCGAGATATAAAAAATCCCCTCGCAAACTTTCATCCTCAATGTCTTGACTTCACGCTGACTGAGTTTCGTCGAATGTGGATCAAAGCTCTAGGAGGAGTATTTGACATTCCATTGCGAGCGTTTTACAAACAAACCTCAATAGCCAAATTCCTGTTGGGCTGGGGTAAAAAGTAAGAGCGCGAGGTATAGATGAAACGATGAGATCAACATGTGTACCGAGTTTCATATTATTACATACAAGCGTGTTTGAGTTATGGACCAAGTGTTCGGACCCCGTTCCAGGGGGCGCTGACGAGCTGCCCTGCCACGCCCGGGTACCATCTTCAGCCCGGCTCTGATGGCCGCGGGTTCTGACCCGTGTGCAAAGTTTCAAGAGTTTTCGAGCACGTTAAGGGCCCCAAAAGTGCCCAAAAGGTAGCAAAATAATAATAATACTAAAGAAGAATAATAATCCCAAGGAAAACAATAGGGCCTTCGCCCTTTCAGGGCTTGGGCCCTAATAATAATAATAGTAAAGAAAAATAATCCCAAGGAAAACAATAGGGCCTTCGCCCTTTCAGGGCTTGGGCCCTAATAATAATAATAAATATAGCTGCGAGCAGCGATGGCGGGCCCAAGCTGGTGGCACCGCAACCCCGGTTCCTTTAGTTACCTAAAGGCACCCGGGTAGCGGTGCCGAAGGCTTTGGCCCTTTTATGATTAAATGTTAAAACGGCTTGCCATACTCTGTCATTTCGACTAGTCACAATTATGTTACAGATGTCTTAAATGATAATACAAACTATCCAAAATGTAATTACGAATAGACAGAAAGACGTTGTTGATATCTACAATGTTAATTCCGGACAGGCAAACTTAGCTTTTAAATGTTAAAAGGGCTTGCCATACAGGGACGTAGGCTCAGAGAGAGGCTCACCATATTCAAACCAAAATATCTGACTTCCTCTTGGTCCGAGCTAATGACTATGTATTAGAAAGTTGTCCGGCTTGAGGAGTACAATGTATATACCGATTTTTGTAACTGTAGATAAAACTAACAACCCCACTTTTGTCAAAAGGTGGCGCTATTTAGTCCTTGCACATTGCCCGTTTCTGAAACTTTGCACGTCTACTGGCTAATAAATGTGATGTATCTGTTGAGTTTCAAGCAATTTCAATTTCAATTTGACTGTTGAAAAGAAGTGCGCCGATTAGATACTCAGGATCGGTATCGGCTCTGACACTGCCATCTTTGACGAGGCTGATTCAAATTCTATATTGTGCATATACTATTCTGTTAGGCACAAAGGCACAAAAACTTTCTAAAGTACCATAAAGTTTTTGTGTACTGTATTATTAGTGTTCTGAAGCTATTATGTGATATAGAAATTAATATTTAAGTCATTAAATTCAAGAACACAAACTTTTCCCTCTCTGCGCCTGTCAGTCATTCTCCATTCAGCATTCAAACAGCACGTCACATTCGGTTACAGTCAATGATGAAACGATCTTCAATGATTCAATGTTAATCCTATTATACTGGATCTTTAAGATAAAGGTCTAAAGGTCTATATTTTCGAATGAAGAAACTTTTTCTTGCTGGACTTTATTGCTGTAACTTAATCGTGTTACTTTCTACCGGGTGTCGGACGCTGTCGGTTAGATCACAACACTAGAGTCAGAGCACTATAATTGTTCTTCACGCACACAGTAACTGAAATTTAAAACCTTTAAAAGAAAAGGCTCAATAAACTATTGCATAGATAGATAATGTATAATACACTGTTCATAAATATGTATTTCCTTTGTGCTTTGAACTTTTCAATACGGACTCAATGCGCTGTAACTTCATGTGGCTTCAAGCACATCATTCTCCGCTCGGGATGCACATAAGTGCTTTGTGCTGCACCGTATTGGAGCCGTAATATCATAATGCAGTGACGTAATGACAGATTATTAATTGCCTTTCAATTATATGTTGCTTTATAGCAGCCATGGCTATATTTTTTTTTAATGATTTTTGTTATCTTGTTTTTCATGAATGTATTTTTCAAAAATAAGAGCAATGTGTATTATCTATTATTAATATGGTTTATAATAGCATTTTTGTCATAGATTATGACAAAGTAATCATATGATCCACCAGCGAGGAACCAGCAGAACAGAGTGAACATTCTTTCTGTTTAGTTCAATCCTACTTAATAGGAATTTATTTAAAATGCTCGCTCTACTCCACACCATTAATGTCTTGTGCGGACATCCGTATTTTGACTTTCGGTTTTAAGTAAGCGATTTAAAAGCTCCCAAGTCCCAGCGGAGTCACACGTTGATTAACCGGTGGGAATATACACAATAGGCCTACCTGATATTGAACACAAGAGGGCAGTATAGCACTACGTATGACTCAGATTATTATTTTTTTATGAATTTTACAACAATTCTGGCTGTTTTTGAACGTAAACACAATTCTTAAATGAAAAAAAAGGAAAAATTGGGGAAGTTATAATATTTGTATAATTTAATTTAGAAACAAATGATGTATAATTACATTTTTAGAAGATATGAGGCTTTTAGTGTTTACTTTTTTGACATTACTTTAATCTTTTGCCATAGTTGCACATGTCTATTGGCTAATAAATGTGATGTATCTGTTGAGTTTCAAGCAATTTCAAGCAAGCTAAGAGTCCCAAAAGCATCAAAAAATAATGTTAAAGTTTGTTTCGTTGCCACGGCATTTTGAAAGTGACACACTTCCTGCTGCCAGTTGGTGGCGCTATAACTTTGACTCACAATAGTCACATCCATGTGATCGGTCTCTTACAGCGAAAACACTGCTGAAGTTTCATCAAGATCAGTTAATGTATGCTGAAGTTATAACACACATCCTGTTCCATGTTTCTCGCCATAATTTCGTTTCCTCGCCACGGCCAAACCGTTCGAGATATCAAAAATCCCGTGGCACTTTTTCATCCTTAATGTCTTGACTTCACGCTGATCGAGTTTCGTCGAATTTGGTTCAGTGCTCTAGGAGCAATAATTTAAATTACATTGCATGTGTTTTAAACACAACCCTAAATAGCCAACTTCCTGTTGGGCTGGGGTAAAAAGTAACAGTGTGAAGTATATATGAAACGATGAGATCTATATGTGTACCAAGTTTCATATTATTACATGCAAGTGTGTTTGATTTATGGACCAAATTTTCAGACCAAGTTTATTGACCAAGTTAATCTGATTAATAAACTAATTATATAAAACTATTGTCAATTCACTACAATTAAACTAGTTATATGCCTTTACTTATAAAAAATAAAAATAAAAACTTATTTAAAAAATACCAGGCTTGAGAAATGTATTTTCTTTATGCAGGTCATACACACAGCAGTGAAATGGTTAAGCCCCCTCCCCCTGCACACACACACACACACACACACACACACACACACACACAGACAGCCAGCCAGCCAAAGGCTCAGAGTGGCCATATTCAAACAAAAATATCTGACTTTCTGTGGGTCCTAGCTAATAAGTGTCAATTAGAAAGTTGTCCGGCTCGAGGAGTACAATATACATACCAATTTTTGTAACTCTAGTTAAAACTAACCACCCCACTTTTGTCAAAAGGTGGCGCTACTGAGCCCTCACCACGCCCGTTTCTGCAACTTTGCACATGTCTACTGGCTAATAAATGTGATGTGTCTGTCGAGTTTCATGCAATTTGAAGCATGCTAAGGGTCTCAAAAGCATCCTAAAAGCATCCTAAAAGAAGGGTAAAGTTTGATGCGTCGCCACGGCAACAGTTTCAAAGATATCAAGAATCCATTCACAGGTCTACATCTGCCGTATGTTTACATTATACATATGAAGTTTGAAGCAAATCGGGTAAAAATAAAAGGGTGATATCTAAGCATTTTGAAAGTGACACACTTCCTGCTGCCAGTTGGTGGCGCTATAACTTTGACTCACAATAGTCACATCCATGTGATCGTCCTCTTACAGCGAACACACTGCTGAAGTTTCATTAAGATCAGTTAATGTATGCTGAAGTTATAACACACTTCCTGTTCCATGTTTCTCGCCATGATTTCGTTTCCTCGCCACGGACAAACCGTTCGAGATATAAAAAATCCCCTCGCAAACTTTCATCCTCAATGTCTTGACTTCACGCTGACCGAGTTTCGTCGAATGTGGATCAAAGCTCTAGGAGGAGTATTTGACATTCCATTGCGAGCGTTTTACAAACAAACCTCAATAGCCAAATTCCTGTTGGGCTGGGGTAAAAAGTAAGAGCGCGAGGTATAGATGAAACGATGAGATCAACATGTGTACCGAGTTTCATATTATTACATACAAGCGTGTTTGAGTTATGGACCAAGTGTTCGGACCCCGTTCCAGGGGGCGCTGACGAGCTGCCCTGCCACGCCCGGGTACCATCTTCAGCCCGGCTCTGATGGCCGCGGGTTCTGACCCGTGTGCAAAGTTTCAAGAGTTTTCGAGCACGTTAAGGGCCCCAAAAGTGCCCAAAAGGTAGCAAAATAATAATAATACTAAAGAATAAATATAGCTGCGAGCAGCGATGGCGGGCCCAAGCCGGAGGCACCGCAACCCCGGTTCCTTTAGTTACCTAAAGGCACCCGGGTGGCGGTGCCGAAGGCTTTGGCCCTTTCATGATTAAATGTTAAAACGGCTTGCCATACTCTGTCATTTCGACTAGTCACAATTATGTTACAGATATCTTAAATGATAATACAAACTATCCAAAGTGTAACGACTAGACAGAAAGACTTTGTTGATATCTACAATGTTAATTCCGGACAGGCAAACTTAGCTTTTAAATGTTAAAAGGGCTTGCCATACAGGGACGTAGGCTCAGAGAGAGGCTCACCATATTCAGACCAAAATATCTGACTTCCTCTTGGTCCGAGCTAATGACTATGTATTAGAAAGTTGTACGGCTTGAGGAGTACAATGTATATACCGATTTTTGTAACTGTAGATAAAACTAACAACCCCACTTTTAAGTATATATATGGTGCCTTTAGTGTTATTCTGCACGACGTGCAAAAACTTAACCCCCGCTTTTTTAAGTATATATATATATATATATATATATATATATCAGTGATGCGCGGGTCAATGTATAAACAACCCGCAACCGACCGACGTTTTCAACTACCCGCCCGCAACTCGGACCGCAAAAAAAAAAGTAAAAAAATATTGTACCCGACCCGCTTCCTGACCGCATTTTTAAAAATTAGTAAATGCTCATCGGAGCGTTATTGGGCCATAGACGTGTAACAACACAGCGTCGCAAAAAGACGTAGGCCTAGGCTACTACACATAACAAAGGCAAAGCCAGCACTTTCGCCATCATCTTTCATTATTTCAGCAAATGTCTCCCACACTTTTACTCTTTCTATTTGTGTATTTGCGGAGCTTCCACTCCCCCGTCATCACCTTTTCTCTTGCCGCCATCTCTCTGCAGACTGTAGTGATCATGGCCGGTTCTTTTTAGTGAACCGGTCGAACCAGTACACTAAATCGAACTGAATCGTTCGAAACAGTTCGCGTCTTGCGTCAGTGCTGATCCACAAGTTACTGAAGTTACTCACTTTCAGACATGCCTGACAGTCGCCTACGAATCGAAATAAATCAATATCCTGAATTATATTTTACTCCAGTAACTCCAACAGTTCACTGAACCGAGACATGTGCCACTGTTGAGAGAAGTGATGAGCACGAGCAGCTGATACTGCGGGACAGCGGACCGCGGTTCTCCAATCACTAGTATAGAACCGAGAACTGTTTAGACTGAGCTTGTGTGTTATCTTCGTGCCAGTTATTGCAGCCAATAATGTGTAGGGCTGTATATTTCATCAAACATTGTGTCTAGTACTATATTAATACAAATGTTTAATTGGCATCTTTTTTCAAACGACCCGACCGACCGCGACCCGAATATCATTAAAAACATTTTTGGATGACCCGTAACTGCGGGTAACCGCGGGTGACCGCAGGCACCCGCTCATTTCGGATCAACCCGCGCATCACTGATATATATATATATAATTTTTTACAAATTAATCTACGATTTTTGTGGGGTTTTTTTTTTTTTTTTTTGCAAAAAGATCAGCAAATTATCCTCTAAACTGGCCTTTTTAGGGGGCTTTCCTCTCAGGGTGAATGAGCTTTTTATAATTGTTTTTTTCCTGACATCTTTGAAAGACAGAAGCAATAATTAATGCATCCTTGGCCAGGATATAATTATAAAATATGACATGATTTTAAAAGTGACCTATAATATCGACTATGCAATACACTTTAATTTATCTAGTGCTAATAAAATTATTAAGCCTATTTGGAGAGAGAGATGTTTTAAAATCGACTATGCATTACACTTTAATTTATCTAGTGCTAATAAAATTATTAAGCCTATTTGGAGAGAGAGATGTTTATAATGTGACAATATGTCAGTCATCGTGATTCGTGTAATAAGATGACTAGGCCTAGACTACTTGTTCTGAGCAGGTGTTGTCAGTGAACAGGCTGTAAAACTGTTGTCTAAGTTACAGACTGATACTAATTAAATGGGAAACGAATCGATTACCTAACGTAACCTCGGTTCTCTCTAGATGAGGGAACGAGCATTGCGTAAGCTAGCTTACGCTACGGGAAAGATTCATCTTACATCAGTCAAGTTGTCATAGTTTTTGTCAAACAAGTTGTGAATTTGTTGTAACATTAAAACAGGAGATCATGACTTACTCCGTGCTCTAAGTGATGTTCGGAGCTCTAGTGATAAGTTTCATCTGTGGGACGGGTGAAGAAACTTTCGGAAGATGTAACAGAATCATATGAACAATTCCAGGATATGCTTTTTTTCATTGGTTGTTGCGTTAAATTTTACCCAGATACAATAGTGCCCTTTTCTGATTGGCTATTAAGTAGCACTTCTCTTTTTTTGATTGGCTGATGCGTAGCAGGGTCGACTGCTGAACTCCAGGCGAGACGCGCTTGATTCTCACGTGAGAGCGGCGCGGCCAGAGAAATTGCGTATATTAAATATATTATTAATAGTTTTTCCGCATGAGAAATACAATGTGTGACGGGAGTGTGAGACAAAAGACTGAAACGAGTGACTGTCATGCTCAATGCGTGACACACTATAAAAAAAATATTTCACACTGACTCCACATTTAGGGGGGCCACAAGGGGGTCCAAGCTTGTTGTCGCAGGGGCACTGGCCCCCCCAGGCCCCCGCCTAGAACCGCCACTGCTCACACACACACACACACACACACACACACACACACACACACACACACACACACACACTTTCTCTCTCTCTCAAGAAGCAAAAACATGACTGCTAAAGGTTGTATCAGCGATGGCGGGGTAACATCACTTAACATCACGAGTGATATTCCCTTAGGCCACGCCCCCTTGTCTCCCCAAAGTATTATAAGCAATCATGCGCATCCCGTGTGCAGAATGATGCACTTGAAGCAACACCAAGTCACAGCACGCAACGCTTCACATTGAAAAGAACATAGCGAAGGGATGGTATCTATAATCTATGCTTAGTAGGGCTGCACGATTTGGGAAAATGTCATATTGCCATTATTGAGCCAATATTGCAATTGCGATTTGCGACTCCGATATAATAAAATGGTTTCATGAGTCCAACTTGCTTGGTTCTAAAGTAAAATGCACACACAGATTAATGTTTATTTCTCAACTCAAACTAAAAACAACAACAACAACAAATGATTGATAACACCTATAATGATCAATAAACCATCAACCAAACCAACATTACAGTGATTCCATCAATTGAAAGCCATCAACTTTTTAAAAAATTATTAGGCTTAAAAAAAATATATAACAGCTTTTAAATTAAGTGAACTTCAAACAATCCCCACATAAACCCATAATAAAAAACATATTTACCTGTGCCCTTCCTGTCTTAACAGGTACAGAAATTGAATAAAGTTATCAAACAGTCTGCGCTGCCTGAATCATAAATTATATATATAATAATCCTTATTAAAGCTACAAAAGTTCTTTACTCAAGATCAGTGAGTAATTTTCTAATTTCCCTTTGTTCTTTTAACTTTACTGAAAGAACGCTTTATTCGCTGCTGGCCCTTTAAGAGCACCCGTTGCCGAGACGCGGATCTCACACGCGCCTCATAGCACAACCCTTTAATCCATAGACTTTTCTTATGTTATGAAGATACTAGACAAAACCACATTTTGGCATAATTGTGTGTGCTATTGTTCGTTCAAGCTCGAAAGAGAACTGTTTATTCTGGGCTGGCACACGGTCAGTGCATGCGCATTATGCGAGTCTCATCTATTCTAATCTAGGGCACTCACAGGCAGCTTTTCACTTCTTGTCGTGCAAAATGCGAAAAGGCATTTGAACCAATAAGAGGGGGATCTTGTAACACTAGTCAAAGGATGACAAAAAAGAAGAGATGCTGCGCTAATAGCCCTACTTTGTTTATTTCATATAAAATCGCGGCATTTTGCGTTATATAATTGCATAGGTTTGAGATCGCTATTACGACTGCGATATAATTAATCGTGCAGCACTAATGCTTAGTGTATTCTAAAGGGCAATAAACTCCACTCCAGCAAGATAGTCATTTTATGCAAATCATAGACCTTTATGCCTTATCTACAAATAAAGTATAATATTGGGAACATTGATCTTGAAGAGAGTGTCGTCGTGTTACTGTCGCAACCGAACGCGACGCGCTGTGTAAATGCTGATGCATGGAGAATGACTGAGGCGAGATGACTTTCCGTTAACTTTAACTTAGAGACTAAAATATTAATTTTACCACACATTAAGCTATTGAATGACTTTAGAAGTCTTGGAATATAGTGTGAAAACTTGATTGTGCTTTACAGTTTTTTATGCGTTTAGTGGGGCTTAACAAAATAACACAATATGCAGAATGTCGGACGTCACTTATAGGCTAAACTGTTTTTATAGATAAAACTATTTACATTCGGCAGTCATGAAAACAAATCTCAGATAACGGTTGACTAGGTAACAATGTGTAATTTTGCGCCGGAGTTCTCCTTTAACTTACATTAGCTAGCTAACTACGAACGAGCTAACCAGATAACATTAACAAATTGACAAGCACTTACTGGGCAGAATATGGCTCTTCAAATGACGGACGAAATTGGAGGTTGTCATCTGACTGTCCGCGATCTTAACGTTGCATGTCTTGCAAAGCGCTGTTCTTTTGCCATCTTGTTGTAAGAAATTCTTAAATCCGAAAGCGACCCTCGGTATCCCTCCGGCTGACATGTTGATGTGATCTGATGTAAGTGGGCGTGGTGTGCGTAAGGTATGAGAGGGCATGACTGATGATCTCTGATCCAGTCATGACAGCGCTATTCTCAGCCTGCGCTCCAGCTGGATCAACTTTATTTTTTTTTACATAATTTATATATTTTATATTCAAACTGAAAACATGATGTGATTAACACTCAAGTCATATTATTACATGCAAGTGTGTTTGATTTATGGACCAAATTTTCAGATCAAGTTTATGGACCAAGTTAATTTAATTAATAAACTAATTATATAAAACTATTAATGCACTACAATTAAACTGGTTATATGCCTTTACTTATAAAAAAAATAAAAAACTTATTTAAAAAAATACCAGGCTTAACCCTTAAAGACCTAGACCATTTTTGGAGCACCTGCACCGCTTGTTCTTTTCTTTGTTTTTCTAACCCATTATAGCAGTCAGCATCAAGTGCCATATATCATTTTTATCAGGAGAACTTGGAGTTTCAATCTATCTCATTTAAATAATCCAATTTTACATTTAATTTGTCTTAGAATGGATGAATTTACCAGATTTAAGAAAAACGGCAGCATATTTGTAGTGATTTTTTTTACTCAACTCAAAAAATCCTCCTGAAGTTTGGGTTTTTTCCTTTAGAAAGCTGTACTTGGATATTTTACATTTCCAGATGTAATTTTGACTACATGAAACAATCCCTAAGCAAGTTATAGGTATTTATTACAACATTATTATAGGCGATTTTCAGTGAAAAGCATTGTTTCAGTGAAAACAGTGTTTTTCATACTGACAATTTAGATGTGTCCAAAAAAGTTAAGGAAGTAACATAAATAGAAATATTGTAGTAGAACAATGAAGCAAAAAAAAAAAAAAAAAACCTTATACATAAATAAAACTTATATATATATATATATATATATAAACACACACACACACACACATACATACATACATACATAGCCTATATGAACTACTTTGACTTTACCTCTGTTCAAATTTCTAAAGAAAGATGCTAATTGGTCGTGCAAAAGACCAATAACTATATTTATTGGTTGAGTAGATGATAGTTTTAACCAATCTGGGGATGGGGTGGGAATAAGCATTAACAGTCATTTATGATTGGCTCAGAGGGAAAAAAAACGCACGGGTTTCTTTGACGAATCAATGCTGATCAAAACTTGATGACGCAATCACATTCACTACGGAGCTTCTGAATGTCCAAATGCGATTAACCCGATATCACAGAAAAGCCGCGAATCTCCTCTTTATGGGACTTTTTAAAGCATACGGATTGGAGCAGCGGTTCAAAAGTTATTTAACATTTAAGAACAACAGTTATTTTTAGCCGCCGGCGGCTGTATAGGTCTTTAAGGGTTAAGGCATTTATTTTTTATGCAGGCCATACACACAGGAGTGAAATGGTTAATACCCCTCCCCCTACAAACACACACACATACACAGACAGGCAAAGACAGCAGGCTCAGATTGAGCAAGACCACATTCAAACAAACATATCTGACTTTCTGTGGGTCCTAGCTAATGAGTGTCAATTAGAAAGTTGTCCGGCTCGAGGAGTACAATATACATACCGATTTTTGTAACTGTAGATAAAACTAACAACCCCACTTTTGTCAAAAGGTGGCGCTACTGAGCCCTCACCACGCCCGTTTCTGAAACTTTGCACGTGTCTACTGGCTAATAAATGTGATGTGTCTGTCGAGTTTCATGCAATTTCAAGCATGCTAAGGGTCTCAAAAGCATCCTAAAAGAAGGTAACGTTTGATGCGTCGCCACGGCAACAGTTTCAAAGATATCAAGAATCCATTCACAGGTCTACATCTGCCGTATGTTTACATTATACAGATGACGTTTGAAGCAAATCGGGTAAAAATAAAAGGGTGATATCAAAGCATTTTGAAAGTGACACACTTCCTGCTGCCAGTTGGTGGCGCTATAACTTTGACTCACAATAGTCACATCCATGTGATCGTCCTCTTACAGTGAACACACTGCTGAAGTTTCATCAAGATCAGTTAATGTATGCTGAAGTTATAACACACTTCCTGGTTCACGTTTCTCGCCATGATTTCGTTTCCTCGCCACGGCCAAACCGTTCGAGATATCAAAAATCCCCTCGCAAACTTTCATCCTCAATGTCTTGACTTCATGCTGACCGAGTTTTGTCGAATTTGGATCAAAGCTCTAGGAGGAGTATTTAACATTCCATTGCGAGCGTTTTACAAACAAACCTCAATAGCCGACTTCCTGTTGGGCTGGGGTAAAAAGTAAAAGCGCGAGGTATAGATGAAACTATGAGATCAACATGTGCACAGAGTTTCATATTATTACATACAAACGTGTTTGAGTTATGGACCAAGTGTTCGTACCCCGTTCCAGGGGGCGCTGACGAGCCGCCCTGCCACGCCCGGGTACCAGCTTCAGCCCGGCTCTGATGGCCGCGGGTTCTGACCCATGTGCAAAGTTTCAAGAGTTTTCGAGCACGTTAAGGGCCCCAAAAATGCCCAAAAGGTTACAAAATAATAATAATAAAATATAGCTGCGAGCAGCGATGGCGGGCCCAAGCCGGTGGCACCGCAACCCCGGTTCCTTTAGTTACCTAAAGGCACCCGGGTAGCGGTGCCGAAGGCTTTGGCCCTTTTATGATTAAATGTTAAAACGGCTTGCCATACTCTGTCATTTCGACTAGTCACAATTATGTTACAGATGTCTTAAATGATAATACAAACTATCCAAAATGTAATTACGAATAGACAGAAAGACGTTGTTGATATCTACAATGTTAATTCCGGACAGGCAAACTTAGCTTTTAAATGTTAAAAGGGCTTGCCATACAGGGACGTAGGCTCAGAGAGAGGCTCACCATATTCAAACCAAAATATCTGACTTCCTCTTGGTCCGAGCTAATGACTATGTATTAGAAAGTTGTCCGGCTTGAGGAGTACAATGTATATACCGATTTTTGTAACTGTAGATAAAACTAACAACCCCACTTTTGTCAAAAGGTGGCGCTATTTAGTCCTTGCACATTGCCCGTTTCTGAAACTTTGCACGTCTACTGGCTAATAAATGTGATGTATCTGTTGAGTTTCAAGCAATTTCAATTTCAATTTGACTGTTGAAAAGAAGTGCGCCGATTAGATACTCAGGATCGGTATCGGCTCTGACACTGCCATCTTTGACGAGGCTGATTCAAATTCTATATTGTGCATATACTATTCTGTTAGGCACAAAGGCACAAAAACTTTCTAAAGTACCATAAAGTTTTTGTGTACTGTATTATTAGTGTTCTGAAGCTATTATGTGATATAGAAATTAATATTTAAGTCATTAAATTCAAGAACACAAACTTTTCCCTCTCTGCGCCTGTCAGTCATTCTCCATTCAGCATTCAAACAGCACGTCACATTCGGTTACAGTCAATGATGAAACGATCTTCAATGATTCAATGTTAATCCTATTATACTGGATCTTTAAGATAAAGGTCTAAAGGTCTATATTTTCGAATGAAGAAACTTTTTCTTGCTGGACTTTATTGCTGTAACTTAATCGTGTTACTTTCTACCGGGTGTCGGACGCTGTCGGTTAGATCACAACACTAGAGTCAGAGCACTATAATTGTTCTTCACGCACACAGTAACTGAAATTTAAAACCTTTAAAAGAAAAGGCTCAATAAACTATTGCATAGATAGATAATGTATAATACACTGTTCATAAATATGTATTTCCTTTGTGCTTTGAACTTTTCAATACGGACTCAATGCGCTGTAACTTCATGTGGCTTCAAGCACATCATTCTCCGCTCGGGATGCACATAAGTGCTTTGTGCTGCACCGTATTGGAGCCGTAATATCATAATGCAGTGACGTAATGACAGATTATTAATTGCCTTTCAATTATATGTTGCTTTATAGCAGCCATGGCTATATTTTTTTTTAATGATTTTTGTTATCTTGTTTTTCATGAATGTATTTTTCAAAAATAAGAGCAATGTGTATTATCTATTATTAATATGGTTTATAATAGCATTTTTGTCATAGATTATGACAAAGTAATCATATGATCCACCAGCGAGGAACCAGCAGAACAGAGTGAACATTCTTTCTGTTTAGTTCAATCCTACTTAATAGGAATTTATTTAAAATGCTCGCTCTACTCCACACCATTAATGTCTTGTGCGGACATCCGTATTTTGACTTTCGGTTTTAAGTAAGCGATTTAAAAGCTCCCAAGTCCCAGCGGAGTCACACGTTGATTAACCGGTGGGAATATACACAATAGGCCTACCTGATATTGAACACAAGAGGGCAGTATAGCACTACGTATGACTCAGATTATTATTTTTTTATGAATTTTACAACAATTCTGGCTGTTTTTGAACGTAAACACAATTCTTAAATGAAAAAAAAGGAAAAATTGGGGAAGTTATAATATTTGTATAATTTAATTTAGAAACAAATGATGTATAATTACATTTTTAGAAGATATGAGGCTTTTAGTGTTTACTTTTTTGACATTACTTTAATCTTTTGCCATAGTTGCACATGTCTATTGGCTAATAAATGTGATGTATCTGTTGAGTTTCAAGCAATTTCAAGCAAGCTAAGAGTCCCAAAAGCATCAAAAAATAATGTTAAAGTTTGTTTCGTTGCCACGGCATTTTGAAAGTGACACACTTCCTGCTGCCAGTTGGTGGCGCTATAACTTTGACTCACAATAGTCACATCCATGTGATCGGTCTCTTACAGCGAAAACACTGCTGAAGTTTCGTCAAGATCAGTTAATGTATGCTGAAGTTATAACACACATCCTGTTCCATGTTTCTCGCCATAATTTCGTTTCCTCGCCACGGCCAAACCGTTCGAGATATCAAAAATCCCGTGGCACTTTTTCATCCTTAATGTCTTGACTTCACGCTGATCGAGTTTCGTCGAATTTGGTTCAGTGCTCTAGGAGCAATAATTTAAATTACATTGCATGTGTTTTAAACACAACCCTAAATAGCCAACTTCCTGTTGGGCTGGGGTAAAAAGTAAGAGTGTGAAGTATATATGAAACGATGAGATCTATATGTGTACCAAGTTTCATATTATTACATGCAAGTGTGTTTGATTTATGGACCAAATTTTCAGACCAAGTTTATTGACCAAGTTAATCTGATTAATAAACTAATTATATAAAACTATTGTCAATTCACTACAATTAAACTAGTTATATGCCTTTACTTATAAAAAATAAAAATAAAAACTTATTTAAAAAATACCAGGCTTGAGAAATGTATTTTCTTTATGCAGGTCATACACACAGCAGTGAAATGGTTAAGCCCCCTCCCCCTGCACACACACACACACACAGACAGCCAGCCAGCCAGCCAAAGGCTCAGAGTGGCCATATTCAAACAAAAATATCTGAGTTTCTGTGGGTCCTAGCTAATAAGTGTCAATTAGAAAGTTGTCCGGCTCGAGGAGTACAATATACATACCAATTTTTGTAACTCTAGTTAAAACTAACCACCCCACTTTTGTCAAAAGGTGGCGCTACTGAGCCCTCACCACGCCCGTTTCTGCAACTTTGCACATGTCTACTGGCTAATAAATGTGATGTGTCTGTCGAGTTTCATGCAATTTGAAGCATGCTAAGGGTCTCAAAAGCATCCTAAAAGCATCCTAAAAGAAGGGCAAAGTTTGATGCGTCGCCACGGCAACAGTTTCAAAGATATCAAGAATCCATTCACAGGTCTACATCTGCCGTATGTTTACATTATACAGATGAAGTTTGAAGCAAATCGGGTAAAAATAAAAGGGTGATTTCAAAGCATTTTGAAAGTGACACACTTCCTGCTGCCAGTTGGTGGCGCTATAACTTTTACTCACAATAGTCACATCCATGTGATCGTCCTCTTACAGCGAGCACACTGCTGAAGTTTCATCAAGATCAGTTAATGTATGCTGAAGTTATAACACACTTCCTGTTTCACGTTTCTCGCCATGATTTCGTTTCCTCGCCACGGACAAACCGTTCGAGATATCAAAAATCCCCTCGCAAACTTTCATCCTCAATGTCTTGACTTCACGCTGACCGAGTTTCGTCGAATGTGGATCAAAGCTCTAGGAGGAGTATTTCAAATACCATTGCGAGCGTTTTACAAACAAACCTCAATAGCCGACTTCCTGTTGGGCTGGGGTAAAAAGTAAGAGCGCGAGGTATAGATGAAACGATGAGATCAACATGTGTACCGAGTTTCATATTATTACATGCAAGCGTGTTTGAGTTATGGACCGAGTGTTCGGACCCCGTTCCAGGGGGCGCTGACGAGCCCCCCTGCCACGCCCAGGTACCAGCTTCAGCCCGGCTCTGATGGCCGCGGGTTCTGACCCGTGTGCAAAGTTTCAAGAGTTTTCGAGCACGTTAAGGGCCCCAAAAGTGCCCAAAAGGTAGTAAAATAATAATTATTATAATAAATATAGCTGCGAGCAGCGATGGCGGGCCCAAGCCGGTGGCACCGCAACCCCGGTTCCTTTAGTTACCTAAAGGCACCCGGGTAGCGGTGCCGAAGGCTTTGGCCCTTTTATGATTAAATGTTAAAACGGCTTGCCATACTCTGTCATTTCGACTAGTCACAATTATGTTACAGATGTCTTAAATGATAATACAAACTATCCAAAATGTAATTACGAATAGACAGAAAGACGTTGTTGATATCTACAATGTTAATTCCGGACAGGCAAACTTAGCTTTTAAATGTTAAAAGGGCTTGCCATACAGGGACGTAGGCTCAGAGAGAGGCTCACCATATTCAAACCAAAATATCTGACTTCCTCTTGGTCCGAGCTAATGACTATGTATTAGAAAGTTGTCCGGCTTGAGGAGTACAATGTATATACCGATTTTTGTAACTGTAGATAAAACTAACAACCCCACTTTTGTCAAAAGGTGGCGCTATTTAGTCCTTGCACATTGCCCGTTTCTGAAACTTTGCACGTCTACTGGCTAATAAATGTGATGTATCTGTTGAGTTTCAAGCAATTTCAATTTCAATTTGACTGTTGAAAAGAAGTGCGCCGATTAGATACTCAGGATCGGTATCGGCTCTGACACTGCCATCTTTGACGAGGCTGATTCAAATTCTATATTGTGCATATACTATTCTGTTAGGCACAAAGGCACAAAAACTTTCTAAAGTACCATAAAGTTTTTGTGTACTGTATTATTAGTGTTCTGAAGCTATTATGTGATATAGAAATTAATATTTAAGTCATTAAATTCAAGAACACAAACTTTTCCCTCTCTGCGCCTGTCAGTCATTCTCCATTCAGCATTCAAACAGCACGTCACATTCGGTTACAGTCAATGATGAAACGATCTTCAATGATTCAATGTTAATCCTATTATACTGGATCTTTAAGATAAAGGTCTAAAGGTCTATATTTTCGAATGAAGAAACTTTTTCTTGCTGGACTTTATTGCTGTAACTTAATCGTGTTACTTTCTACCGGGTGTCGGACGCTGTCGGTTAGATCACAACACTAGAGTCAGAGCACTATAATTGTTCTTCACGCACACAGTAACTGAAATTTAAAACCTTTAAAAGAAAAGGCTCAATAAACTATTGCATAGATAGATAATGTATAATACACTGTTCATAAATATGTATTTCCTTTGTGCTTTGAACTTTTCAATACGGACTCAATGCGCTGTAACTTCATGTGGCTTCAAGCACATCATTCTCCGCTCGGGATGCACATAAGTGCTTTGTGCTGCACCGTACTGGAGCCGTAATATCATAATGCAGTGACGTAATGACAGATTATTAATTGCCTTTCAATTATATGTTGCTTTATAGCAGCCATGGCTATATTTTTTTTTAATGATTTTTGTTATCTTGTTTTTCATGAATGTATTTTTCAAAAATAAGAGCAATGTGTATTATCTATTATTAATATGGTTTATAATAGCATTTTTGTCATAGATTATGACAAAGTAATCATATGATCCACCAGCGAGGAACCAGCAGAACAGAGTGAACATTCTTTCTGTTTAGTTCAATCCTACTTAATAGGAATTTATTTAAAATGCTCGCTCTACTCCACACCATTAATGTCTTGTGCGGACATCCGTATTTTGACTTTCGGTTTTAAGTAAGCGATTTAAAAGCTCCCAAGTCCCAGCGGAGTCACACGTTGATTAACCGGTGGGAATATACACAATAGGCCTACCTGATATTGAACACAAGAGGGCAGTATAGCACTACGTATGACTCAGATTATTATTTTTTTATGAATTTTACAACAATTCTGGCTGTTTTTGAACGTAAACACAATTCTTAAATGAAAAAAAAGGAAAAATTGGGGAAGTTATAATATTTGTATAATTTAATTTAGAAACAAATGATGTATAATTACATTTTTAGAAGATATGAGGCTTTTAGTGTTTACTTTTTTGACATTACTTTAATCTTTTGCCATAGTTGCACATGTCTATTGGCTAATAAATGTGATGTATCTGTTGAGTTTCAAGCAATTTCAAGCAAGCTAAGAGTCCCAAAAGCATCAAAAAATAATGTTAAAGTTTGTTTCGTTGCCACGGCATTTTGAAAGTGACACACTTCCTGCTGCCAGTTGGTGGCGCTATAACTTTGACTCACAATAGTCACATCCATGTGATCGGTCTCTTACAGCGAAAACACTGCTGAAGTTTCATCAAGATCAGTTAATGTATGCTGAAGTTATAACACACATCCTGTTCCATGTTTCTCGCCATAATTTCGTTTCCTCGCCACGGCCAAACCGTTCGAGATATCAAAAATCCCGTGGCACTTTTTCATCCTTAATGTCTTGACTTCACGCTGATCGAGTTTCGTCGAATTTGGTTCAGTGCTCTAGGAGCAATAATTTAAATTACATTGCATGTGTTTTAAACACAACCCTAAATAGCCAACTTCCTGTTGGGCTGGGGTAAAAAGTAAGAGTGTGAAGTATATATGAAACGATGAGATCTATATGTGTACCAAGTTTCATATTATTACATGCAAGTGTGTTTGATTTATGGACCAAATTTTCAGACCAAGTTTATTGACCAAGTTAATCTGATTAATAAACTAATTATATAAAACTATTGTCAATTCACTACAATTAAACTAGTTATATGCCTTTACTTATAAAAAATAAAAATAAAAACTTATTTAAAAAATACCAGGCTTGAGAAATGTATTTTCTTTATGCAGGTCATACACACAGCAGTGAAATGGTTAAGCCCCCTCCCCCTGCACACACACACACACACACACACAGACAGCCAGCCAGCCAGCCAGCCAGCCAAAGGCTCAGAGTGGCCATATTCAAACAAAAATATCTGAGTTTCTGTGGGTCCTAGCTAATAAGTGTCAATTAGAAAGTTGTCCGGCTCGAGGAGTACAATATACATACCAATTTTTGTAACTCTAGTTAAAACTAACCACCCCACTTTTGTCAAAAGGTGGCGCTACTGAGCCCTCACCACGCCCGTTTCTGCAACTTTGCACATGTCTACTGGCTAATAAATGTGATGTGTCTGTCGAGTTTCATGCAATTTGAAGCATGCTAAGGGTCTCAAAAGCATCCTAAAAGCATCCTAAAAGAAGGGTAAAGTTTGATGCGTCGCCACGGCAACAGTTTCAAAGATATCAAGAATCCATTCACAGGTCTACATCTGCCGTATGTTTACATTATACATATGAAGTTTGAAGCAAATCGGGTAAAAATAAAAGGGTGATATCTAAGCATTTTGAAAGTGACACACTTCCTGCTGCCAGTTGGTGGCGCTATAACTTTGACTCACAATAGTCACATCCATGTGATCGTCCTCTTACAGCGAACACACTGCTGAAGTTTCATCAAGATCAGTTAATGTATGCTGAAGTTATAACACACTTCCTGTTTCACGTTTCTCGCCATGATTTCGTTTCCTCGCCACGGACAAACCGTTCGAGATATAAAAAATCCCCTCGCAAACTTTCATCCTCAATGTCTTGACTTCACGCTGACCGAGTTTCGTCGAATGTGGATCAAAGCTCTAGGAGGAGTATTTGACATTCCATTGCGAGCGTTTTACAAACAAACCTCAATAGCCAAATTCCTGTTGGGCTGGGGTAAAAAGTAAGAGCGCGAGGTATAGATGAAACGATGAGATCAACGTGTGTACCGAGTTTCATATTATTACATACAAGCGTGTTTGAGTTATGGACCAAGTGTTCGGACCCCGTTCCAGGGGGCGCTGACGAGCTGCCCTGCCACGCCCGGGTACCATCTTCAGCCCGGCTCTGATGGCCGCGGGTTCTGACCCGTGTGCAAAGTTTCAAGAGTTTTCGAGCACGTTAAGGGCCCCAAAAGTGCCCAAAAGGTAGTAAAATAATAATTATTATAATAATAGAGAAGAAAAATAATCGCAAGGAAAACAATAGGGCCTTCGCCCTTTCAGGGCTTGGGCCCTAATAATAGAGAAGAAAAATAATCGCAAGGAAAACAATAGGGCCTTCGCCCTTTCAGGGCTTGGGCCCTAATAATCCTTAGGAAAACAATAGGGCCTTCGCCCTTTCAGGGCTTGGGCCCTAATAATAAATATAGCTGCGAGCAGCGATGAAGGGCCCAAGCCGGTGGCACCGCAACCCCGGTTCCTTAGTTACCTAAAAGCACCAGGGTGGCCATGCCACTGGCTTTGGCCCTTCATCGCGGATCACAGCTATATATATATATATATACTGTATATATACATATATATATATGAAGCCGGTGGCACCGCCACCCTGGTGCCTTTAGGTTTATTGTGCACGACATGCAAAATGTAACCCTGCTTTGACTGATGCAAGCTCTACAGCACAGTTTATAGTAAGAAAGAATATAGTAAGAAAGAAAAGTAAGCTGTTACTCTGAGATGGTTTGGGAAACAAACATTCATCATGTCGCATTGGTTTTAGTTACTTGTCCTCGAACAGAGCCCTAATCTGTTTATATTTCAGTTACACATTCTACATTGATTAAAAAAGAAAAATCAAATGTGTTTTAATTCATACAGAAATAAAATATTTATAATTCAGCTGAGAATAAAGTTAGTTCAAATTTTAAGAAAAACAAATATATGATCTGAAATATAGCACATTCATTTTTAAATTCATTCAGGTTCAATTACCAAAAATACAATCTTAATTTAATTTAAAGCAAATAATAAATCTAAAATATATGGGTTATATGCATATTTTGTAAAAAAAGAAAAAAAAAAGAAAGAAAGATATATATATATCCAAAAACACAAGGCCTTAAACTTTAACAAGGGTGCAACTCTTATCACTACAACAAACATAGTCACACACACAAGTCAAGTCACTTACATTTTAGATGCAATATTGACTTTTTAGATGCAATATTGACTTTTTTCTGTTTCAGCAGAGAAAATAGTTAAACAAAGATCACAGCGACCCATCGCGCATCTCAAAGCAATGTGTTTTCTCATTACTGAATGATTCAGCATTTTGAATCCATGACTCGTTCATTAAGACGGTCATCTGGTGACACCTTATGGTGATTTAGGGTTATGTTTAAAAGTATCGTTCTTTACAGCGATTTTTAATTGACTCCTGTTAAACCAATCTCGTAACATTATTGTGTAACCGATTTAATTTGATCAGCCTTACCTAGGGTAACAGCCCTATAGTGTCTTATTATTCTAAATTATTGAATTTATTGATCAAATTTACTAATGAAAAATGAAGCATACATTTATTAAGACTAGGCTGCCCTGCAGATATTAGGCTACAATATGCAGATTTAAATATACCATTTATCAAATAATCTGTTTATTTTTAGGTTACACATTACATTGTTTAAAAAATAAAAATCAAATGTGACCCGCTCTGGCGAAATGAGTCGGAAGTTGCAACCTTCCATTTTAAGATATGGGCCGATTATGTGGAAAAACCATGAAATAACAAAAAAAAATATATATATATTTTTGCTAATTTCAAAGAACAGACATTCAAAAATAATCTCACAGGGTTTCGTAGTCGAGATAATTGAGTAAAGGTATTTAAATAACGATTAAGTCAAAGCTTTAAATTCGCTGAAATAAACATTGCTCTTCTCAACTCCCCTCGTCACCTCTGAGCATTTCCCGGGTATCCCCTGAAACGTTGAACTCACTGGAGGCTTCTAACCTAAACTGCGTGAGTATATTTATCTGCAAGAAGAATATAGCCTATGTAAGGCTGTAACGATCGCGACAAGATCCACGAACCTGTGTCGCGGTGTGAGAAGACAGAATCACGACACCGACACGTCCCTTCAACTCCCGAAGTTATCCTTCACGTCCAGACCCAATGCTACAACATCTTTAAATTACTATTAGTATTATTTGAAGTTAACATTATAAAATACGTAGACTTGCACCACAAAACTTAAATTATTACTAAATTTTTTAAAATTGGCAAAATTGGCAAATTTCAGCATTATGGAGGAGATCCAATTCCCAGATAATTAAATATTTTAATAAATTGGCCTATGTGAACCACACTGCACAAACCAAAAGTAATACTCACCGGATGAAGAAGGGTTGACTCTCTCCAGAACATAAAATCTTTATTTTATTTTCCGTGTTCGCATTTATGAGGAAAAACAATCCGAACGTGACCGTTCTCTGGAAGCAGCACTAAAACTTTCACATAGCTTAAACATGCAAGCACAAAGCCTTTCTTTAAAGTAAATTTCGTTTTAAAATAATTATCTTAATTTAAATCAATGTTTCATCAACCAATTACTAGGATTTAATAATAAGAAATAAATTGCAGACAATAGGCTAGGCCTAATCACGACGCGGAGACGCGCGGCACGTGAACTGAAGCTTGTCTCATGAACCGAAAGTCAGCGTATAAGGTATCCTCACAGACATATATATTGAAATGTCTACTTTTAAAGACAACCATTCAAAATGAAAGAAAACAGACTGCTCTCTGCTTATGTGGGCTAATCCGTATGAAAACTGAATTTCTCTCTGACTCCTCTTCAATCTTTCTGATTTTAGAACATTTTTGTAAAAGTGACTTTTTAATTATTTATTTCAAAAAAATTAAAAATAAGTTGAGTTTCAGCCTCGTTAAATTGCATTTATATATGTTAATCTATTTGGTCAAATTAAGCTATATAAAATAAATAGTTTATCCCTTAAAATGCTATGGATTTTGAAAGATATCAAAAAAAAAAAAAAAAAAAAAACGGGCAAAAAAACTTTAAAAGCGATTTTCTTAGGTTTTCAATTGGAAAAAAAGGGCAGACGACCAGAATTCAAATCTGTATATCTTTACAACCATTCAAGGTATGACCAAGGTATCATTTGAAAGCTTACAGTGTCCTCTTTCCATATCAAAATCTCAATTTTTAAATTTGGGTCACTGTGACTAATTTTGCTGGATCAGGTCGGTCACAAATGTGTTTTTTATTGTAGTATTATTTTATACAGAAATACATTATAATTATATATAATATACAAAATATAACCGTGGGCGCGATTAAACAGTGTTACAATAAAACTCAACATTGTGTTTTTTAAAAATAAATTCAAATAATACAAATCCCGAAATTGCGCTAATTTTAAAATTAAACTAAAACTCATGGCTGCACAAGCATTCATAACTGTGCGCGCCAACAGCGAGGAACCAGCAGAACAGAGTGAACGTTCATTCTGTTTAGTTCAATCCTACTTAATAGGAATTTATTTAAAATGCTTGCTCTACTTCACAACATTAATGTCTTGTGCGGATATCTGTATTTTGACTTTCGGTTTTAAGTAAGCGATTTAAAAGTTCCCGAGTCCCAGCGGAGTCACACGTTGATTAACCGGTGGGAATATACACAATAGGCCTAACTGATATTGAACACAAGAGGGCAGTATAGCACTACGTATGACTCAGATTATTTTTTCTTCTTCTGAATTTTACACCCATTCTGGCTGTTTTTGAACGTAAACCTAATTCTTAAATGAAAAAAGGGAAAAACTGCTTTAATTATAATATTTGTATAATTTAATTTAGAAACAAATGATGTATAATTACATTTTTAGAAGATATGAGGCTTTTAGTGTTTACTTTTTTGACATTACTTTAATCTTTTGCCAAAGTTGCACATGCCTACTGGCTAATAAATGTGATGTATCTGTCGAGCTATCTGTATCTATCTGTTTCAAGCAATTTCAAGCATGCTAAGAGTCCCAAAAGTATCAAAAATGAATGTTAAAGTTTGATTTGTTGCCACAGCAACAGTATCAAAGATATCAAGAATCCATTCACAGGTCTACATCTGCTGTATTTTTACATTATACAGATGAAGTTTGAAGCAAATCGGTTAAAAATAAGAGGGTGATATCAAAGCATTTTGAAAGTGACACACTTCCTGCTGCCAGTTGGTGGCGCTATAACTTTGACTCAAAATAGTCACATCCATGTAATCAGCCTCTTACAGTGAACACACTGCTGAAGTTTCATCAAGATCAGTTAATGTATGCTGAAGTTATAACACACTTCCTGTTTCACGTTTCTCGCCATAATTTTGTTTCCTCGCCACGGCCAAACCGTTCGAGATATCAAAAATCCCCTCGCAAACTTTCATCTTCAATGCCTTGACTTCATGCTGACCGAGTTTCGTGCCGTGTGTTTGAATTCTCTAGGAGGAGTATTGCACATTCCACTGCGAGCGTTTTACAAACAAACCTCAATAGCCGACTTCCTGTTTGGCTGGGGTAAAAAGTAAGAGCGTGAGGTATAGATGAAACGATGAGATCAACATGTGTACCGAGTTTCATATTATTACATGCAAGCGTGTTTGATTTATGGACCAAGTGTTCGGACCCCGTTCCAGGGGGCGCTGTCTAGCCCCCCTGCCACACCCAGGAACCATCTTCAGCCCGGCTCTGATGGCTGTGGGATCTGACCTGTGTGCAAAGTTTCAAGAGTTTTCAAACCCGTTAAGGGCCCCAAAAGCCACTAAGAGTCTCAAAATCATAAAAAAAAAGAATTTTAAAGTTTGATGCGTTGCCACGGCAACAGTATCAAAGATATCAAGAATCCATTCACAGGTCTTCATCTGCTATGTATTTACATTATACAGATTAAGTTTGAAGCACATCGGGTAAAAATAAAAGGGTGAGTTCAAAGCATTTTGAAAGTGACACACTTCCTGCTACCAGTTGGTGGCGCTATAACTTTGACTCACAATAGTCACATCCATGTGATCGTCCTCTTACAGCGAACACACTGCTGAAGTTTCATCAAGATCAGTTAATGTATGCTGAAGTTATAACACACTTCCTGTTTCACGTTTCTCGCCATAATTTCGTTTCCTCGCCATGGCCAAACCGTTCGAGATATCAAAAATCCCCTCGCAAACTTTCATCGTCAATGCCTTGACTTCATGCTGACCGAGTTTCGTGCCGTGTGTTTGAATTCTCTAGGAGTAGTACTTCAAATTCCATTGCGAGTGTTTTATGAACAACCCTATATAACCGACTTCCTGTTGGGCTGGGGTAAAAAGTAATAGTATGAGGTATATATGAACGATGAGATCAACATGTGTACCGAGTTTCATATTATTACATACAAGCGTGTTTGAGTTATGGACCAAGTTTTCGGACCCAATTCCAGGGGGCGCTGTCTAGTCCCCCTGCCACGCCCGGGTACCATCTTCAGCCCGGCTCTGATGGCCGCGGGTTCTGACCCGTGTGCTAAGTTTCAAGAGTTTTTGAGCATGTTAAGGGCCCCAAAAGTGCCCGAATAGTCGTATAAATAATAATAATAATAATAATAATAATAATAAATATAGCTGCGAGCAGCGATGGCGGGCCCAAGCCGGTGGCACCGCAACCCCGGTTCCTTTAGTTACCTAAAGGCACCCGGGTGGCGGTGCCGAAGGCTTTGGCCCTTTCATGATTAAATGTTAAAACGGCTTGCCATACTCTGTCATTTCGACTAGTCAAAATTATGTTACAGATATCTTAAATGATAATACAAACTATCCAAAATGTAATTACGACTAGACAGAAAGACGTTGTTGATATCTACAATGTTAATTCCGGATAGGCAAACTTAGCTTTTAAATGTTAAAAGGGCTTGCCATACAGGGACGTAGGCTCAGAGAGAGGCTCACCATATTCAAACCAAAATATCTGACTTCCTCTTGGTCCGAGCTAATGACTATGTAATAGAAAGTTGTCCGGCTTGAGGAGTACAATGTATATACCGATTTTTGTAACTGTAGATAAAACTAACAACCCCACTTTTGTCAAAAGGTGGCGCTATTTAGTCCTTGCACCATGCCCGTTTTTGAAACTTTGCACGTCTACTGGCTAATAAATGTGATGTATCTGTTGAGTTTCAAGCAATTTCAATTTCAATTTGACTGTTGAAAAGAAGTGCGCCGATTAGATACTCAGGATCGGTATCGGCTCTGACACTGCCATCTTTGACGAGGCTGATTCATATTGTGCATATACTATTCTATGTAAGGCACAAAGGCACAAAAACTTTCTAAAGTACCATAAAGTTTTTGTGTACTGTATTATAAGTGTTCTGAAGCTATTATGTGATATAGAAATTAATATTTAAGTCATTAAATTCAAGAACACGTAAACTTTTCCCTCTCTGCGCCTGTCAGTCATTCTCCATTCAGCATTCAAACAGCACGTCGCATTCGGTTACAGTCAATGATGAAACGATCTTCAAGATGATTCAATGTTAATCCTATTATACTGGGTCTTTAAGATAAAGGTCTAAAGGTCTATATTTTCGAATGAAGAAACTTTTTCTTGCTGGACTTTATTGCTGTAACTTAATCGTGTTACTTTCTACCGGGTGTCAGACGCTGTCGGTTAGATCACAACACTAGAGTCAGAGCACTATAATTGTTCTTCACGCACACAGTAACTGAAATTTAAAACCTTTAAAAGAAAAGGCTCAATAAACTATTGCATAGATAGATAATGTATAATACACTGTTCATAAATATGTATTTCCTTTGTGCTTTAAACTTTTCAATACGGACTCAATGCGCTGTAACTTCATGTGGCTTCAAGCACATCATTCTCCGCTCGGGATGCACATAAGTGCTTTGTGCTGCACCGTATTGGAGCCGTAATATCATAATGCAGTGATGTAATGACAGATTATTAATTGCCTTTCAATTATATGTTGCTGCGTCATTAAACATCTGTCCTATGCATTTCAAACATTTATAGCAGCCATGGCTTTATCTTTTTATGATTTTTGTTATCTTGTTTTTCATGAATGTATTTTTTAAAAATAAGAGCAATGTGTATTATCTATTATTAATATAGTTTATAATAGCATTTTTGTCATAGATTATGACAAAGTAATCATATGATCCACCAGGAAGGAACCAGCAGAACAGAGTGAACATTCTTTCTGTTTAGTTCAATCCTACTTAATAGGAATTTATTTAAAATGCTCGCTCTACTCCACACCATTAATGTCTTGTGCGGACATCCGTATTTTGACTTTCGGTTTTAAGTAAGCGATTTAAAAGCTCCCAAGTCCCAGCAGAGTCACACGTTGATTAACCGGTGGGAATATACACAATAGGCCTACCTGATATTGAACACAAGAGGGCAGTATAGCACTACGTATGACTCAGATTATTATTTTTTTCTGAATTTTACAACAATTCTGGCTGTTTTTGAACGTAAACATAATTCTTAAATGAAAAAAAGGAAAAATTGGGGACGTTATAATATTTGTATAATTTAATTTAGAAACAAATGATGTATAATTACATTTTTAGAAGATATGAGGCTTTTAGTGTTTACTTTTTTGACATTACTTTAATCTTTTGCCATAGTTGCACATGTCTACTGGCTAATAAATGTGATGTATCTGTTGAGTTTCAAGCAATTTCAAGCATGCTAAGAGTCCCAAAAGCATCAAAAAAGAATGTTAAAGTTTGTTTCGTTGCCACGGCAACAGTATCAAAGATATCAAAAATTCATTCACAGGTCTACATCTGCCGTGTATTTACATTATACAGATGAAGTTTGAAGCAAATCGGTTAAAAATAAGAGAGTGATTTCAAAGCATTTTGAAAGTGACACACTTCCTGCTGCCAGTTGGTGGCGCTATAACTTTGACTCACAATAGTCACATCCATGTGATCGGTCTCTTACAGCGAAAACACTGCTGAAGTTTCATCAAGATCAGTTAATGTATGCTGAAGTTATAACAGACATCCTGTTTCATGTTTCTCGCCATAATTTCGTTTCCTCGCCACGGCCAAACCGTTCGAGATATCAAAAATCCCGTGGCACTTTTTCATCCTTAATGTCTTGACTTCACGCTGATCGAGTTTCGTCGAATTTGGTTCAGTGCTCTAGGAGCAATAATTTAAATTCCATTGCATGTGTTTTAAACACAACCCTAAATAGCCAACTTCCTGTTGGGCTGGGGTAAAAAGTAAGAGTGTGAAGTAGGCTATATATGAAACGATGAGATCTATATGTGTACCAAGTTTCATATTATTACATGCAAGTGTGTTTGATTTATGGACCAAATTTTCAGACCAAGTTTATTGACCAAGTTAATCTGATTAATAAACTAATTATATAAAACTATTGTCAATTCACTACAATTAAACTAGTTATATGCCTTTACTTATAAAAAATAAAAATAAAAACTTATTTAAAAAATACCAGGCTTGAGAAATGTATTTTCTTTATGCAGGTCATACACACAGCAGTGAAATGGTTAAGCCCCCTCCCCCTGCACACACACACAGACAGCCAGCCAGCCAGCCAGCCAAAGACACATGTAGGCTCAGAGTGGCCATATTCAAACAAAAATATCTGACTTTCCGTGGGTCCTAGCTAATAAGTGTCAATTAGAAAGTTGTCCGGCTCGAGGAGTACAATATACATACCAATTTTTGTAACTCTAGTTAAAACTAACCACCCCACTTTTGTCAAAAGGTGGCGCTACTGAGCCCTCACCACGCCCGTTTCTGCAACTTTGCACATGTCTACTGGCTAATAAATGTGATGTGTCTGTCGAGTTTCATGCAATTTGAAGCATGCTAAGGGTCTCAAAAGCATCCTAAAAGCATCCTAAAAGAAGGGTAAAGTTTGATGCGTCGCCACGGCAACAGTTTCAAAGATATCAAGAATCCATTCACAGGTCTACATCTGCCGTATGTTTACATTATACATATGAAGTTTGAAGCAAATCGGGTAAAAATAAAAGGGTGATATCTAAGCATTTTGAAAGTGACACACTTCCTGCTGCCAGTTGGTGGCGCTATAACTTTGACTCACAATAGTCACATCCATGTGATCGTCCTCTTACAGCGAACAC
Organism: Pimephales promelas; assembly: GCF_988280905.1. Classification (NCBI taxonomy): domain Eukaryota; kingdom Metazoa; phylum Chordata; class Actinopteri; order Cypriniformes; family Leuciscidae; genus Pimephales; species Pimephales promelas. The sequence goes on along the minus strand of NC_142790.1, from coordinate 9,730,412 downwards.
ACTGCTGAAGTTTCATCAAGATCAGTTAATGTATGCTGAAGTTATAACACACTTCCTGTTTCACGTTTCTCGCCATGATTTCGTTTCCCCGCCACGGACAAACCGTTCGAGATATAAAAAATCCCCTCGCAAACTTTCATCCTCAATGTCTTGACTTCATGCTGACCGAGTTTCGTCGAATTTGGATCAAAGCTCTAGGAGGAGTATTTGACATTCCATTGCGATCGTTTTACAAACAAACCTCAATAGCCGACTTCCTGTTGGGCTGGGGTAAAAAGTAAGAGCGCGAGGTATAGATGAAACGATGAGATCAACATGTGTACCGAGTTTCATATTATTACATACAAGCGTGTTTGAGTTATGGACCAAGTGTTCGGACCCCGTTCCAGGGGGCGCTGACGAGCCGCCCTGCCACGCCCGGGTACCAGCTTCAGCCCGGCTCTGATGGCCGCGGGTTCTGACCCGTGTGCAAAGTTTCAAGAGTTTTCGAGCACGTTAAGGGCCCCAAAAGTGCCCAAAAGGTAGTAAAATAATAATAATTATAATAATAATAGTAAAGAAAAATAATCCTTAGGAAAACAATAGGGCCTTCGCCCTTTCAGGGCTTGGGCCCTAATAATCCTAAGGAAAACAATAGGGCCTTCGCCCTTTCAGGGCTTGGGCCCTAATAATAATAATAACCATCATCATCATTATTGTAACATTTTATTAGGCTGCATATGTAGAAGACGCCTTTATCCAAAAAAGGAACAGAGCACAAATAAACACAATATTTTTGACAAATATCAGCGCATATCCAGTGTGTGTGGAGCACGCACTGATGGCTGCGAGACGCCCATGTGAACAGTTTCATTGCATTTCTTTCAGTGGAAACAACTTAAAATACTCTTTAATTTCTGGTCATACAGAAAATAATAATACATTATTCGCAAATAAATTTATTTATAACAAGAAAACGTTGTGCTTTAACAATTAATCAAGGCGCGCTTCATGATCTCCGTGAACTGAAGCGCGAGACCTGAAACAGCCGCCGCATTCGAATTTGTTCGTTTTAAATTGGACATTTAAAGCTTTAGTCTACAGGGGTTATATCCTTTGTAGATTAAAGCTTTAAATGTCCAATTTAAAACGAACAAATTCGAATCGAAAGCCAATATCTTCTATGTTTATGTAGCTTAATTTCTCTCTAAATGTGCATCCGGAGATGGAGATATGTTTTTAGCCGAAAATCATTTAGAAAACAATAGTTTATTAATAAACAATTAATGCCTCGTTATTTTATATTATTTTATTATCAGACACATTTATTATAGCCTATAAATCACCCATAAATCCCCTTTCTGTACGGCTCTTCTCATTCAGCACTGCGGGGAAAATATCATTTCCAGGTTCTAATTTGGCCTCAGAAAACCAGTAAAATATATATTTTTTTCATATTAATTTGTCAAATATTTTAAATGTTTAAGGGGCAAAAAAATCAAACAAATATCTGAAAATTCGTCGATATGTAGCTATATATAGCCTATGTTGCGCAGCATTTGGCATAGGCCTACAGTTCAAATTAAAATGTTATGCAATTTTAAACAGTTAATCGGTTAAGCATGGACACCCATGTGCATCTTGCTTCAGATCATAACGTTCCATAACACCGATAAACTCCGCCTTTTACCTTGAGCACGCCTCTAGCCCGAGCTGGCCCCCTCTGGCCCAAGGTATTCGACGGGCCAGAAATCCTGGCCGTTGGCCCTGAGGAAGCCCCGATCAAGCCCCGGAAGTGACAGTGGAAACGCGACTGGCCCTGGCACGCACTAGCACGGCCCGGCCCTGGCCCGGCAGTGGAAACGCGGCTATTGTTTTCCTTCCGATTATTAGGGCCCAAGCCCTGAAAGGGCGAAGGCCCTATTGTTTTCCTAAGGATTATTAGGGCCCAAGCCCTGAAAGGGCGAAGGCCCTATTGTTTTCCTTGGGATTATTATTAGGGCCCAAGCCCTGAAAGGGCGAAGGCCCTATTGTTTTCCTTCCGATTATTTTTTTTTTTTTTTTTTTAGGGCCCAAGCCCTGAAAGGGCGAAGGCCCTATTGTTTTCCTTAGGATTATTATTATTATTATTATTATTATTATTATTATTTATACGACTATTCGGGCACTTTTGGGGCCCTTAACATGCTCAAAAACTCTTGAAACTTAGCACACGGGTCAGAACCCGCGGCCATCAGGGCCGGGCTGAAGATGGTACCCGGGCGTGGCAGGGGGGCTAGACAGCGCCCCCTGGAACGGGGTCCGAAAACTTGGTCCATAAATCAAACACGCTTGCATGTAATAATATGAAACTCGGTGCACATATAGATCTCATCGTTCATATATACCTCAAACTATTACTTTTTACCCCAGCCCAACAGGAAGTCGGTTATTTAGGGTTGTTCATAAAACACTCGCAATGGAATTTGAAGTACTACTCCTAGAGAATTCAAACTCACGGCACGAAACTCGGTCAGCATGAAGTCAAGGCATTGACGATGAAAGTTTGCGAGGGGATTTTTGATATCTCGAACGGTTTGGCCATGGCGAGGAAACGAAATTATGGCGAGAAACGTGAAACAGGAAGTGTGTTATAACTTCAGCATACATTAACTGATCTTGATGAAACTTCAGCAGTATGTTCGCTGTAAGAGGACGATCACATGGATGTGACTATTGTGAGTCAGAGTTATAGCGCCACCAACTGGCAGCAGGAAGTGTGTCACTTTCAAAATGCTTTGAACTCACCCTTTTATTTTTAACCGATGTGCTTCAAACTTAATCTGTATAATGTAAATACATAGCAGATGAAGACCTGTGAATGGATTCTTGATATCTTTGATACTGTTGCCGTGGCAACGCATCAAACTTTAAAATTCTTTTTTTTTATGATTTTGAGACTCTTAGCGGCTTTTGGGGCCCTTAACGGGTTTGAAAACTCTTGAAACTTTGCACACAGGTCAGATCCCACAGCCATCAGAGCCGGGCTGAAGATGGTACCTGGGTGTGGCAGGGGGGCTAGACAGCGCCCCCTGGAACGGGGTCCGAACACTTGGTCCATAAATCAAACACGCTTGCATGTAATAATATGAAACTCGGTACACATGTTGATCTCATCGTTTCATCTATACCTCACGCTCTTACTTTTTACCCCAGCCAAACAGGAAGTCGGCTATTGAGGTTTGTTTGTAAAACGCTCGCAATGGAATGTGCAATACTCCTCCTAGAAAATTCAAACACACGGCACGAAACTCGGTCAGCATGAAGTCAAGGCATTGAGGATGAAAGTTTGCGAGGGGATTTTTGATATCTCGAACGGTTTGGCCGTGGCGAGGAAACAAAATTATGGCGAGAAACGTGAAACAGGAAGTGTGTTATAACTTCAGCATACATTAACTGATCTTGATGAAACTTCAGCAGTGTGTTCACTGTAAGAGGCTGATTACATGGATGTGACTATTGTGAGTCAAAGTTATAGCGCCACCAACTGGCAGCAGGAAGTGTGTCACTTTCAAAATGCTTTGATATCACCCTCTTATTTTTAACCGATTTGCTTCAAACTTCATCTGTATAATGTAAAAATACAGCAGATGTAGACCTGTGAATGGATTCTTGATATCTTTGATACTGTTGCTGTGGCAACAAATCAAACTTTAACATTCTTTTTTGATACTTTTGGGACTCTTAGCATGCTTGAAATTGCTTGAAACAGATAGATACAGATAGCTCGACAGATACATCACATTTATTAGCCAGTAGGCATGTGCAACTTTGGCAAAAGATTAAAGTAATGTCAAAAAAGTAAACAGTAAACACTAAAAGCCTCATATCTTCTAAAAATGTAATTATACATCATTTGTTTCTAAATTAAATTATACAAATATTATAATTAAACCAGTTTTTCCCTTTTTTCATTTAAGAATTATGTTTACGTTCAAAAACAGCCAGAATGGTTTTAAAATTCAGAAGAAGAAAAAATAATCTGAGTCATACGTAGTGCTATACTGCCCTCTTGTGTTCAATATCAGGTAGGCCTATTGTGTATATTCCCACCGGTTAATCAACGTGTGACTCCGCTGGGACTCGGGAACTTTTAAATCGCTTACTTAAAACCGAAAGTCAAAATACAGATATCCGCACAAGACATTAATGTTGTGGAGTAGAGCGAGCATTTTAAATAAATTCCTATTAAGTAGGATTGAACTAAACAGAATGAACGTTCACTCTGTTCTGCTGGTTCCTCGCTGTTGGCGCGCACAGTTATGAATGCTTGTGCAGCCATGAGTTTTAGTTTAATTTTAAAATTAGCGCAATTTCGGGATTTGTATTATTTGAATTTATTTTTAAAAAACACAATGTTGAGTTTTATTGTAACACTGTTTAATCGCGCCCACGGTTATATTTTGTATATTATATATAATTATAATGTATTTCTGTATAAAATAATACTACAATAAAAAACACATTTGTGACCGACCTGATCCAGCAAAATTAGTCACAGTGACCCAAATTTAAAAATTGAGATTTTGATATTAATGGAAAGAGGACACTGTAAGCTTTCAAATGATACCTTGGTCATACCTTGAATGGTTGTAACGATATACAGATTTGAATTCTGGTCGTCTGCCCTTTTTTTTCCAATTGAAAACCTAAGAAAATCGCTTTTAAAGTTTTTTTGCCCGTTTTTTTTTTTTTTTTTTTTTGATATCTTTCAAAATCCATAGCATTTTAAGGGATAAACTATTTATTTTATATAGCTTAATTTGACCAAATAGATTAACATATATAAATGCAATTTAACGAGGCTGAAACTCAACTTATTTTTAATTTTTTTGAAATAAATAATTAAAAAGTCACTTTTACAAAAATGTTCTAAAATCAGAAAGATTAAAGAGGAGTCAGAGAGAAATTCAGTTTTCATACGGATTAGCCCACATAAGCAGAGAGCAGTCTGTTTTCTTTCATTTTGAATGGTTGTGTTTAAAAGTAGACATTTCAATATATATATGTCTGTGAGGATACCTTATACGCTGACTTTCGGTTCATGAGACAAGCTTCAGTTCACGTGCCGCGCGTCTCCGCGTCGTGATTAGGCCTAGCCTATTGTCTGCAATTTATTTCTTATTATTAAATCCTAGTAATTGGTTGATGAAACATTGATTTAAATTAAGATAATTATTTTAAAACGAAATTTACTTTAAAGAAAGGCTTTGTGCTTGCATGTTTAAGCTATGTGAAAGTTTTAGTGCTGCTTCCAGAGAACGGTCACGTTCGGATTGTTTTTCCTCATAAATGCGAACACGGAAAATAAAATAAAGATTTTATGTTCTGGAGAGAGTCAACCCTTCTTCATCGGGTGAGTATTACTTTTGGTTTGTGCAGTGTGGTTCACATAGGCCAATTTATTAAAATATTTAATTATCTGGGAATTGGATCTCCTCCATAATGCTGAAATTGCCCAATTTAAAAAAAAAATAGTAATAATTTAAGTTTTGTGGTGTAAGTCTACGTATTTTATAATGTTAACTTCGAATAATACTAATAGTAATTTAAAGATGTTGTAGCTAGCATTGGGTCTGGACGTGAAGGATAACTTCGGGAGTTGAAGGGACGTGTCGGTGTCGTGATTCTGTCTTCTCACACCGCGACACAGGTTCGTGGATCTGAGTGTCGCGATCGTTACAGCCTTACATAGGCTATATTCTTCTTGCAGATAAATATACTCACGCAGTTTAGGTTAGAAGCCTCCAGTGAGTTCAACGTTTCAGGGGATACCCGGGAAATGCTCAGAGGTGACGAGGGGAGTTGAGAAGAGCAATGTTTATTTCAGCGAATTTAAAGCTTTGACAACTTTAATCGTTATTTAAATACCTTTACTCAATTATCTCGACTACGAAACCCTGTGAGATTATTTTTGAATGTCTGTTCTTTGAAATTTTGAATTTTTTTTTTTTTTTTTTTTTTGTTATTTCATGGTTTTTCCACATAATCGGCCCATATCTTAAAATGGAAGGTTGAAACTTCCGACTCATTTCGCCAGAGCGGGTCACATTTGATTTTTATTTTTTAAACAATGTAATGTGTAACCTAAAAATAAACAGATTATTTGATAAATGGTATATTTAAATCTGCATATTGTAGCCTAATATCTGCAGGGCAGCCTAGTCTTAATAAATGTATGCTTCATTTTTCATTAGTAAATTTGATCAATAAATTCAATAATTTAGAATAATAAGACACTATAGGGCTGTTACCCTAGGTAAGGCTGATCAAATTAAATCGGTTACACAATAATGTTACGAGATTGGTTTAACAGGAGTCAATTAAAAATCGCTGTAAAGAACGATACTTTTAAACATAACCCTAAATCACCATAAGGTGTCGCCAGATGACCGTCTTAATGAACGAGTCATGGATTCAAAATGCTGAATCATTCAGTAATGAGAAAACACATTGCTTTGAGATGCGCGATGGGTCGCTGTGATCTTTGTTTAACTATTTTCTCTGCTGAAACAGAAAAAAGTCAATATTGCATCTAAAAAGTCAATATTGCATATAAAATGTAAGTGACTTGACTTGTGTGTGTGACTATGTTTGTTGTAGTGATAAGAGTTGCACCCTTGTTAAAGTTTAAGGCCTTGTGTTTTTGGATATATATCTTTCTTTCTTTTTTTTTTCTTTTTTTACAAAATATGCATATAACCCATATATTTTAGATTTATTATTTGCTTTAAATTAAATTAAGATTGTATTTTTGGTAATTGAACCTGAATGAATTTAAAAATGAATGTGCTATATTTCAGATCATATATTTGTTTTTCTTAAAATTTGAACTAACTTTATTCTCAGCTGAATTATAAATATTTTATTTCTGTATGAATTAAAAACACATTTGATTTTTCTTTTTTAATCAATGTAGAATGTGTAACTGAAATATAAACAGATTAGGGCTCTGTTCGAGGACAAGTAACTAAAACCAATGCGACATGATGAATGTTTGTTTCCCAAACCATCTCAGAGTAACAGCTTACTTTTCTTTCTTACTATATTCTTTCTTACTATAAACTGTGCTGTAGAGCTTGCATCAGTCAAAGCAGGGTTACATTTTGCATGTCGTGCACAATAAACCTAAAGGCACCAGGGTGGCGGTGCCACTGGCTTCATATATATATGTATATATACAGTATATATATATATATATATATATATATATAGCTGTGATCCGCGATAGCTGTGGATCTTTGAAACTGTTGCCGTGGCGACGCATCAAACTTTACCCTTCTTTTAGGATGCTTTTAGGATGCTTTTGAGACCCTTAGCATGCTTCAAATTGTATGAAACTCGACAGACACAACACATTTATTAGCCAGTAGACATGTGCAAAGTTTCAGAAACGGGCGTGGTGAGGGCTCAGTAGCGCCACCTTTTGACAAAAGTGGGGTTGTTAGTTTTAACTAGAGTTACAAACATTGGTATGTATATTGTACTCCTCGAGCCGGACAACTTTCTAATTGACACTCATTAGCTAGGACCCACAGAAAGTCAGATATGTTTGTTTGAATGTAGAGAAAATCTCAGAATTTTGCCAGTCTCTCAGTGTCCCTCTGTGTGAGTGAGAGGAGGGGCGCCTGTCAGATTAATTTTAACCCTTTATTTGCTGTGTGCGACTTCTCTGGCATTTTCGGGGGCCTTAACATCCTCGAAAACTCTTGAAACTTTGCACACGGGTCAGAACCCATGGCCATCAGGGCCGGGCTAAAGCTGGTAACCGGGCGTGGCAGGGCGGCTCGACAGCGCCCCCTGGACTGGGATTCGAACATTTGTCCATAAATCAAACACACTTGCATGAATTAATATGAAACTCGGTACAATTATAGATCACATCAGGCCAAACAACTTTCGTGCTCTAAGTTTTATGACAGTTCAAATGGAAGTTATTTATGAATTATGAATTATGGGTTGTTTGAATAATTGTCCTAGGAGAAATACATCAAATTACAACGCATGTGTTTACCAATCACAACCAAACTCGGTGTGCATGAAGTCAAGACATTGAGGATGCTCAATTCCGGACGGATTTTTGTTATCTCGAACGGTCTGGCCGTAGCGAGGAAATGAATTTTATGACTAAAAAAGGACACATAAAGTGTGTTATAACTTTGCTCAATTTACCTACAGTTACAAAACTTACCACGTATATTGTTCTCGTCAAGCCGATCAACTTTCCAATTTAAAGTAATTCGCTCTGAGCAACAGAAAGTCAGATATTGTAGTTTGAATGGATTTATTTCCCCTGCGATTCTCTCTCTCTCTCTCTCTCTCTCTCTCTCTCTCTCTGTGTGTCTGTGTGTGTGTGTGTGTGTGTGTGTGGGTGGGTGGGTGTGTGTGTGTGTCTGTGTGGGGAGGGGAGGGCTGTTGTCTGTGTTTATGTGTGTGTGTGTGGCTGGCTGCGATTTTTCCTACAAGTCCTTGTCTCTAAGTCCTTGTCTTTTTGCATAACAATTTTGCATAACAATATTTTTAAATGACAAAATAGGCATATAACCCCCATCTTTTAAATGTATAGTTTTCTTTAAATAAAAGTAAGATTGTATTTGTAATTGAAGTTGAATGAATTTAAAATTCATGTGCTATATTTCAATATATTTGTTTTCCTTAAGATTTTAAAACACTAACTTCATTCTTATCTGAATTACAAATATTTGTTTCTGTATAAAATAATACTCTGACTAAAAACACATTTGATGTTTTTTTGGGGGGGGGGGGGATTTTTATTTACATGTATTTATGTGTGTGTGGTGTGTGTGTGTGTGTGTGTGTGTGTGTGTATAAAGTGCAGGGTTTTTTTTAGATAAAGTAGAATTTCTATAACTATGTGTTGAACTAATAAATCACTCTTGTGTGTGTTAAACACAATCTACTTAATACAGACAACTTCATTATAAAGATAAATAACAAATCCAAAAAATATATGATTATAATCTATGACAAAAAAAGCCATTACAAACTATATTAATGGAAAATACACATTGCTCTTTGTATTGTTGTAAAATATTCATGAAAAACAAGATAACAAAAATCAAAAAGATAAATTATTTTAGATATAGCCATGTTTTAAATGTATAGCAGAGATGTTAATTGAGGCAGCAACATACAAACTTTCTAGAACAACATGGACCTGAATAGCTGTTTTTTATGGAGGACAGTGAAGAGGAAGAGGGTGCAAATCAAACAGCTCATTCTCCGACTACACAGCAAACAGCTTAAGTTTTTAGTGCTTTGTTTGAGGTTTTGAGTGCTCTGTCCTATCTATTATCAACATATAATAGATGGAACAGAACAAGAAAGGCAATTAATAATCTGTCATTGCGTCACTGCATTATGATATGAAAGGCTCAGTACAGTGTGGCACAAAACGCTTATGCGCATCCCGAGTGGAGAATGATGCGCTTAAAGCCACATGGAGTTACAGCGCACAGCGCATCGAGTCCGCATTGATGCAAGCTCTACAATACACTTCTTTTTGATAGTCAAAGCGGGGGTTACGTTTTTACACGTCGTACAGAATAACCCTAAAGGCACCAAGGTGGCGGTGCCACCGGCTTTATATTAAATATAAATATAACTGTGAGCAGCGATAAAGGGCCAAAGCCGGCGGTACCACCATCCCGGTGCCTTTGGGTAACTAAAGGCATCGGGGTTGCGGTGCCACCGGCTTGGGCCCGCAATCGCTGCTCGCAGCTATATTTTTTCTTTTATTTTTCTAACGACTATTCGGGCACTTTTGGGGCCCTTAACATGCTCGAAAACTCTTGAAACTTTGCACACGGGTCAGAACCCGCGGCCATCAGGGCCGGGCTGAAGATGGTACCCGGGCGTGGCAGGGGGGCTAGACAGCGCCCCCTGGAACGGGGTCCGAAAACTTGGTCCATAACTCAAACACGCTTGTATGTAATAATATGAAACTCGGTACACATGTTGATCTCATCGTTTCATCTATACCTCATACTATTACTTTTTACCCCAGCCCAACAGGAAGTCGGTTATTTAGGGTTGTTCATAAAACACTCGCAATGGAATTTGAAGTACTCCTCCTAGAGAATTCAAACACACGGCACGAAACTCGGTCAGCATGAAGTCAAGGCATTGAGGATGAAAGTTTGCGAGGGGATTTTTGATATCTCGAACGGTTTGGCCGTGGCGAGGAAACGAAATCATGGCGAGAAACGTGAAACAGGAAGTGTGTTATAACTTCAGCATGTATTAACTGATCTTGATGAAACTTCAGCAGTGTGTTCGCTGTAAGAGGACGATCACATGGATGTGACTATTGTGAGTCAAAGTTATAGCGCCACCAACTGGCAGCAGGAAGTGTGTCACTTTCAAAATGCTTTGATATCACCCTTTTATTTTTACCCGATTTGCTTCAAACTTCATATGTATAATGTAAACATACGGCAGATGTAGACCTGTGAATGGATTCTTGATATCTTTGAAACTGTTGCCGTGGCGACGCATCAAACTTTACCCTTCTTTTAGGATGCTTTTAGGATGCTTTTGAGACCCTTAGCATGCTTCAAAATGCATGAAACTCGACAGACACATCACATTTATTAGCCAGTAGACATGTGCAATGTTTCAGAAACGGGTGTGGTGAGGGCTCAGTAGCGCCACCTTTTGAGAAAAGTGGGGTTGTTAGTTTTATCTACAGTTACAAAAATCAGTATGTATATTGTACTTCTCGAGCCGGACAACTTTCTAATTGACACTCATTAGCTAGGACCCACAGAAAGTCAGATATGTTTGTTTGAATGTAGAGAAAATCTCAGAATTTTGCCAGTCTCTCAGTGTCTCTCTGTGTGAGTGAGAGGAGGGGCGCCTGTCAGGTTAATTTTAACCCTTTATTTGCTGTGTGCAACTTCTCTGGCATTTTCGGGGGCCTTAACATCCTCTAAAACTCTTGAAACTTTGCACACGGGTCAAAACCCATGGCCATCAGGGCCGGGCTGAAGCTGGTAACCGGGCGTGGCAGGGCGGCTCGACAGCGCCCCCTGGACTGGGATTCGAAAATTTGTCCATAAATCAAACACACTTGCATGAATTAATATGAAACTCGGTACAATTAAAGATCACATCAGGCCAAACAACTTTCGTGCTCTAAGTTTTGAGAAGGAAGTTGGGAATTATGGGTTGTTTGAATAATTCTCCTAGGAGAAATACATCAAATTACAACGCATGTGTTTACCAATCACAACCAAACTCGGTGTGCATGAAGTCAAGACATTGAGGATGCTCAATTCCGGACGGATTTTTGATATCTCGAACGGTCTGGCCGTGACGAGGAAATGAATTTTATGACTAAAAAAGGACACATAAAGTGTGTTATAACTTTGCTCATTTTACCTACAGTTACAAAACTTTCCACGTATATTGTTCTCGTCAAGCCGATCAACTTTCCAATTTAAAGTCATTCGCTCTGAGCAACAGAAAGTCAGATATTGTAGTTTGAATGGATTTATTTCCCCTGCGATTCTCTCTCTCTCTCTCTCTCTCTCTCTCTCTCTGTGTGTGTGTGTGTGTGTGTGGGTGTGTGGGTGTGTGTGTGGGGAGGGGAGGGCTGTTGTCTGTGTTTATGTGTGTGTGTGTGGCTGGCTGTGATTTTTCCTACAAGTCCTTGTCTCTAAGTCCTTGTCTTTTTGCATAACAATTTTGCATAACAATATTTTTAAATGACAAAATAGGCATATAACCCCCATCTTTTAAATGTATAGATTGCTTTAAATAAAAGTAAGATTGTATTTGTAATTGAAGTTGAATGAATTTAAAATTCATGTGCTATATTTCAATATATTTGTTTTCCTTAAGATTTTAAAACACTAACTTCATTCTTATCTGAATTACAAATATTTGTTTCTGTATAAAATAATACTCTGACTAAAAACACATTTGATGTATTTTTTTTGGTATTTTTATTTACATGTATTTATGTGTGTGTGTGTGTGTGTGTATAAAGTGCAGGGTTTTTTTTAGATAAAGTAGAATTTCTATAACTATGTGTTGAACTAATAAATCACTCTTGTGTGTGTTAAACATAATCTACTTAATACAGACAACTTCATTATAAAGATAAATAACAAATCCAAAAAATATATGATTATAATCTATGACAAAAAAGCCATTACAAACTATATTATTGGAAAATACACATTGCTCTTTGTATTGTTGTAAAATATTCATGAAAAACAAGATAACAAAAATCAAAAAGATAAATTATTTTAGATATAGCCATGTTTTAAATGTATAGCAGAGATGTTAATTGAGGCAGCAACATACAAACTTTCTAGAACAACATGGACCTGAATAGCTGGTTTTTATGGAGGACAGTGAAGAGGAAGAGGGTGCAAATCAAACAGCTCATTCTCAGACTACACAGCAAACAGCTTAAGTTTTTAGTGCTTTGTTTGAGGTTTTTAGTGCTCTGTCCTATCTATTATCTACATATAATAGATGGAACAGAACAAGAAAGGCAATTAATAATCTGTCATTGCGTCACTGCATTATGATATGAAAGGCTCAGTACAGTGTGGCACAAAACGCTTATGCGCATCCCGAGTGGAGAATGATGCGCTTAAAGCCACATGGAGTTACAGCGCACAGCGCATCGAGTCCGCATTGATGCAAGCTCTACAATACACTTCTTTTTGATAGTCAAAGCGGGGGTTACGTTTTTACACGTCGTACAGAATAACCCTAAAGGCACCAAGGTGGCGGTGCCACCGGCTTTATATTAAATATAAATATAGCTGTGAGCAGCGATAAAGGGCCAAAGCCGGCGGTACCACCATCCCGGTGCCTTTGGGTAACTAAAGGCATCGGGGTTGCGGTGCCACCGGCTTGGGCCCGCAATCGCTGCTCGCAGCTATATTTATTATTATTATTATTATTATTATTTTTCTTACGACTATTCGGGCACTTTTGGGGCCCTTAACATGCTCGAAAACTCTTGAAACTTTGCACACGGGTCAGAACCCGCGGCCATCAGAGCCGGGCTGAAGATGGTACCCGGGCGTGGCAGGGGGGCTCGTCAGCGCCCCCTGGAATGGGGTCCGAACACTTGGTCCATAACTCAAACACGCTTGCATGTAATAATATGAAACTCGGTACGCATGTTGATCTCATCGTTTCATCTATACCTCGCGCTTTTACTTTTTACCCCAGCCCAACAGGAAGTCGGCTATTGAGGTTTGTTTGTAAAACGCTCGCAATGTTATTTGAAATACTCCTCCTAGAGCTTTGATCTAAATTCGACGATACTCGGTCAGCGTAAAGTGAAGACATTGAGGATGAAAGCTTGTGTGGGGATTTTTGATATCTCGAACGGTTTGTCCGTGGCGAGGAAACGAAATCATGGCGAGAAACGTGAAACAGGAAGTTTGTTATAACTTCAGCATACATTAACTGATCTTGATGAAACTTCAGCAGTATGTTCGCTGTAAGAGGACGATCACATGGATGTGACTATTGTGAGTCAAAGTTATAGCGCCACCAACTGGCAGCAGGAAGTGTGTCACTTTCAAAATGCTTTGATATCACCCTTTTATTTTTACCCGATTTGCTTCAAACTTCATATGTATAATGTAAACATACGGCAGATGTAGACCTGTGAATGGATTCTTGATATCTTTGAAACTGTTGCCGTGGCGACGCATCAAACTTTACCCTTCTTTTAGGATGCTTTTAGGATGCTTTTGAGACCCTTAGCATGCTTCAAAATGCATGAAACTCGACAGACACATCACATTTATTAGCCAGTAGACACGTGCAATGTTTCAGAAACGGGCGTGGTGAGGGCTCAGTAGCGCCACCTTTTGACAAAAGTAGGGTTGTTAGTTTTATCTACAGTTACAAAAATCGGTATGTATATTGTACTCCTCGAGCCGGACAACTTTCTAATTGACACTCATTAGCTAGGACCCACAGAAAGTCAGATATGTTTGTTTGAATGTGGTCTTGCTTAATCTGAGCCTACATCTCTGTCTTTGCCTGTCTGTGTATGTGTGTGTGTTTGTAGGGGGAGGGGTCTTAACCATTTCACTCCTGTGTGTATGGCCTGCATAAAAAATAAATGCCTTAAGCCTGGTAATTTTTTTAATAAGTTTTTTATTTTTTATAAGTAAAGGCATATAACCAGTTTAATTGTAGTGCATTAATAGTTTTATAGGTTTATTAATTAAATTAACTTGGTCCATAAACTTGATCTGAAAATTTGGTCCATAAATCAAACACACTTGCATGTAATAATATGACTTGAGTGTTAATCACATCATGTTTTCAGTTTGAATATAAAATATATAAATTATGTAAAAAAAATAAAGTTGATCCAGCTGGAGCGCAGGCTGAGAATAGCGCTGTCATGACTGGATCACGAGATCATCAGTCATGCCCTCTCATACCTTACGCACACACCACGCCCACTTACATCAGATCACATCAACATGTCAGCCGGAGGGATAACGAGGGTCGTCGTCGCTTTTGGATTCAAGAATTTCTTACAACAAGATGGCAAAAGAACAGCGCTTTGCAAGACATGCAACGTTAAGATCGCGGACAGTCAGATGACAACCTCCAATTTCGTCCGTCATTTGAAGAGCCAGCCATTCTGCCCAGTAAGTGCTTGTCAATTTGTTAATGTTATCTGGTTAGCTCGTTCGTAGTTAGCTAGCTAATGTAAGTTAAAGGAGAACTCCGGCGCAAAATTACACATTGTTACCTAGTCAACCGTTATCTGAGATTTGTTTTCATGACTGTCGAATGTAAATAGTTTTATCTATAAAAACAGTTTAGCCTATAAGTGACGTCCGACATTCTGCATATTGTGTTATTTTGTTAAGCCCCACTAAAGGCATAAAAAACTGTAAAGCACAATCAAGTTTTCACACTATATTCCAAGACTTCTAAAGTCATTCAATAGCTTAATGTGTGGTAAAATTAATATTTTAGTCTCTAAGTTAAAGTTAACGGAAAGTCATCTCGCCTCAGTCATTCTCCATGCATCAGCATTAGCGCGTCGCGTTCGGTTGCGACAGTAACACGACGACACTCTCTTCAAGATCAATGTTCCCAATATTATACTTTATTTGTAGATAAGGCATAAAGGTCTATGATTTGCATAAAATGACTATCTTGCTGGAGTGGAGTTTATTGCCCTTTAGAATACACTAAGCATTAGTGCTGCACGATTAATTATATCGCAGTCGTAATAGCGATCTCAAACCTATGCAATTATATAACGCAAAATGCCGCGATTTTATATGAAATAAACAAAGTAGGGCTATTAGCGCAGCATCTCTTCTTTTTTGTCATCCTTTGACTAGTGTTACAAGATCCCCCTCTTATTGGTTCAAATGCCTTTTCGCATTTTGCACGACAAGAAGTGAAAAGCTGCCTGTGAGTGCCCTAGATTAGAATAGATGAGACTCGCATAATGCGCATGCACTGACCGTGTGCCAGCCCAGAATAAACAGTTCTCTTTCGAGCTTGAACGAACAATAGCACACACAATTATGCCAAAATGTGATTTTGTCTAGTATCTTCATAACATAAGAAAAGTCTATGGATGAAAAGAGTTGTGCTATGAGGCGCGTGTGAGATCCGCGTCTCGGCAACGGGTGCTCTTAAAGGGCCAGCAGCGAATAAAGCGTTCTTTCAGTAAAGTTAAAAGAACAAAGGGAAATTAGAAAATTACTCACTGATCTTGAGTAAAGAACTTTTGTAGCTTTAATAAGGATTATTATATATATAATTTATGATTCAGGCAGCGCAGACTGTTTGATAACTTTATTCAATTTCTGTACCTGTTAAGACAGGAAGGGCACAGGTAAATATGTTTTTTATTATGGGTTTATGTGGGGATTGTTTGAAGTTCACTTAATTTAAAAGCTGTTATATATTTTTTTTAAGCGTAATAATTTTTTTAAAAGTTGATGGCTTTCAATTGATGGAATCACTGTAATGTTGGTTTGGTTGATGGTTTATTGATCATTATAGGTGTTATCAATCATTTATTGTTGTTGTTCTTTTTAGTTTGAGTTGAGAAATAAACATTAATCTGTGTGTGCATTTTACTTTAGAACCAAGCAAGTTGGACTCATGAAACCATTTTATTATATCGGAGTCGCAAATCGCAATTGCAATATTGGCTCAATAATGGCAATATGACATTTTCCCAAATCGTGCAGCCCTACTAAGCATAGATTATAGATACCATCCCTTCGCTATGTTCTTTTCAATGTGAAGCGTTGCGTGCTGTGACTTGGTGTTGCTTCAAGTGCATCATTCTGCACACGGGATGCGCATGATTGCTTATAATACTTTGGGGAGACAAGGGGGCGTGGCCTAAGGGAATAGCACTCGTGATGTTAAGTGATGTTACCCCGCCATCACTGATACAACCTTTAGCAGTCATGTTTTTGCTTCTTGAGAGAGAGAGAAAGTGTGTGTGTGTGTGTGTGTGTGTGAGCAATGGCGGTTCTAGGCGGGGGCCTGGGGGGGCCAGTGCCCCTGCGACAGCAAGCTTGGACCCCCTTGTGGCCCCCTAAATGTGGAGTCAGTGTGAAATATTTTTTTATAGTGTGTCACGCATTGAGCATGACAGTCACTCGTTTCAGTCTTTTGTCTCACACTCCCGTCACACATTGTATTTCTCATGCGGAAAAACTATTAATAATATATTTAATATACGCAATTTCTCTGGCCGCGCCGCTCTCACGTGAGAATCAAGCGCGTCTCGCCTGGAGTTCAGCAGTCGACCCTGCTACGCATCAGCCAATCAAAAAAAGAGAAGTGCTACTACATTGGTTGTTAGTTTTATCTACAGTTACAAAAATCGGTATATACATTGTACTCCTCAAGCCGTACAACTTTCTAATACATAGTCATTAGCTCGGACCAAGAGGAAGTCAGATATTTTGGTCTGAATATGGTGAGCCTCTCTCTGAGCCTACGTCCCTGTATGGCAAGCCCTTTTAACATTTAAAAGCTAAGTTTGCCTGTCCGGAATTTACATTGTAGATATCAACAACGTCTTTCTGTCTAGTCGTTACACTTTGGATAGTTTGTATTATCATTTAAGATATCTGTAACATAATTGTGACTAGTCGAAATGACAGAGTATGGCAAGCCGCTTTAACATTTAATCATGAAAGGGCCAAAGCCTTCGGCACCGCCACCCGGGTGCCTTTAGGTAACTAAAGGAACCGGGTTTGCGGTGCCTCCGGCTTGGGCCCGCCATCGCTGCTCGCAGCTATATTTAGGGCCCAAGCCCTGAAAGGGCGAAGGCCCTATTGTTTTCCTTAGGATTATTATTATTAGGGCCCAAGCCCTGAAAGGGCGAAGGCCCTATTGTTTTCCTTAGGATTATTCTTTTCTATTATTATTATTATTATTATTATTATTATTATTATTATTATTATTTTTCTTACGACTATTCGGGCACTTTTGGGGCCCTTAACATGCTCGAAAACTCTTGAAACTTTGCACACGGGTCAGAACCCGCGGCCATCAGAGCCGGGCTGAAGATGGTACCCGGGCGTGGCAGGGGGGCTCGTCAGCGCCCCCTGGAATGGGGTCCGAACAC
Organism: Pimephales promelas; assembly: GCF_988280905.1. NCBI lineage: Eukaryota > Metazoa > Chordata > Actinopteri > Cypriniformes > Leuciscidae > Pimephales > Pimephales promelas. The sequence continues at coordinate 9,712,759 of NC_142790.1, read as the reverse complement.
TTGGTCCATAACTCAAACACGCTTGCATGTAATAATATGAAACTCGGTACGCATGTTGATCTCATCGTTTCATCTATACCTCGCGCTTTTACTTTTTACCCCAGCCCAACAGGAAGTCGGCTATTGAGGTTTGTTTGTAAAACGCTCGCAATGTTATTTGAAATACTCCTCCTAGAGCTTTGATCCAAATTCGACGATACTCGGTCAGCGTAAAGTGAAGACATTGAGGATGAAAGCTTGTGTGGGGATTTTTGATATCTCGAACGGTTTGGCCGTGGCGAGGAAACGAAATCATGGCGAGAAACGTGAAACAGGAAGTTTGTTATAACTTCAGCATACATTAACTGATCTTGATGAAACTTCAGCAGTATGTTCGCTGTAAGAGGACGATCACATGGATGTGACTATTGTGAGTCAAAGTTATAGCGCCACCAACTGGCAGCAGGAAGTGTGTCACTTTCAAAATGCTTTGATATCACCCTTTTATTTTTACCCGATTTGCTTCAAACTTCATATGTATAATGTAAACATACGGCAGATGTAGACCTGTGAATGGATTCTTGATATCTTTGAAACTGTTGCCGTGGCGACGCATCAAACTTTACCCTTCTTTTAGGATGCTTTTAGGATGCTTTTGAGACCCTTAGCATGCTTCAAAATGCATGAAACTCGACAGACACATCACATTTATTAGCCAGTAGACACGTGCAATGTTTCAGAAACGGGCGTGGTGAGGGCTCAGTAGCGCCACCTTTTGACAAAAGTAGGGTTGTTAGTTTTATCTACAGTTACAAAAATCGGTATGTATATTGTACTCCTCGAGCCGGACAACTTTCTAATTGACACTCATTAGCTAGGACCCACAGAAAGTCAGATATGTTTGTTTGAATGTGGTCTTGCTTAATCTGAGCCTACATCTCTGTCTTTGCCTGTCTGTGTATGTGTGTGTGTTTGTAGGGGGAGGGGTCTTAACCATTTCACTCCTGTGTGTATGGCCTGCATAAAAAATAAATGCCTTAAGCCTGGTAATTTTTTTAATAAGTTTTTTATTTTTTATAAGTAAAGGCATATAACCAGTTTAATTGTAGTGCATTAATAGTTTTATAGGTTTATTAATTAAATTAACTTGGTCCATAAACTTGATCTGAAAATTTGGTCCATAAATCAAACACACTTGCATGTAATAATATGACTTGAGTGTTAATCACATCATGTTTTCAGTTTGAATATAAAATATATAAATTATGTAAAAAAAATAAAGTTGATCCAGCTGGAGCGCAGGCTGAGAATAGCGCTGTCATGACTGGATCACGAGATCATCAGTCATGCCCTCTCATACCTTACGCGCACACCACGCCCACTTACATCAGATTACATCAACATGTCAGCCGGAGGGATAACGAGGGTCGTCGTCGCTTTTGGATTCAAGAATTTCTTACAACAAGATGGCAAAAGAACAGCGCTTTGCAAGACATGCAACGTTAAGATCGCGGACAGTCAGATGACAACCTCCAATTTCGTCCGTCATTTGAAGAGCCAGCCATTCTGCCCAGTAAGTGCTTGTCAATTTGTTAATGTTATCTGGTTAGCTCGTTCGTAGTTAGCTAGCTAATGTAAGTTAAAGGAGAACTCCGGCGCAAAATTACACATTGTTACCTAGTCAACCGTTATCTGAGATTTGTTTTCATGACTGCCGAATGTAAATAGTTTTATCTATAAAAACAGTTTAGCCTATAAGTGACGTCCGACATTCTGCATATTGTGTTATTTTGTTAAGCCCCACTAAAGGCATAAAAAACTGTAAAGCACAATCAAGTTTTCACACTATATTCCAAGACTTCTAAAGTCATTCAATAGCTTAATGTGTGGTAAAATTAATATTTTAGTCTCTAAGTTAAAGTTAACGGAAAGTCATCTCGCCTCAGTCATTCTCCATGCATCAGCATTAGCGCGTCGCGTTCGGTTGCGACAGTAACACGACGACACTCTCTTCAAGATCAATGTTCCCAATATTATACTTTATTTGTAGATAAGGCATAAAGGTCTATGATTTGCATAAAATGACTATCTTGCTGGAGTGGAGTTTATTGCCCTTTAGAATACACTAAGCATTAGTGCTGCACGATTAATTATATCGCAGTCGTAATAGCGATCTCAAACCTATGCAATTATATAACGCAAAATGCCGCGATTTTATATGAAATAAACAAAGTAGGGCTATTAGCGCAGCATCTCTTCTTTTTTGTCATCCTTTGACTAGTGTTACAAGATCCCCCTCTTATTGGTTCAAATGCCTTTTCGCATTTTGCACGACAAGAAGTGAAAAGCTGCCTGTGAGTGCCCTAGATTAGAATAGATGAGACTCGCATAATGCGCATGCACTGACCGTGTGCCAGCCCAGAATAAACAGTTCTCTTTCGAGCTTGAACGAACAATAGCACACACAATTATGCCAAAATGTGATTTTGTCTAGTATCTTCATAACATAAGAAAAGTCTATGGATGAAAAGAGTTGTGCTATGAGGCGCGTGTGAGATCCGCGTCTCGGCAACGGGTGCTCTTAAAGGGCCAGCAGCGAATAAAGCGTTCTTTCAGTAAAGTTAAAAGAACAAAGGGAAATTAGAAAATTACTCACTGATCTTGAGTAAAGAACTTTTGTAGCTTTAATAAGGATTATTATATATATAATTTATGATTCAGGCAGCGCAGACTGTTTGATAACTTTATTCAATTTCTGTACCTGTTAAGACAGGAAGGGCACAGGTAAATATGTTTTTTATTATGGGTTTATGTGGGGATTGTTTGAAGTTCACTTAATTTAAAAGCTGTTATATATTTTTTTTAAGCGTAATAATTTTTTTAAAAGTTGATGGCTTTCAATTGATGGAATCACTGTAATGTTGGTTTGGTTGATGGTTTATTGATCATTATAGGTGTTATCAATCATTTATTGTTGTTGTTCTTTTTAGTTTGAGTTGAGAAATAAACATTAATCTGTGTGTGCATTTTACTTTAGAACCAAGCAAGTTGGACTCATGAAACCATTTTATTATATCGGAGTCGCAAATCGCAATTGCAATATTGGCTCAATAATGGCAATATGACATTTTCCCAAATCGTGCAGCCCTACTAAGCATAGATTATAGATACCATCCCTTCGCTATGTTCTTTTCAATGTGAAGCGTTGCGTGCTGTGACTTGGTGTTGCTTCAAGTGCATCATTCTGCACACGGGATGCGCATGATTGCTTATAATACTTTGGGGAGACAAGGGGGCGTGGCCTAAGGGAATAGCACTCGTGATGTTAAGTGATGTTACCCCGCCATCACTGATACAACCTTTAGCAGTCATGTTTTTGCTTCTTGAGAGAGAGAGAAAGTGTGTGTGTGTGTGTGTGTGTGTGAGCAATGGCGGTTCTAGGCGGGGGCCTGGGGGGGCCAGTGCCCCTGCGACAGCAAGCTTGGACCCCCTTGTGGCCCCCTAAATGTGGAGTCAGTGTGAAATATTTTTTTATAGTGTGTCACGCATTGAGCATGACAGTCACTCGTTTCAGTCTTTTGTCTCACACTCCCGTCACACATTGTATTTCTCATGCGGAAAAACTATTAATAATATATTTAATATACGCAATTTCTCTGGCCGCGCCGCTCTCACGTGAGAATCAAGCGCGTCTCGCCTGGAGTTCAGCAGTCGACCCTGCTACGCATCAGCCAATCAAAAAAAGAGAAGTGCTACTACATTGGTTGTTAGTTTTATCTACAGTTACAAAAATCGGTATATACATTGTACTCCTCAAGCCGTACAACTTTCTAATACATAGTCATTAGCTCGGACCAAGAGGAAGTCAGATATTTTGGTCTGAATATGGTGAGCCTCTCTCTGAGCCTACGTCCCTGTATGGCAAGCCCTTTTAACATTTAAAAGCTAAGTTTGCCTGTCCGGAATTTACATTGTAGATATCAACAACGTCTTTCTGTCTAGTCGTTACACTTTGGATAGTTTGTATTATCATTTAAGATATCTGTAACATAATTGTGACTAGTCGAAATGACAGAGTATGGCAAGCCGCTTTAACATTTAATCATGAAAGGGCCAAAGCCTTCGGCACCGCCACCCGGGTGCCTTTAGGTAACTAAAGGAACCGGGTTTGCGGTGCCTCCGGCTTGGGCCCGCCATCGCTGCTCGCAGCTATATTTAGGGCCCAAGCCCTGAAAGGGCGAAGGCCCTATTGTTTTCCTTAGGATTATTATTATTAGGGCCCAAGCCCTGAAAGGGCGAAGGCCCTATTGTTTTCCTTAGGATTATTCTTTTCTATTATTATTATTATTATTATTATTATTATTATTATTATTATTTTTCTTACGACTATTCGGGCACTTTTGGGGCCCTTAACATGCTCGAAAACTCTTGAAACTTTGCACACGGGTCAGAACCCGCGGCCATCAGAGCCGGGCTGAAGATGGTACCCGGGCGTGGCAGGGGGGCTCGTCAGCGCCCCCTGGAATGGGGTCCGAACACTTGGTCCATAACTCAAACACGCTTGCATGTAATAATATGAAACTCGGTACGCATGTTGATCTCATCGTTTCATCTATACCTCGCGCTTTTACTTTTTACCCCAGCCCAACAGGAAGTCGGCTATTGAGGTTTGTTTGTAAAACGCTCGCAATGTTATTTGAAATACTCCTCCTAGAGCTTTGATCCAAATTCGACGATACTCGGTCAGCGTAAAGTGAAGACATTGAGGATGAAAGCTTGTGTGGGGATTTTTGATATCTCGAACGGTTTGGCCGTGGCGAGGAAACGAAATCATGGCGAGAAACGTGAAACAGGAAGTTTGTTATAACTTCAGCATACATTAACTGATCTTGATGAAACTTCAGCAGTATGTTCGCTGTAAGAGGACGATCACATGGATGTGACTATTGTGAGTCAAAGTTATAGCGCCACCAACTGGCAGCAGGAAGTGTGTCACTTTCAAAATGCTTTGATATCACCCTTTTATTTTTACCCGATTTGCTTCAAACTTCATATGTATAATGTAAACATACGGCAGATGTAGACCTGTGAATGGATTCTTGATATCTTTGAAACTGTTGCCGTGGCGACGCATCAAACTTTACCCTTCTTTTAGGATGCTTTTAGGATGCTTTTGAGACCCTTAGCATGCTTCAAAATGCATGAAACTCGACAGACACATCACATTTATTAGCCAGTAGACACGTGCAATGTTTCAGAAACGGGCGTGGTGAGGGCTCAGTAGCGCCACCTTTTGACAAAAGTAGGGTTGTTAGTTTTATCTACAGTTACAAAAATCGGTATGTATATTGTACTCCTCGAGCCGGACAACTTTCTAATTGACACTCATTAGCTAGGACCCACAGAAAGTCAGATATGTTTGTTTGAATGTGGTCTTGCTTAATCTGAGCCTACATCTCTGTCTTTGCCTGTCTGTGTATGTGTGTGTGTTTGTAGGGGGAGGGGTCTTAACCATTTCACTCCTGTGTGTATGGCCTGCATAAAAAATAAATGCCTTAAGCCTGGTAATTTTTTTAATAAGTTTTTTATTTTTTATAAGTAAAGGCATATAACCAGTTTAATTGTAGTGCATTAATAGTTTTATAGGTTTATTAATTAAATTAACTTGGTCCATAAACTTGATCTGAAAATTTGGTCCATAAATCAAACACACTTGCATGTAATAATATGACTTGAGTGTTAATCACATCATGTTTTCAGTTTGAATATAAAATATATAAATTATGTAAAAAAAATAAAGTTGATCCAGCTGGAGCGCAGGCTGAGAATAGCGCTGTCATGACTGGATCACGAGATCATCAGTCATGCCCTCTCATACCTTACGCGCACACCACGCCCACTTACATCAGATTACATCAACATGTCAGCCGGAGGGATAACGAGGGTCGTCGTCGCTTTTGGATTCAAGAATTTCTTACAACAAGATGGCAAAAGAACAGCGCTTTGCAAGACATGCAACGTTAAGATCGCGGACAGTCAGATGACAACCTCCAATTTCGTCCGTCATTTGAAGAGCCAGCCATTCTGCCCAGTAAGTGCTTGTCAATTTGTTAATGTTATCTGGTTAGCTCGTTCGTAGTTAGCTAGCTAATGTAAGTTAAAGGAGAACTCCGGCGCAAAATTACACATTGTTACCTAGTCAACCGTTATCTGAGATTTGTTTTCATGACTGCCGAATGTAAATAGTTTTATCTATAAAAACAGTTTAGCCTATAAGTGACGTCCGACATTCTGCATATTGTGTTATTTTGTTAAGCCCCACTAAAGGCATAAAAAACTGTAAAGCACAATCAAGTTTTCACACTATATTCCAAGACTTCTAAAGTCATTCAATAGCTTAATGTGTGGTAAAATTAATATTTTAGTCTCTAAGTTAAAGTTAACGGAAAGTCATCTCGCCTCAGTCATTCTCCATGCATCAGCATTAGCGCGTCGCGTTCGGTTGCGACAGTAACACGACGACACTCTCTTCAAGATCAATGTTCCCAATATTATACTTTATTTGTAGATAAGGCATAAAGGTCTATGATTTGCATAAAATGACTATCTTGCTGGAGTGGAGTTTATTGCCCTTTAGAATACACTAAGCATTAGTGCTGCACGATTAATTATATCGCAGTCGTAATAGCGATCTCAAACCTATGCAATTATATAACGCAAAATGCCGCGATTTTATATGAAATAAACAAAGTAGGGCTATTAGCGCAGCATCTCTTCTTTTTTGTCATCCTTTGACTAGTGTTACAAGATCCCCCTCTTATTGGTTCAAATGCCTTTTCGCATTTTGCACGACAAGAAGTGAAAAGCTGCCTGTGAGTGCCCTAGATTAGAATAGATGAGACTCGCATAATGCGCATGCACTGACCGTGTGCCAGCCCAGAATAAACAGTTCTCTTTCGAGCTTGAACGAACAATAGCACACACAATTATGCCAAAATGTGATTTTGTCTAGTATCTTCATAACATAAGAAAAGTCTATGGATGAAAAGAGTTGTGCTATGAGGCGCGTGTGAGATCCGCGTCTCGGCAACGGGTGCTCTTAAAGGGCCAGCAGCGAATAAAGCGTTCTTTCAGTAAAGTTAAAAGAACAAAGGGAAATTAGAAAATTACTCACTGATCTTGAGTAAAGAACTTTTGTAGCTTTAATAAGGATTATTATATATATAATTTATGATTCAGGCAGCGCAGACTGTTTGATAACTTTATTCAATTTCTGTACCTGTTAAGACAGGAAGGGCACAGGTAAATATGTTTTTTATTATGGGTTTATGTGGGGATTGTTTGAAGTTCACTTAATTTAAAAGCTGTTATATATTTTTTTTAAGCGTAATAATTTTTTAAAAAGTTGATGGCTTTCAATTGATGGAATCACTGTAATGTTGGTTTGGTTGATGGTTTATTGATCATTATAGGTGTTATCAATCATTTATTGTTGTTGTTGTTTTTAGTTTGAGTTGAGAAATAAACATTAATCTGTGTGTGCATTTTACTTTAGAACCAAGCAAGTTGGACTCATGAAACCATTTTATTATATCGGAGTCGCAAATCGCAATTGCAATATTGGCTCAAATATGACATTTTCCCAAATCGTGCAGCCCTACTAAGCATAGATTATAGATACCATCCCTTCGCTATGTTCTTTTCAATGTGAAGCGTTGCGTGCTGTGACTTGGTGTTGCTTCAAGTGCATCATTCTGCACACGGGATGCGCATGATTGCTTATAATACTTTGGGGAGACAAGGGGGCGTGGCCTAAGGGAATAGCACTCGTGATGTTAAGTGATGTTACCCCGCCATCGCTGATACAACCTTTAGCAGTCATGTTTTTGCTTCTTGAGAGAGAGAGAAAGTGTGTGTGTGTGTGTGTGTGTGTGAGCAATGGCGGTTCTAGGCGGGGGCCTGGGGGGGCCAGTGCCCCTGCGACAACAAGCTTGGACCCCCTTGTGGCCCCCTAAATGTGGAGTCAGTGTGAAATATTTTTTTATAGTGTGTCACGCATTGAGCATGACAGTCACTCGTTTCAGTCTTTTGTCTCACACTCCCGTCACACATTGTATTTCTCATGCGGAAAAACTATTAATAATATATTTAATATACGCAATTTCTCTGGCCGCGCCGCTCTCACGTGAGAATCAAGCGCGTCTCGCCTGGAGTTCAGCAGTCGACCCTGCTACGCATCAGCCAATCAAAAAAAGAGAAGTGCTACTACATTGGTTGTTAGTTTTATCTACAGTTACAAAAATCGGTATATACATTGTACTCCTCAAGCCGTACAACTTTCTAATACATAGTCATTAGCTCGGACCAAGAGGAAGTCAGATATTTTGGTCTGAATATGGTGAGCCTCTCTCTGAGCCTACGTCCCTGTATGGCAAGCCCTTTTAACATTTAAAAGCTAAGTTTGCCTGTCCGGAATTAACATTGTAGATATCAACAACGTCTTTCTGTCTAGTCGTTACACTTTGGATAGTTAGGGCCCAAGCCCTGAAAGGGCGAAGGCCCTATTGTTTTCCTTCCGATTATTTTTAGGGCCCAAGCCCTGAAAGGGCGAAGGCCCTATTGTTTTCCTTGGGATTATTTTTCTTTACTATTATTATTATTATAATAATTATTATTTTACTACCTTTTGGGCACTTTTGGGGCCCTTAACGTGCTCGAAAACTCTTGAAACTTTGCACACGGGTCAGAACCCGCGGCCATCAGAGCCGGGCTGAAGATGGTACCCGGGCGTGGTAGGGCGGCTCGTCAGCGCCCCCTGGAACGGGGTCCGAACACTTGGTCCATAACTCAAACACGCTTGTATGTAATAATATGAAACTCGGTACACATGTTGATCTCATCGTTTCATCTATACCTCACACTCTTACTTTTTACCCCAGCCCAACAGGAAGTCTATTGAGGTTTGTTTGTAAAACGCTCGCAATGGAATGTCATATACTCCTCCTAGAGCTTTGATCCAAATTCGACGAAACTCGGTCAGCGTGAAGTCAAGACATTGAGGATGAAAGTTTGCGAGGGGATTTTTTATATCTCGAACGGTTTGTCCGTGGCGAGGAAACGAAATCATGGCGAGAAACGTGAAACAGGAAGTGTGTTATAACTTCAGCATACATTAACTGATCTTGATGAAACTTCAGCAGTGTGTTCGCTGTAAGAGGACGATCACATGGATGTGACTATTGTGAGTCAAAGTTATAGCGCCACCAACTGGCAGCAGGAAGTGTGTCACTTTCAAAATGCTTTGATATCACCCTTTTATTTTTACCCGATTTGCTTCAAACTTCATATGTATAATGTAAACATACGGCAGATGTAGACCTGTGAATGGATTCTTGATATCTTTGAAACTGTTGCCGTGGCGACGCATCAAACTTTACCCTTCTTTTAGGATGCTTTTTGGATGCTTTTGAGACCCTTAGCATGCTTCAAATTGCATGAAACTCGACAGACACATCACATTTATTAGTCAGTAGACATGTGCAAAGTTTCAGAAACGGGCGTGGTGAGGGCTCAGTAGCGCCACCTTTTGACAAAAGTGGGGTTGTTAGTTTTAACTAGAGTTACAAAAATTGGTATGTATATTGTACTCCTCGAGCCGGACAACTTTCTAATTGACACTTATTAGCTAGGACCCACAGAAAGTCAGATATTTTTGTTTGAATATGGCCACTCTGAGCCTACATGTCTCTGTGTCTCTGTGTCTTTGGCTGGCTGGCTGGCTGACTGGCTGGCTGTCTGTGTGTGTGTGTGTGTGTGCAGGGGGAGGGGGCTTAACCATTTCACTGCTGTGTGTTTGACCTGCATAAAGAAAATACATTTCTCAAGCCTGGTATTTTTTAAATAAGTTTTTATTTTTATTTTTTATAAGTAAAGGCATATAACTAGTTTAATTGTAGTGAATTGACAATAGTTTTATATAATTAGTTTATTAATCAGATTAACTTGGTCAATAAACTTGGTCTGAAAATTTGGTCCATAAATCAAACACACTTGCATGTAATAATATGAAATTTGGTATACATATAGATCTCATCGTTTCATATATACTTCACACTCTTACTTTTTACCCCAGCCCAACAGGAAGACGGCTATTTAGGGTTGTGTTTAAAACACATGCAATGGAATTTAAATTATTGCTCCTAGAGCACTGAACCAAATTCGACGAAACTCGATCAGCGTGAAGTCAAGACATTAAGGATGAAAAAGTGCCACGGGATTTTTTATATCTCGAACGGTTTGGCCGTGGCGAGGAAACAAAATTATGGCGAGAAACATGAAACAGGATGTGTGTTATAACTTCAGCATACATTAACTGATCTTGATGAAACTTCAGCAGTGTTTTCGCTGTAAGAGACCGATCACATGGATGTGACTATTGTGAGTCAAAGTTATAGCGCCACCAACTGGCAGCAGGAAGTGTGTCACTTTCATAATGCTTTGAAATCACTCTCTTATTTTTAACCGATTTGCTTCAAACTTCATCTGTATAATGTAAATACACGGCAGATGTAGACCTGTGAATGGATTCTTGATATCTTTGATACTGTTGCCGTGGCAACGAAACAAACTTTAACATTCTTTTTTGATGCTTTTGGGACTCTTAGCATGCTTGAAATTGCTTGAAACTCAACAGATACATCACATTTATTAGCCAGTAGACATGTGCAACTATGGCAAAAGATTAAAGTAATGTGAAAAAAGTAAACACTAAAAGCCTCATATCTTCTAAAAATGTAATTATACATCATTTGTTTCTAAATTAAATTATACAAATATTATAACTTCCCCAATTTTTCCCTTTTTTCATTTAAGAATTATGTTTACGTTCAAAAACAGCCAGAATTGTTCTAAAATTCAGAAAAAAATAATAATCTGAGTCATACGTAGTGCTATACTGCCCTCTTGTGTTCAATATCAGGTAGGCCTATTGTGTATATTCCCACCGGTTAATCAACGTGTGACTCCGCTGGGACTTGGGAGCTTTTAAATCGCTTACTTAAAACCGAAAGTCAAAATACGGATGTCCGCACAAGACATTAATGGTGTGGAGTAGAGCGAGCATTTTAAATAAATTCCTATTAAGTAGGATTGAACTAAACAGAAAGAATGTTCACTCTGTTCTGCTGGTTCCTCGCTGGTGGATCATATGATTACTTTGTCATAATCTATGACAAAAATGCTATCATAAACTATATTAATAATAGATAATACACATTGCTCTTATTTTTAAAAAATACATTCATGAAAAACAAGATAACAAAAATCATAAAAAGATATAGCCATGGCTGCTATAAATGTTTGAAATGCATAGGACAGATGTTTAATGACGCAGCAACATATAATTGAAAGGCAATTAATAATCTGTCATTACGTCACTGCATTATGATATTACGGCTCTAATACGGTGCAGCACAAAGCACTTATGTGCATCCCGAGCGGAGAATGATGTGCTTGAAGCCACATGAAGTTACAGCGCATTGAGTCCGTATTGAAAAGTTCAAAGCACAAAGGAAATACATATTTATGAACAGTGTATTATACATTATATATCTACACTGTAAAAACAAACCTATAGAATCTACTCAATAAAAGTGAGGTAACAATTTGCACTCATTTTGTTTGGGTAGATTTCATTCTATATTTTTGAGTAAGGAGTACCGGACTTTAACAGCTATGATATACTAAACGAAATTAGGTAAATATTCTACCTAATATTTCTCAATACATTACACAGCGAGTAATAGAGTAATAATAATTACTCTATTATTAGCAGAAAACAGTAATTATTATTAATGATAATAAGTGAATAGCAATAATTAAACATTACTTATTCAGAGATGGTTAAATTTACTTAAAAATGGCCAGACACAGGACACAGTAGTTTAACAGTAACAAATTACTCTTTATTGACCAAATATGGATAAAAACATTTCATTTAAAAAAATTAAATAAAATAAAAACATTCTGTTTCACTTGGAAATACGTCACAGCACTGGAGAAAAATCGTTTGCGACTTCCGGTTCACGGGGACTTTAATTACAAGTGACACAACATATCATTAACAACTTCTTAAAACTAATACAAAAACAGACAAAGACAAATCTGTTGACCAACTTGCATTTCTGTGGTCGTTCTGATGATGGTCTGAGACTCTTATTAATCATGGTCTTCAATGTCATGCACATAAAGAACCTCGCTTGTCTTCACACATCCTCACTCCCCCACTTTAACAGCAGACACGAACTGCTGAAAGTGAAAGTGACACTGAAAGTTTCTGGAACATGTCAAAAGTGTATTTAAGGGTTTTGGGGTACTCCAGGTTGAGGGCATACATCAGCCCCATCAACAGAATGCATGATGTGGTTTTGTTTCCACATCCAGTCAGTACTCTGTTGCCCTCTATAACAACCAACACATCTGATGGGTCCTCCTCGGCTGTGGGATTATGAATCACCAAAACTTTCATTATTTGGTTTGTGTGGCCCTCAAGTTCGTCCTCCTGTTAAAAAGAAAAAGGAAAAGCATATCATTTTTTCAAGTTAGTTTAAGCATATTAACAACACGTTGTTCCAAAACAGTTGTCTTTTTTATTTACGTCATTTATTTCAAGACAAAGCAGGGTTTCTGTATTAATCAGCACTTCAATTTCAACAGGTAAAAAAAAATCGAAAGAAATACTTGAATTCTTGACCCCAGTTTCCTATAATAAAACAATTAGCAATCTAATCCTTTACTTTAGATGGAAATATCTTGTAAGGATTGGAATAGATTGTCATGCTGGACCATTCAGGAAATAAATGTCCACATAGAACAAAGGAATAATAGAGTTGCCACTACCTGATTATATAGGTGAACATTTAGATTTTTTGAACTTGAATTTAATGACTTAAAAAATAATTTGATTGTTTTTGTCGATTGATTTCATAAATCAGATTTACTTATACTACGAGTCGAGTAAGATCATTCCCCTTAATGGAATCGATCCCAACCTTTGCATTTTGAACCTTTGGAATCGACTCTCAATTCCCAACGCCTCGGAATCGATTCTTTTTGGAATCGACCCCCATCCCTATCATTCAGAGGCGATGCTTCTTCGCCGTCGCTTCGAAAAGTGAAGAGAGTCGACTCGAGAACTCTCTCTGAACTGCACGTGCGGCACACACACACATACGCGTCCAGCAACAAAATCCTATTAATTTGAAACAGCAACCCAGAATATTTGTCACAAGCATTGATTAAAACAATGATGACAATAATCACATAAAAAACGACTTAAACTTTTCTGACCTCATAACAGGACATCGTCGACCGTATAGGCTATCAAATAAAAACGCTGTCGGCGTGAACAAACCCTTATCACACAGCTGCACCTTCGCTAAGCTGTTCACTAATTTCAGCAATGTGCATGACACAAATGGCAGCTAATATTTTAATTATCAATGTAGATTTTTACTCGCATTTGCCAGTATAAGACCCAGTATAACACTAACATTATCAAAGCTAAATCGACCAGCCTGAAATTCGAACCTGTCAGCTGGCTGTGGCACCGACATAAGCGAGCAAATTACAAATCTTTTTATGAATCTTACCATTAAATAAGTTAATATTTGGGTTATATGATAACAACATGATAAAAAAAACAACAAAAAACATCTTACCTGGAGCTCAACACTTCGTGGTCCTTCTGAAGACGTTGAATTTGAATTCCGCGATTCCCGCCTGGACGTTGAAGTTGACGCATACGCAATTTGCAATGACTGAACTAATATAATGGGGTATGTTTTACTCATTTTTTAATGATCCAGATATTACTGTTACAGATAGCAGACGGGTGTGGGCCACTTCAGGCAATGATTCGGCACTGGTGGCCTTCTTATGGCCCGGACCAAATGTGTCTGAGCCTGAAGTGGCCCACATGTAAAATGGCAAATATGGGCCAAAAAATGTAAATCACATGTGGGCCATTTTAGGCAAAGATGCGGCACTCGTGGCAATGTGTAATCTGAATCTTAGCCTAAAGTGGCCCATTTGATAGATAATAAATATGGCCCAAATATGACAAACCAAATGCGGGCCACTTATGGCAAAAATGTGGCACAATTGACTATGACTAATCTGGATGTAAACCAAATATGGCCCACAGATGTTTCAGCAAATGTGGCCCACTTATCTTAAAACATATCTGGGCCTGGTTTGGCAAAGATATGGCTCAGTGGCACTGGCTCATCTATATGTTAGCCAAAAGTGGCCCACATATAATGTTGTAAATGTGGCCCAGTTATTTAAAACATATCTGGGCCAGTTTTGGCAAAGATATGGAACAGTGGCAGTGGCTCATCTTGAAGTGAGCCAAAACTGGCCCACATTTGACGCTGCAAATGTGGCCCAGTTATGTTGTAGCACATCTAGATCAGGTTTGGCAAAGATATGGCTGAGTGACCACTGGCTCAACGCGATGTGAGCCAAAAGTGGCCCACATATAGGGTTGCAAATGTGGCCCAATTATCTTGTAACATATCTGGGCCAGTTTTGGCAAATATATGGCACAGTGGCACCAGCTCATCTGGATGTGAGCCAAAAGTGGCCCACATGTATTGTGGCAAATGTGGCCCAATTATCTTATAACACATCTGGGCCAGATTTGGCAAAGATATGACTCATCGAGAACTGACTCATCTGGATGCAAGCCAAACGTGGCCCACATATAATGTTGCAAATGTGGCCCAGTAATCTCAAAACATATCTGGGCCGGATTTGGCAAAGATATGGCTGAGTGACCACTGGCTCATCTGGATGTGAGCCAAAAGTGGCCCACATATAAAGTGGAAAATGTGGCCCAATTATCTTATAACACATCTGGGCCAGATTTGGCAAATATATGGCTCATCGAGAACTGGCTCATCTGAATGTAAGCCAAAAGTGGCCCACATATGATGTTGCAAATCTGGCCCAGTTATCTCAAAACATATCTGGGCCAGATTTGGCAACGAAATGGCTGAGTGACCACTGGCTCATCTGGATGTGAGCCAAAAGTGGCCCACATATAATGTGGAAAATGTGGCCCAATTATTTTATAACACATCTGGGCCACGTTTGACAAAGATATGGCTCATCGAGAACTGGCTCCTCTGAATGTAAGCCAAAAGTGGCCCACATATAATGTTGCAAATGTGGCCCAGTTATCTCAAAACATATCTGGGCCAGATTTGGCAAAGATATGGCTAAGTGACCACTGGCTTATCTGGATGTGAGCCAAAAGTGGCCCACATATAATGTGGAAAATGTGGCCCAGTTATCTTATAACACATCTGGGCCACGTTTGACAAAGATATGGCTCATCGAGCACTGGTACATCCTGAAGTAAGCCAAAAGTGGCCCACATATAATATTGCAAATGTGGCCCAGTTATTTCAAAACATATCTGGGCCAGGTTTGGCAAAGATATGGCTGAGTGACCACTGGCTCATCTGGATGTGAGCCAAAAGTGGCCCACATATAATGTTGCAAATGTGGCCCCGTTATCTCAAAACATATCTGGGCCAGATTTGGCAAAGGTATGGCTGAGTGACCACTGGCTTATCTGGATGTGAGCCAAAAGTGGCCCACATATAATGTGGAAAATGTGGCCCAGTTATCTTATAACACATCTGGGCCACGTTTGACAAAGATATGGCTCATCGAGCACTGGTACATCCTGAAGTAAGCCAAAAGTGGGCCACATATAATATTGCAAATGTGGCCCTGTTATTTCCAAACATATCTGAGCCAGGTTTGGCAAAGATATGGGTGAGTGACCACTGGCTCATCTAAATGTGAGCCAAAAGTGGCCCACATATAATGTGGAAAATGTGACCCAGTTATCTTATAACACATCTGGGCCACGTTTGACAAAGATATGGCTCATCGAGCACTGGTACATCCTGAAGTAAGCCAAAAGTGGCCCACATATAATATTGCAAATGTGGCCCAGTTATTTCAAAACATATCTGGGCCAGGTTTGGCAAAGATATGGCTGAGTGACCACTGGCTCATCTGGATGTGAGCCAAAAGTGGCCCACATATAATGTTGCAAATGTGGCCCCGTTATCTCAAAACATATCTGGGCCAGATTTGGCAAAGGTATGGCTGAGTGACCACTGGCTTATCTGGATGTGAGCCAAAAGTGGCCCACATATAATGTGGAAAATGTGGCCCAGTTATCTTATAACACATCTGGGCCACGTTTGACAAAGATATGGCTCATCGAGCACTGGTACATCCTGAAGTAAGCCAAAAGTGGCCCACATATAATATTGCAAATGTGGCCCAGTTATTTCAAAACATATCTGGGCCAGGTTTGGCAAAGATATGGCTAAGTGACCACTGGCTCATCTGGATGTGAGCCAAAAGTGGCCCACATATAATGTTGCAAATGTGGCCCCGTTATCTCAAAACATATCTGGGCCAGATTTGGCAAAGGTATGGCTGAGTGACCACTGGCTTATCTGGATGTGAGCCAAAAGTGGCCCACATATAATGTGGAAAATGTGGCCCAGTTATCTTATAACACATCTGGGCCACGTTTGACAAAGATATGGCTCATCGAGCACTGGTACATCCTGAAGTAAGCCAAAAGTGGCCCACATATAATATTGCAAATGTGGCCCAGCTATTTCAAAACATATCTGGGCCAGGTTTGGCAAAGATATGGCTGAGTGACCACTGGCTCATCTGAATGTGAGCCAAAAGTGGCCCACATATAATGTGGCAAATGTGGCCCAGTTATCTTATAACACATCTGGGGTGGGTTTGGCAAATATATATTGCTCAGTGACCACTGGCTCATCTGGATGTCAGCCAAAAGTGGCCAACATATAATGTTGCAAATGTGGCCCAGTTATCCCAAAACATATCTGGGCCAAATTTGGCAAAGATATGGCTAAGTGACCATTGGCTCATCTGGATGTGAGCCAAAAGTGGCCCACATATAATGTGGCAAATGTGGCCCAATTATCTTCTAACACATCTGGGCCACGTTTGGCAAAAATATGGTTAAGTGACCATTGTCTCATCTGGATGTGAGCCAAAAGTGGCCCAGATACAATACTGAAAATGTGGCCCAGTTATCTTAAAACAATTCTGGGCCTGTTTTGGCAAAGATATGGCACAGTTGGCACTGGCTCACCTAGAAGTGATTCAAAAGTGGCCCACATATAATGTTGCAAATGTGCCCCAGTTATCTCATAACACATCAGGGCCAGGTTTGGCAAATATATGGCTCAGTGACCACTGGCTCATATGGATGTGAGCCAAAAGTGGCCCACATGTAATGTTAAAAATGTGGCCCATTTATCTTAAAATGTATTTGGGCCAGTTTTGGCAAAAGTATGGTTTTTGCCCCCCAAAAACCTACGTAAACCTACATGTAAACCTACGTGACAAGTCTGGCTTTTCAACACTTCTGACAATGGCTAATTTAGCTTCAAAGGGCAGAATTTTAAACTGCCTTGAAATTTTTTTAACAACAATTAACAATATTTTT
Organism: Pimephales promelas; assembly: GCF_988280905.1. Lineage (NCBI taxonomy): Eukaryota > Metazoa > Chordata > Actinopteri > Cypriniformes > Leuciscidae > Pimephales > Pimephales promelas. The sequence continues at coordinate 9,695,199 of NC_142790.1, read as the reverse complement.
TGGTATAGATGCAGCAGACACGGCTGTGTCTCGTGTACACCAATGCATTTTTTTTTTTATGTGACCGGTGTGTTTATTAAATTGTTTTTAATGGGAGTGCTGCGTTTTTAAAACGCTGTAACGACTTGCTGAGTGTTTTTATTTTTTTTTATTTGGCTATAAAGTGCTGAACACATTTTTTTTACAGATTTACGAGAGTCATCAACGGTCATCACTGTCACTTGACTGTCCAATCACAATGGACCACACATACCACACTGACCAACTGTCAAAACATTCTTTCTGTACAACATCAAATAGCAGAGTAGATGGAAAAATAATATTTCTGGTCTCCGAACATACGTGTCTATATGACATTCATACTATACAAACATTTTTAGCATTATACAAATTATCAGGGAAATCAGTAAAAAGTAAACTGTGCCACGGATATTCTGTATAGCAACAAAGTGTCTCAACAAAACAACATGACATCATGACTTCTGCACTGCCAAAACATAATCGCTTACAGCTAGGCCTTTTCAGATTGCCATAGCATTTTCAGCTAGCTAAAAACGCTTTGGTGGACACATGGCCTTAGATAGGCTGGATGTAAGGCCACATAAAATATGACAATTGCTCACATATGTTTTGTAGGTAGAGTGTTTAGAAAATTGTGTAAGTTCAAACTTATAAAGAGCTGTTTATGGTTTTGGGATGTGCAAGAAGATACTTAATTGCTATTTGTGCAAAGCTTAGGGCACAATGATTTTGCCAAGTACATGTCCCTGTATCAACATAATTTTGTTGATCAAGGCACATAATTCCTGTTCATAAAAATAGTCCTATCCCTAACCCGATCCCTAAAGTAGGAGGGACATTTTAATAACACTTATCTAGAAGCATGGTTGGCAACTTCAAACTTGAATGCTGTTCCAGGATCAATAAAGATGCTGAGCCAGGAACATGTTGTAGCCTACTTTGGCTATTTTTATAACAAACGTACAGGACTTGTACAATATTCAAATATTTTAAATAGCTATAATCAAATAAAATAAAAATTCAATATTGAAAATATAAAAAAATATTGTAATATTTTAAAACAAAATAAACGTATTTAAATACATAAATGAAAATTTAATTACATTTTTGGCTTAATATAAATTTATACAAAAGTCACTTTTAGTCTATAAATGATCTTTCTTAAAGATAAAACAATATCTATAATTTTAACATTATAATTAATGAAATACAATTAAATGACTGACAATTAGTGAAGCTCTTGTGAGAAAATATTATTATTTTGACAATAAACTTTTTCAATTTTTATTTTTATTATTTATTTTTTTTTGCTTCAGCTTAGGCCTACTTATTTATTAGAGATAAGATCTCTATTTTCTTTGTAACAAAATATTTACTGCATGTGAAGTTGTCTTTGAAAAAAAAAAAATCAAACTGACGATTCGGGGCTTTAAATTTAAACGTAGCTGTAAAATTTGAAAAAGGCGCTGGAAACCAACGTCAGTTAGAGGAAGAAGAAAAAAAAAACAAACCGACGATTGGGCCTTTAAATTTAAACCTAGCCGTGAAGCGCGAAAAAGGAGCTCGAAACCAAGCCAGAGGATTGTCAGTTTGAGGGAGGACGAATACTGCAAACAATCACCAAGGTAAGATATAATCGATACATTTATATTTTCTAGGGCTAGGCGATTGCTTCATACCTATTGTTGTATGAGTTAATGGAATAACTTCTATACTTGAAGTAAGATCATTTTGGCAGTATAACTCTAAGCTAGAACTATTATGGTTCTCGAATGCGAAATGAACAAGTATCGATTGAATAGGGGCGCCAAAAGTATTTACATTTGCTAATGTAGGCTACACTACCGGTCAAATGTTTTAGATCGGTAATGTTTTTAAAAGAAGTCTTTTCTGCTCACCAAGGCTGCAATTATTTGATAAAAAAAAATACAAACCCCCCCCCAAAAAATCAGTAATATTATGAAATATTATTACAATTTAAAACAGCGGTTTTCTATGTGAATTATATTGAAGTGTAATTTATTATCGAAGCTGAATTTACAGCATCATTACTCCAGTCTTCAGTATCACATGATCCTACAAAAATTATTATAATATGATGCTCAAGAAACATTTATGATTATTATCCATGTTGAAAACAGTTTTTTACATTTTTATTTCAGGATTCTTTGATGAATAGAAAGTTCAAAAGAACAGAATTATTCTGAAATGGAAAGCTTTTGTAACATTAATCACTACCATTCAAAAGTATGGGGTCAGTAAGATTTTATTTTTTTATTTTTTGGGGGAAAGAAATTAAAAAAATACTATTATTCATCAAGGATGAGTTAAATTGATCTAAAGTTACAGTAAAGACATTTCTAATGTTAGAAAAGATTATATTTTAAATAAATCATAGAAGTCATCATAGAAGTTTGGGGGGAAAATGATACACGACTGTTTTCAACATTGAAAATAATAATTTATGTTTTTTGAGCATAAAATCAGCATATTAGAATGATTTCTGAAGGATCATGTGTGATGTGACACTGAAAACTGATCTGTAATCAGCGACAGTAATGATGTTGAAAATTCAGCTTTCAAATTATATTTTAATATATATTAAAATAGAAAACAGTCATTTCAAAATTGTCATTATATTTCACAATATTTCTGTTTGTCATTTTGTTTTTTCATCAAATGAAGCAGCCTTGGTGAGCAGAAGAGACTTCATTTAACTGATCTAAAACTTTTGACCGGTAGTGTCTGTGCTCCGATCTTGCCAATCTTCAGTCAGTTCTGAATGGTGAAAATATTTAACTCTAGCTTTTTTTGGCACAACAATAAAAAATGTATAAAAGCCCAGTGTAATATTTCATTCATGTACATTGGGCATACAGTAATACTGCACTGTAGTTGTATTACTTTGTGAAAGCACAAATTACTACATGCTTTTTATTACAATAAAAGCTTTTATGAGATGATTACAAAGTAACAATAGCCTAATAGATATTATTGAGCAAGTTGGTTCAGGTATTATTACTTTGTATTTCACATTTTTAGTATACCCTAGTCATTTTAAAATGAGTTTTTCTGCTTTGTTTTTATTTATTTATTTTTTATTTACTGTTTTGAGTCAGGATGCTTTTCACCTTAATAACATATGTCGATGTGATTTTCTACAGAAAATTGCTGGTGGTATATTTAAACTCCTCTGAAACAAGAAAACATCTATACAAATACATGTTCCTAGTCACCCTGGTTTGCTAAAAAAAGGTTGAACTTGTGCCTTTTTGGCAAAAACAAACAAAAGAAACAAAAAGTGTCCTTGTCCGAAATGTGTCCTTGTTGCCTTGGGCCAAATGTTCTTTAGAGTGGCACTGGCAAAGTATGCACTTGGTCAATGCTTGTATTCCTGCTAATTGTGTCCTAAGATTTTAAAAGTTGTCATCCTTGCATTTACAATGTTCTATATTTTTAGGAACTGTCAGAACCAATAGACTGACAGCTACGGCCACCGATCAAGAAATTGAAACATTTATTAAAAAATGGCTTCATCTGTCAAGTGACCGAGACGGAGGGAGAAGAGAAAGCAAGAAACGAAGGAGGTCCCAAGACACCTGTAAGTCAGCTACATTGTGTTTTTGCCATGTGTATAATACCATGGTCTGTCTGAATACTTGATTATGGCCCTAGAATATTTTAGTTTTATTTTTTTCCCAAATTCTGTTTTTTCCATTTTCATTTTTGCTAATTCCGTTTTTTCATTTTCCTTGTTTGAGAATTCAGGTTTTTTTTACCCTTACCTGTTATTTTAGTCATAAAAAGAGGGTGCTTGTAATGTTAATAATTAAAATGTACACAAATAAAATAGGAATGACCTTTTAACATTTATTGAGGTAACAGACATTGACTCTTACTCTTCAGCAGAAATACTGCATGATGCAACATAACACTAAACTCTAAGTTTAAGTAACAATAAAATATGGTTATGAGCTTTAAAATGTCCAGTAAAAAAATTATATATAATATAATATAATTATACAAATCAAAAGTTGTAATTGTTAACATTAGTTAATGCACTGTGAACTAACATGAACAAACAGTGAATGACTGAAACATTAAAAAAGGGGTAACACTTTACAATAAGGTTCATTAGTTAACAATAGTTAATGTATTAACTAACATGAACTAACCATGAGCAATACATTTGTAACAGTATTTGTTAATCTTCGTTGATGTTAGTTAATAAAAAATAAAGCTGTTCATTCTTTGTTCATGTTAGTTCACAGCACATTAACTAATGTTAACAAGATTTTAATAAAGTATTAGTAAAAATTGAAATTAACGTTTACAAACATTAATAAATGCTGTATAAGCGATGTTCATCATTAGTTCATTAGTTAACTAATGTAGTTAACTAATATTAACTAATGAACCTTATTGTAAAGTGTTACCAAAAATGGTTAATAAATAATGCACTTCATGTTAGTTAATACTAGTTAATACATTAATTAATGTTCACAATTAAGGCCTTGAGTAGGGTTGGGTATCGATAATCGAGTATCGATTGGAACCGAGACTAACTTTTCATTTTTCCCGGAATCGTTCAAAAGTTAAAATTTCGATTCCTACTTTCGATATTCACAGTCCGCCGAGCGGAAGAAGAAACCGCTGAACAACATCAACGAAGAAGCGTCTACCGGAAGTGTTGGCATAACCACGCGAGTCGAACATGAGTACCTTACGTCGGCGATCCAACTTTTTTGACCCTGCCTCTTAAAAGAATCGAGAATCGTTAGGAACCGGAATCGAAACAAGGAATCGGAATCAGAATCGTTCAAATTCAAACGATACCCAAACCTAGCCTTGAGGCCTCATTATACTTCTGCGTCGGACCTACGCCGAAGCTTCTATGCTGTAGGCAACGCGTTGGTTTTCATTTATACTTTAGCGAGGGTACGCCGAAGGGTACGTGCGCTACACACAGCCTACAACGTAGCTATGGCATGAGTTCGACGAAGAAGTATAAATAGCCCTTTAGATTTACCAAACTGTTTAATGCACTGATAGGTCCAGTCCATTTTTCTACTATTGCTAGTAAAACACTTTGAAAATCAGCATTCTGTTACTGAGTCAACAATTGTTTTTTTTTTGTGTGTGTATCCAATAAAGGCTTGCAAGATTGCCAGATGGGCCCAGTCAAGGAGGTCGACTTCTTTAATTTTGGGTGGCTCTGGATGTGACCAACTGGAAACATGTTTTGTTTTTTGTTTAGCTCTAAGATGCTTTATATGCACATATTTTGTGTTTGTTTATTATTACTATTTTTTTTGATTGCTTTCCAGTTTTGAAAATTGAAACTTGCACTTGGTTGTTCTTTGACAATATTAATAAATAATGCAAATGTTTTCAGAAATGTGTTTAAATCATCTGTTGTAACTTCTCTTAACATAGAAAGGGGGCATTTTTAAATTTCTCTTTAGTGTATATTTTTCTTAGTGTCAGTCACAGCATGCAAAAACAAAAACACACAGTTATAGTCTATTTATGTAATTCTTGACACACATGTGGCTGAACAAATTTCCTGCTTGTGGACCAGATCTGGCAAACAGGATTGCAACTGTAGTCAGCTGTGTATTTGGTTTGTGTTTTGGTTACATGTGGCATTGCTATGGCTTAATTGTGGCTCTAATCTGGCAAACTGGAGGGGACTGCCTTAAGTGCATTAATTTTCATCTGGCCCACATACCGCATGTGTAATGATGGCACTTGAATGGTTCGTTCTTGTTTGCCAGATTTGGGCCACAATTAGCCCAAAGCAATGCTGGATGCCAGCCATAAACAAAACAAATTAAGCAGAATAAGCCCCCATCTGGCCCAGACACCACAATTGCTGTGGCCCAGATCCGGCCCACAATTGACACTTTCATCTGGCCCACCTACCATGTGGAATGGCACTTGGGTGGTCCGCTCCTGATTGCCAGATTCGGGCTACAATTAAGCCATAGTAATGCCGCATGTCAGCCAGAAACAAATAAAATGAAGCAGAACTGGCCCAAATCTGGCCCATGCATCAAAATTGCTGTGGCCCAGATCCGGCCCACAGTTGACACTTTCATCTGGCCCACATACCTCGTGGAATGATGGCACTTGGGCGGACCGCTCCTGTTTGCCAGATTTGCGCCACAAGTAAGCCATAGCAATGCCGCATGTCAGCCATAAAAAAAAACGAATGAAGCAGAACTGGCCCAAATCTGGCCCATGCATCAAAATTGCTGTGGCCCAGATCCGGCCCACAGTTGACACTTTCATCTGGCCCACATACCGCGTGGAATGATGGCACTTGGGCGGTCCGCTCCTGTTTGCCAGATTTGGGCCACAATTAAGCCATAGCAATGCCGCATGTCAGCCATAAAAAAAACGAATGAAGCAGAACTGGCCCAAATCTGGCCCATGCATCAAAATTGCTGTGGCCCAGATCCGGCCCACAGTTGACCCTTTCATCTGGCCCACATACCGCGTGGAATGATGGCACTTGGGCGGTCCGCTCCTGTTTGCCAGATTTGGGCCACAGTTAAGCCATAGCAATGCCGCATGTCAGCCATAAAAAATTTAATGAAGCAGAACTGGCCCAAATCTGGCCCAGATATAAAAATTGCTGTGGCCCAGATCCGGCCCACAGTTGACACTTTCATCTGGCCCACATACCGCGTGGAATGATGGCACTTGGGCGGTCCGCTCCTGTTTGCCAGATTTGGGCCACAGTTAAGCCATAGCAATGCCGCATGTCAGCCATAAAAAATTTAATGAAGCAGAACTGGCCCAAATCTGGCCCAGATATAAAAATTGCTGTGGCCCAGATCCGGCCCACAGTTGACACTTTCATCTGGCCCACATACCGCATGGAATGATGGCACTTGGGCGGTCCGCTCCTGTTTGCCAGATTTGGGCCACAATTAAGCCATAGCAATGCCGCATGTCAGCCATAATAAAAACGAATGAAGCACACCTGACCCAAATCTGGCCCAGACATCAAAATTGCTGTGGCCCAGATCCGGCCCACAGTTGACACTTTCATCTGGCCCACATGTGGACCAGTTCGGCTTCATTTGTTTTGTTTATGGCTGACATGCGGCATTGCTATGGCTTAATTGTGTCCCAAATCTGGCAAACAGGAGCGGACCGCCCAAGTGCCATCATTCCATGCGGTATGTGGGCCAGATGAAAGTCTCAACTGTGGGCCGGATCTGGGCCACAGCAATTTTGGTGCGTGGGCCAGATGTGGGCCAGTTCTGCTTCATTCATTTTTTTTATGGCTGACATGTGGCATTGCTATGGCTTAATTGTGGCCCAAATCTGGCAAACAGGAGCGGTCCGCCCAAGTGCCATCATTCCACGCGGTATGTGGGCCAGATGAAAGTGTCAACTGTGGGCCGGATCTGGGCCACAACAATTTTGCTATCTGGGGTTAGAATGTACCCATTTTTATATATTTTACTTGCTAACTAATATACTTAAGTAAAATATAACTGATTTGCAGAGGTTGTATTTAACACCCACCTGCATCATTTTTTACAGTGTATGCAATAGTTTATTGAGCCTTTTCTTTTAAAGGTTTTAAATTTCAGTTACTGTGTGCGTGAAGAACAATTATAGTGCTCTGACTCTAGTGTTGTGATCTAACCGACAGCGTCTGACACTTGGTAGAAAGTAACACGATTAAGTTACAGCAATAAAGTCCAGCAAGAAAAAGTTTCTTCATTCGAAAATATAGACCTTTAGACCTTTATCTTAAAGACCCAGTATAATAGGATTAACATTGAATCATCTTGAAGATCGTTTCATCATTGACTGTAACCGAATGCGACGTGCTGTTTGAATGCTGAATGGAGAATGACTGACAGGCGCAGAGAGGGAAAAGTTTACGTGTTCTTGAATTTAATGACTTAAATATTAATTTCTATATCACATAATAGCTTCAGAACACTTATAATACAGTACACAAAAACTTTATGGTACTTTAGAAAGTTTTTGTGCCTTTGTGCCTTACATAGAATAGTATATGCACAATATAGAATTTGAATCAGCCTCGTCAAAGATGGCAGTGTCAGAGCCGATACCGATCCTGAGTATCTAATCGGCGCACTTCTTTTCAACAGTCAAATTGAAATTGAAATTGCTTGAAACTCAACAGATACATCACATTTATTAGCCAGTAGACGTGCAAAGTTTCAGAAACGGGCATGGTGCAAGGACTAAATAGCGCCACCTTTTGACAAAAGTGGGGTTATTAGTTTTATCTACAGTTACAAAAATCGGTATATACATTTTACTCCTCAAGCCGGACAACTTTCTATTACATAGTCATTAGCTCGGACCAAGAGGAAGTCCGATATTTTGGTTTGAATATAGTGAGCCTCTCTCTGAGCCTATGTCCCTGTATAAAGCTAAGTTTGCCTATCCGGAATTAACATTGTAGATATCAACAACATCTTTCTGTCTAGTCGTAATTACATTTTGGATAGTTTGTATTATCATTTAAGATATCTGTAACATAATTTTGACTAGTCGAAATGACAGAGTATGGCAAGCCGTTTTAACATTTAATCATGAAAGGGCCAAAGCCTTCGGCACTGCCACCCGGGTGCCTTTAGGTAACTAAAGGAACCGGGGTTGCGGTGCCACCGGCTTGGGCCCGCCATCGCTGCTCGCAGCTATATATTTTTTTTTTTTTTTCTTTTATTTTTCTAACGACTATTCGGGCACTTTTGGGGCCCTTAACATGCTCGAAAACTCTTGAAACTTTGCACACGAGTCAGAACCCGCGGCCATCAGAGCCGGGCTGAAGCTGGTACCCGGGCGTGGCAGGGGGGCTCGACAGCGCCCCCTGGAACGGGGTCCGAACACTTGGTCCATAAATCAAACACGCTTGCATGTAATAATATGAAACTCGGTACACATGTTGATCTCATCGTTTCATCTATACCTCGCGCTTTTACTTTTTACCCCAGCCCAACAGGAAGTCGGCTATTTAGGGTTGTTCGTAAAACACTCGCAATGGAATTTTTAATACTCCTCCTAGAGCTTTGATCCAAATTCGACGAAACTCGGTCAGCGTGAAGTCAAGACATTGAGGATGAAAATTTGCGAGGGGATTTTTGATATCTGGAACGGTTTGGCCGTGGCGAGGAAACAAAATTATGGCGAGAAACGTGAAACAGGAAGTGTATCATAACTTCAGCACACATCAACCGATCTTGATGAAACTTCAGAAGTGTGTTCGCTGTAAGAGGATGATCACATGGATGTGACTATTGCGAGTCAAAGTTATAGCGCCACCAACTGGTAGCAGGAAGTGTTTCATTTTCAAAATGCTTTGATATCACCCTTTTATTTTTACCCGATTTGCTTCAAACTTCATCTGTATAATGTAAACATACGGCAGATGTAGACCTGTGAATGGATTCTTGATATCTTTGAAACTGTTGCCGTGGCAACGCATCAAACTTTACCATTCTTTTAGGATGCTTTTGAGACTCTTAGCATGCTTCAAATTGCATGAAACTCGACAGACACATCACATTTATTAGCCAGTAGACATGTGCAACGTTTCAGAAACGGGTGTGGTGAGGGCTCAGTAGCGCCACCTTTTGACAAAAGTGGGGTTGTTAGTTTTATCTACAGTTACAAAAATCAGTATGTATATTGTACTCCTCGAGCCGGACAACTTTCTAATTGACACTCATTAGCTAGGACCCACAGAAAGTCAGATATGTTTGTTTGAATGTAGAGAAAATCTCAGAATTTTGCCAGTCTCTCAGTGTCCCTCTGTGTGAGTGAGAGGAGGGGCGCCTGTCAGGTTAATTTTAACCCTTTATTTGCTGTGTGCAACTTCTCTGGCATTTTTGGGGGCCTTAACATCCTCTAAAACTCTTGAAACTTTGCACACGGGTCAGAACCCATGGCCATCAGGGCCGGGCTGAAGCTGGTAACCGGGCGTGGCAGGGCGGCTCGACAGCGCCCCCTGGACTGGGATTCGAAAATTTGTCCATAAATCAAACACACTTGCATGAATTAATATGAAACTCGGTACAATTAAAGATCACATCAGGCCAAACAACTTTCGTGCTCTAAGTTTTAAGAAGGAAGTTGGGAATTATGGGTTGTTTGAATAATTCTCCTAGGAGAAATACATCAAATTACAACGCATGTGTTTACCAATCACAACCAAACTCGGTGTGCATGAAGTCAAGACATTGAGGATGCTCAATTCCGGACGGATTTTTGATATCTCGAACGGTCTGGCCGTGACGAGGAAATGAATTTTATGACTAAAAAAGGACACATAAAGTGTGTTATAACTTTGCTCATTTTACCTACAGTTACAAAACTTTCCACGTATATTGTTCTCGTCAAGCCGATCAACTTTCCAATTTAAAGTCATTCGCTCTGAGCAACAGAAAGTCAGATATTGTAGTTTGAATGGATTTATTTCCCCTGCCATTCACTCTCTCTCTCTCTCTCTCTCTCTCTCTCTCTCTCTCTCTGTGTGTGTGGGTGTGTGTGTCTGTGTGGGGAGGGGAGGGCTGTTGTCTGTGTTTGTGTGTGTGTGTGTGTGTATGTGTGCATGTGCGTGTGTGTGTGGGGGGAGGGGAGGGCTGTTGTCTGTGTTTATGTATGTTTGAACCACACACTGTGGCTGGCTGCGATTTTTCCTATAAGTCCTTGTCTCTAAGTCCTTGTCTTTTTGCATAACAATTTTGTATTTTTTTTAAATGACAAAATAGGCATATAACCCCCATCTTTTAAATGTATAGTTTGCTTTAAATAAAAGTAAGATTGTATTTGTAATTGAAGCTGAATGAATTTAAAATTCTTGTGCTATATTTCAATATATTTGTTTTCCTTAAGATTTTAAAACACTAACTTCATTCTTTTCTGAATTACAAATATTTGTTTCTGTATAAAATAATACTCTGACTAAAAACACATTTGATGTTTCTTTTTGTATTTTTATTTACATGTATTTATGTATGTGTGTGTGTGTGTGTGTGTGTGTGTGTGTGTGTGTGTGTGTGTATAAAGTGCAGGTTTTTTGAGATAAAGTAGAATTTCTATAACTGTGTGTTGAACTGATAAATCACTCTTTTTTTTTCTTTTTTTTTTAACCTTTATTTATCCAGGTAAAATGTTTGAGAACCACTTCTCATTTACAAACATGACCTGGCCAAGAGGCTACAGGAAAAAATAAGAACATAATGTACAGCTGTACATAGTCAAACACATAACACTTAGAACAAGCAGCTAAATAAAAATAAAAAAGACAACAAAGAGGAAAAAGAAAACGAATAGAGTGCTTAAATAAGTGTGTAAATATGGTTCATGATTGTCAGCAGGAAAAAGAGTCAACTATGTAATTTTCGAGGTTTTGCTTAAAGGTGGAGATTGGGATCAGAGATGTAAGTTTCAGGGTATTTTGTAGTATGTTCCAGTCGTGTACTGATGCAAAGCGGAAGGCATTATGTCCAAAGGTAGTAGAAGTAGGGGGGATACTAAATTTAATCAAATTACTTGATCTTGTGTGATAGGTGTTATAAGCGGCATGAAATAGGGATGACAAATAGAGAGGTGCCTTGCCCAGAATTGTCTTATATATGAAGAGAAACCAATGATGGAGCCGCCGGGTATGAAGGGAGGGCCAACCCACCAGTTTATACAGGTCGCAGTGATGAGTGTGATAGGGTGCATTTGTGGCAAAACGGATGGCTGAATGATGGATTGTGTCAAGTTTTTTTAGAGCTGTGTTTGGTGCCACTCTTGTGTGTGTTAAACACAATCTACTTAATACAGACAACTTCATTATAAAGATAAATAACAAATCCAAAAAAATATATGATTATAATCTATGACAAAAAAAGCCATTACAAACTATATTAGTGGTAAATACACATTGCTCTTTGTATTGTTGTAAAATACTAGGGATGAGCGAGTACAGCATTATCTGTATCTGTATCTGTATCTGTTAACCATATGAATTATCTGTATCTGTATCTGTATCTGTACTCGGACTGGGCGGGGCCTAACCCGGAAGTGGGTCGGGTAGTCTTGAAATGGGCGGGGCTTTAACCGGTATGTTATTTTAAGCATGCAATTGATATGGGTTGATCTGAAATTGCTTTATTTTTTTGCTGATAAGAAATAAAACTATTTACATGACAGCATCAGCATTGAGCTTCAGATCAATGGTTTTGATCACGATAACAAACGAACTACAAAACAAGTTTTGCAACAATGAATACAACACATGTGGCTGCAATTATGAAGTAAAATGTAATGAACAAGAGTATTCATCTCAACTACGGCTGGGTGATATGGACCAAAAGTCATATCCCAATATATTTAGGCTGAATTTCGATATACAAAATATATCCCGATATTTTTTCTGCAAAGTGAGAGCAAATGTTCAGTCAAAGCCAAATATGACATGTCACAAGTATAGTTTTATTGAAACTTGAACATTTGCCAAACCAAATGAATAAATAATAAACAGGTTTCTTCACCTTAGGGCTGCATGATTAGCTATGACAAAAATCTTCATTGCAGATTATTCCCTTGGAATTGTAATTGTGATTTATTAATTGGTTTATTTATTTTGTTAATACAACGTTGGTATGAGCCATTACAGTCATTTAAAAAAATATAAAAAATAACACAAAGAAAAATAGGGGCATTAAGGGGTTAATATAGAAACGACAGTTACTATGGTGAATAGTGAATACACAATACTAACAAGAACTGTTTATGAAACATGGAAACTGCTCTGGTGAATAGAATGAAAATCATAACTGCATTGCTTTTATTTCGTGTAATTTACAACGTAACGGTGTTGCATGCTCGTATAGTTTCTTTTGCACTTTATACAGAGGCGATCCAGCGCGCGCAGCCGCATTTGCGCGTGCAATTGAGTGTGCGCTACGACTAACGTTACAGTATAACGGGTGACAGGACAGAAAGTCCGTTTTGCTGAGGTGAAAGACTTTATTTCATAACATAACATGCTTTAATCAAGCACGCAAAGTGGAAAAGGAGTGGCTGGGGCGCGGGGAGCAGTGCAGAGAGCTCTGGATCAGCACTCAGCAGCTTGCTTGGAGCAAGGATCACAGCGCAAACCTGAATAGCCTATATCGGTATGCAATATGGTTTAATTACATATCACATTTAAAAATATATATATATTTTTATATTGATATATCGCTCAGCCTTAATCTCAACATAACTTTTTTTTTTTTTTATCCGAGCACAGATATTGACTCGTATTACTCGTATAATATTCGTACTCGACAAAAGTGCTTTATCCGTACCGGATACTCGTTTCAGCCGAGTATCCGGCTCAACTCTATAAAATACATTCATGAAAAACAAGATAACAAAAATCAAAAAGATAAATTATTTTAGATAGAGCCATGGCTGCTATAAAATTGAGACAACATGTTTTAAATGTATAGCAGAGATGTTAAATGAGGCAGCAACATACAAACTTTCTAGAACAACATGGACCTGGACCTGGATAGCTGGTTTTTATGGAGGACAGTGAAGAGGAAGAGGGTGCAAATCAAACAGCTCATTCTCAGACTGCACAGCAAACAGCTTAAGTTTTTAGTGCTTTGTTTGAGGTTTTTAGTGCTCTGTCCTATCTTTTATCAACACATAATAGATAGAACAGAACAAGAAAGGCAATTAATAATCTGTCATTGCATTATGATATGAAAGGCTCAGTACAGTGTGGCACAAAACGCTTATGCGCATCCCGAGTGGAGAATGATGCGCTTAAAGCCACATGGAGTTACAGCGCACAGCGCATCGAGTCCGCATTGATGCAAGCTCTACAATACACTTCTTTTCGACAGTCAAAGTGGGGGTTATGTTTTTGCACGTCATACAGAATAACCCTAAAGGCACCAAGGTGGCGGTGCCACCGGCTTTATATTAAATATAAATATAGCTGTGAGCAGCGATAAAGGGCCAAAGCCGGCGGTACCACCATCCCGGTGCCTTTAGGTAACTAAAGGCATCAGGGTTGCGGTGCCACCGGCTTGGGCCCGCAATCGCTGCTCGCAGCTATATTTTGTATTATCATTTAAGATATCTGTAACATAATTGTGACTAGTCGAAATGACAGAGTATGGCAAGCCGCTTTAACATTTAATCATGAAAGGGCCAAAGCCTTCGGCACCGCCACCCGGGTGCCTTTAGGTAACTAAAGGAACCGGGGTTGCGGTGCCTCCGGCTTGGGCCCGCCATCGCTGCTCGCAGCTATATTTAGGGCCCAAGCCCTGAAAGGGCGAAGGCCCTATTGTTTTCCTTCCGATTATTAGGGCCCAAGCCCTGAAAGGGCGAAGGCCCTATTGTTTTCCTAAGGATTATTAGGGCCCAAGCCCTGAAAGGGCGAAGGCCCTATTGTTTTCCTTGGGATTATTTTTCTTTACTATTATTATTAGGGCCCAAGCCCTGAAAGGGCGAAGGCCCTATTGTTTTCCTTGCGATTATTTTTCTTCTCTATTATTATTATAATAATTATTATTTTACTACCTTTTGGGCACTTTTGGGGCCCTTAACGTGCTCGAAAACTCTTGAAACTTTGCACACGGGTCAGAACCCGCGGCCATCAGAGCCGGGCTGAAGCTGGTACCTGGGCGTGGCAGGGGGGCTCGTCAGCGCCCCCTGGAACGGGGTCCGAACACTCGGTCCATAACTCAAACACGCTTGCATGTAATAATATGAAACTCGGTACACATGTTGATCTCATCGTTTCATCTATACCTCGCGCTCTTACTTTTTACCCCAGCCCAACAGGAAGTCGGCTATTGAGGTTTGTTTGTAAAACGCTCGCAATGGTATTTGAAATACTCCTCCTAGAGCTTTGATCCACATTCGACGAAACTCGGTCAGCGTGAAGTCAAGACATTGAGGATGAAAGTTTGCGAGGGGATTTTTGATATCTCGAACGGTTTGTCCGTGGCGAGGAAACGAAATCATGGCGAGAAACGTGAAACAGGAAGTGTGTTATAACTTCAGCATACATTAACTGATCTTGATGAAACTTCAGCAGTGTGCTCGCTGTAAGAGGACGATCACATGGATGTGACTATTGTGAGTAAAAGTTATAGCGCCACCAACTGGCAGCAGGAAGTGTGTCACTTTCAAAATGCTTTGAAATCACCCTTTTATTTTTACCCGATTTGCTTCAAACTTCATCTGTATAATGTAAACATACGGCAGATGTAGACCTGTGAATGGATTCTTGATATCTTTGAAACTGTTGCCGTGGCGACGCATCAAACTTTGCCCTTCTTTTAGGATGCTTTTAGGATGCTTTTGAGACCCTTAGCATGCTTCAAATTGCATGAAACTCGACAGACACATCACATTTATTAGCCAGTAGACATGTGCAAAGTTGCAGAAACGGGCGTGGTGAGGGCTCAGTAGCGCCACCTTTTGACAAAAGTGGGGTGGTTAGTTTTAACTAGAGTTACAAAAATTGGTATGTATATTGTACTCCTCGAGCCGGACAACTTTCTAATTGACACTTATTAGCTAGGACCCACAGAAACTCAGATATTTTTGTTTGAATATGGCCACTCTGAGCCTTTGGCTGGCTGGCTGGCTGTCTGTGTGTGTGTGTGTGTGCAGGGGGAGGGGGCTTAACCATTTCACTGCTGTGTGTATGACCTGCATAAAGAAAATACATTTCTCAAGCCTGGTATTTTTTAAATAAGTTTTTATTTTTATTTTTTATAAGTAAAGGCATATAACTAGTTTAATTGTAGTGAATTGACAATAGTTTTATATAATTAGTTTATTAATCAGATTAACTTGGTCAATAAACTTGGTCTGAAAATTTGGTCCATAAATCAAACACACTTGCATGTAATAATATGAAACTTGGTACACATATAGATCTCATCGTTTCATATATACTTCACACTCTTACTTTTTACCCCAGCCCAACAGGAAGTTGGCTATTTAGGGTTGTGTTTAAAACACATGCAATGTAATTTAAATTATTGCTCCTAGAGCACTGAACCAAATTCGACGAAACTCGATCAGCGTGAAGTCAAGACATTAAGGATGAAAAAGTGCCACGGGATTTTTGATATCTCGAACGGTTTGGCCGTGGCGAGGAAACGAAATTATGGCGAGAAACATGGAACAGGATGTGTGTTATAACTTCAGCATACATTAACTGATCTTGACGAAACTTCAGCAGTGTTTTCGCTGTAAGAGACCGATCACATGGATGTGACTATTGTGAGTCAAAGTTATAGCGCCACCAACTGGCAGCAGGAAGTGTGTCACTTTCAAAATGCCGTGGCAACGAAACAAACTTTAACATTATTTTTTAATGCTTTTGGGACTCTTAGCTTGCTTGAAATTGCTTGAAACTCAACAGATACATCACATTTATTAGCCAATAGACATGTGCAACTATGGCAAAAGATTAAAGTAATGTCAAAAAAGTAAACACTAAAAGCCTCATATCTTCTAAAAATGTAATTATACATCATTTGTTTCTAAATTAAATTATACAAATATTATAACTTCCCCAATTTTTCCTTTTTTTTCATTTAAGAATTGTGTTTACGTTCAAAAACAGCCAGAATTGTTGTAAAATTCATAAAAAAATAATAATCTGAGTCATACGTAGTGCTATACTGCCCTCTTGTGTTCAATATCAGGTAGGCCTATTGTGTATATTCCCACCGGTTAATCAACGTGTGACTCCGCTGGGACTTGGGAGCTTTTAAATCGCTTACTTAAAACCGAAAGTCAAAATACGGATGTCCGCACAAGACATTAATGGTGTGGAGTAGAGCGAGCATTTTAAATAAATTCCTATTAAGTAGGATTGAACTAAACAGAAAGAATGTTCACTCTGTTCTGCTGGTTCCTCGCTGGTGGATCATATGATTACTTTGTCATAATCTATGACAAAAATGCTATTATAAACCATATTAATAATAGATAATACACATTGCTCTTATTTTTGAAAAATACATTCATGAAAAACAAGATAACAAAAATCATTAAAAAAAAATATAGCCATGGCTGCTATAAAGCAACATATAATTGAAAGGCAATTAATAATCTGTCATTACGTCACTGCATTATGATATTACGGCTCCAATACGGTGCAGCACAAAGCACTTATGTGCATCCCGAGCGGAGAATGATGTGCTTGAAGCCACATGAAGTTACAGCGCATTGAGTCCGTATTGAAAAGTTCAAAGCACAAAGGAAATACATATTTATGAACAGTGTATTATACATTATCTATCTATGCAATAGTTTATTGAGCCTTTTCTTTTAAAGGTTTTAAATTTCAGTTACTGTGTGCGTGAAGAACAATTATAGTGCTCTGACTCTAGTGTTGTGATCTAACCGACAGCGTCCGACACCCGGTAGAAAGTAACACGATTAAGTTACAGCAATAAAGTCCAGCAAGAAAAAGTTTCTTCATTCGAAAATATAGACCTTTAGACCTTTATCTTAAAGATCCAGTATAATAGGATTAACATTGAATCATTGAAGATCGTTTCATCATTGACTGTAACCGAATGTGACGTGCTGTTTGAATGCTGAATGGAGAATGACTGACAGGCGCAGAGAGGGAAAAGTTTGTGTTCTTGAATTTAATGACTTAAATATTAATTTCTATATCACATAATAGCTTCAGAACACTAATAATACAGTACACAAAAACTTTATGGTACTTTAGAAAGTTTTTGTGCCTTTGTGCCTAACAGAATAGTATATGCACAATATAGAATTTGAATCAGCCTCGTCAAAGATGGCAGTGTCAGAGCCGATACCGATCCTGAGTATCTAATCGGCGCACTTCTTTTCAACAGTCAAATTGAAATTGAAATTGCTTGAAACTCAACAGATACATCACATTTATTAGCCAGTAGACGTGCAAAGTTTCAGAAACGGGCAATGTGCAAGGACTAAATAGCGCCACCTTTTGACAAAAGTGGGGTTGTTAGTTTTATCTACAGTTACAAAAATCGGTATATACATTGTACTCCTCAAGCCGGACAACTTTCTAATACATAGTCATTAGCTCGGACCAAGAGGAAGTCAGATATTTTGGTTTGAATATGGTGAGCCTCTCTCTGAGCCTACGTCCCTGTATGGCAAGCCCTTTTAACATTTAAAAGCTAAGTTTGCCTGTCCGGAATTAACATTGTAGATATCAACAACGTCTTTCTGTCTATTCGTAATTACATTTTGGATAGTTTGTATTATCATTTAAGACATCTGTAACATAATTGTGACTAGTCGAAATGACAGAGTATGGCAAGCCGTTTTAACATTTAATCATAAAAGGGCCAAAGCCTTCGGCACCGCTACCCGGGTGCCTTTAGGTAACTAAAGGAACCGGGGTTGCGGTGCCACCGGCTTGGGCCCGCCATCGCTGCTCGCAGCTATATTTATTATAATAATTATTATTTTACTACCTTTTGGGCACTTTTGGGGCCCTTAACGTGCTCGAAAACTCTTGAAACTTTGCACACGGGTCAGAACCCGCGGCCATCAGAGCCGGGCTGAAGATGGTACCCGGGCGTGGCAGGGCAGCTCGTCAGCGCCCCCTGGAACGGGGTCCGAACACTTGGTCCATAACTCAAACACGCTTGTATGTAATAATATGAAACTCGGTACACACGTTGATCTCATCGTTTCATCTATACCTCGCGCTCTTACTTTTTACCCCAGCCCAACAGGAATTTGGCTATTGAGGTTTGTTTGTAAAACGCTCGCAATGGAATGTCAAATACTCCTCCTAGAGCTTTGATCCACATTCGACGAAACTCGGTCAGCGTGAAGTCAAGACATTGAGGATGAAAGTTTGCGAGGGGATTTTTTATATCTCGAACAGTTTGTCCGTGGCGAGGAAACGAAATCATGGCGAGAAACGTGAAACAGGAAGTGTGTTATAACTTCAGCATACATTAACTGATCTTGATGAAACTTCAGCAGTGTGTTCGCTGTAAGAGGACGATCACATGGATGTGACTATTGTGAGTCAAAGTTATAGCGCCACCAACTGGCAGCAGGAAGTGTGTCACTTTCAAAATGCTTAGATATCACCCTTTTATTTTTACCCGATTTGCTTCAAACTTCATATGTATAATGTAAACATACGGCAGATGTAGACCTGTGAATGGATTCTTGATATCTTTGAAACTGTTGCCGTGGCGACGCATCAAACTTTACCCTTCTTTTAGGATGCTTTTAGGATGCTTTTGAGACCCTTAGCATGCTTCAAATTGCATGAAACTCGACAGACACATCACATTTATTAGCCAGTAGACATGTGCAAAGTTGCAGAAACGGGCGTGGTGAGGGCTCAGTAGCGCCACCTTTTGACAAAAGTGGGGTGGTTAGTTTTAACTAGAGTTACAAAAATTGGTATGTATATTGTACTCCTCGAGCCGGACAACTTTTTAATTGACACTTATTAGCTAGGACCCACAGAAACTCAGATATTTTTGTTTGAATATGGCCACTCTGAGCCTTTGGCTGGCTGGCTGGCTGTCTGTGTGTGTGTGTGTGTGTGCAGGGGGAGGGGGCTTAACCATTTCACTGCTGTGTGTATGACCTGCATAAAGAAAATACATTTCTCAAGCCTGGTATTTTTTAAATAAGTTTTTATTTTTATTTTTTATAAGTAAAGGCATATAACTAGTTTAATTGTAGTGAATTGACAATAGTTTTATATAATTAGTTTATTAATCAGATTAACTTGGTCAATAAACTTGGTCTGAAAATTTGGTCCATAAATTAAACACACTTGCATGTAATAATATGAAACTTGGTACACATATAGATCTCATCGTTTCATATATACTTCACACTCTTACTTTTTACCCCAGCCCAACAGGAAGTTGGCTATTTAGGGTTGTGTTTAAAACACATGCAATGTAATTTAAATTATTGCTCCTAGAGCACTGAACCAAATTCGACGAAACTCGATCAGCGTGAAGTCAAGACATTAAGGATGAAAAAGTGCCACGGGATTTTTGATATCTCGAACGGTTTGGCCGTGGCGAGGAAACGAAATTATGGCGAGAAACATGGAACAGGATGTGTGTTATAACTTCAGCATACATTAACTGATCTTGATGAAACTTCAGCAGTGTTTTCGCTGTAAGAGACCGATCACATGGATGTGACTATTGTGAGTCAAAGTTATAGCGCCACCAACTGGCAGCAGGAAGTGTGTCACTTTCAAAATGCCGTGGCAACGAAACAAACTTTAACATTATTTTTTGATGCTTTTGGGACTCTTAGCTTGCTTGAAATTGCTTGAAACTCAACAGATACATCACATTTATTAGCCAATAGACATGTGCAACTATGGCAAAAGATTAAAGTAATGTCAAAAAAGTAAACACTAAAAGCCTCATATCTTCTAAAAATGTAATTATACATCATTTGTTTCTAAATTAAATTATACAAATATTATAACTTGGTCTTGCTCAATCTGAGCCTGCTGTCTTTGCCTGTCTGTGTATGTGTGTGTGTTTGTAGGGGGAGGGGTATTAACCATTTCACTCCTGTGTGTATGGCCTGCATAAAAAATAAATGCCTTAAGCCTGGTATTTTTTTAAATAAGTTTTTTATTTTTTTATAAGTAAAGGCATATAACCAGTTTAATTGTAGTGCATTAATAGTTTTATATAATTAGTTTATTAATTAAATTAACTTGGTCCATAAACTTGATCTGAAAATTTGGTCCATAAATCAAACACACTTGCATGTAATAATATGACTTGAGTGTTAATCACATCATGTTTTCAGTTTGAATATAAAATATATAAATTATGTAAAAAAAAATAAAGTTGATCCAGCTGGAGCGCAGGCTGAGAATAGCGCTGTCATGACTGGATCAGAGATCATCAGTCATGCCTTCTCATACCTTACGCGCACACCACGCCCACTTACATCAGATCACATCAACATGTCAGCCGGAGGGATAACGAGGGTCGTCGTCGCTTTTGGATTCAAGAATTTCTTACAACAAGATGGCAAAAGAACAGCGCTTTGCAAGACATGCAACGTTAAGATCGACAGTCAGATGACAACCTCCAATTTCGTCCGTCATTTGAAGAGCCATATTCTGCCCAGTAAGTGCTTGTCAATTTGTTAATGTTATCTGGTTAGCTCGTTCGTAGTTAGCTAGCTAATGTAAGTTAAAGGAGAACTCCGGCGCAAAATTACACATTGTTACCTAGTCAACCGTTATCTGAGATTTGTTTTCATGACTGCCGAATGTAAATAGTTTTATCTATAAAAACAGTTTAGCCTATAAGTGACGTCCGACATTCTGCATATTGTGTTATTTTGTTAAGCCCCACTAAAGGCATAAAAAACTGTAAAGCACAATCAAGTTTTCACACTATATTCCAAGACTTCTAAAGTCATTCAATAGCTTAATGTGTGGTAAAATTAATATTTTAGTCTCTAAGTTAAAGTTAACGGAAAGTCATCTCGCCTCAGTCATTCTCCATGCATCAGCATTAGCGCGTCGCGTTCGGTTGCGACAGTAACACGACGACACTCTCTTCAAGATCAATGTTCCCAATATTATACTTTCTTTGTAGATAAGGCATAAAGGTCTATGATTTGCATAAAATGACTATCTTGCTGGAGTGGAGTTTATTGCCCTTTAGAATACACTAAGCATTAGTGCTGCACGATTAATTATATCGCAGTCGTAATAGCGATCTCAAACCTATGCAATTATATAACGCAAAATGCCGCGATTTTAAATGAAATAAACAAAGTAGGGCTATTAGCGCAGCATCTCTTCTTTTTTGTCATCCTTTGACTAGTGTTACAAGATCCCCCTCTTATTGGTTCAAATGCCTTTTCGCATTTTGCACGACAAGAAGTGAAAAGCTGCCTGTGAGTGCCCTAGATTAGAATAGATGAGACTCGCATAATGCGCATGCACTGACCGTGTGCCAGCCCAGAATAAACAGTTCTCTTTCGAGCTTGAACGAACAATAGCACACACAATTATGCCAAAATGTGAGAGTTGTGAGTTGTGCTATGAGGCGCGTGTGAGATCCGCGTCTCGGCAACGGGTGCTCTTAAAGGGCCAGCAGCGAATAAAGCGTTCTTTCAGTAAAGTTAAAAGAACAAAGGGAAATTAGAAAATTACTCACTGATCTTGAGTAAAGAACTTTTGTAGCTTTAATAAGGATTATTATATATATAATTTATGATTCAGGCAGCGCAGACTGTTTGATAACTTTATTCAATTTCTGTACCTGTTAAGACAGGAAGGGCACAGGTAAATATGTTTTTTATTATGGGTTTATGTGGGGATTGTTTGAAGTTCACTTAATTTAAAAGCTGTTATATATTTTTTTTAAGCCTAATAATTTTTTAAAAAGTTGATGGCTTTCAATTGATGGAATCACTGTAATGTTGGTTTGGTTGATGGTTTATTGATCATTATAGGTGTTATCAATCATTTATTGTTGTTGTTGTTTTTAGTTTGAGTTGAGAAATAAACATTAATCTGTGTGTGCATTTTACTTTAGAACCAAGCAAGTTGGACTCATGAAACCATTTTATTATATCGGAGTCGCAAATCGCAATTGCAATATTGGCTCAATAATGGCAATATGACATTTTCCCAAATCGTGCAGCCCTACTAAGCATAGATTATAGATACCATCCCTTCGCTATGTTCTTTTCAATGTGAAGCGTTGCGTGCTGTGACTTGGTGTTGCTTCAAGTGCATCGTTCTGCACACGGGATGCGCATGATTGCTTATAATACTTTGGGGAGACAAGGGGGCGTGGCCTAAGGGAATATCACTCGTGATGTTAAGTGATGTTACCCCGCCATCGCTGATACAACCTTTAGCAGTCATGTTTTTGCTTCTTGAGAGAGAGAGAAAGTGTGTGTGTGTGAGCAGTGGCGGTTCTAGGCGGGGGCCTGGGGGGGCCAGTGCCCCTGCGACAACAAGCTTGGACCCCCTTGTGGCCCCCCTAAATGTGGAGTCAGTGTGAAATATTTTTTTTATAGTGTGTCACGCATTGAGCATGACAGTCACTCGTTTCAGTCTTTTGTCTCACACTCCCGTCACACATTGTATTTCTCATGCGGAAAAACTTAATAATATATTTAATATACGCAATTTCTCTGGCCGCGCCGCTCTCACGTGAGAATCAAGCGCGTCTCGCCTGGAGTTCAGCAGTCGACCCTGCTACGCATCAGCCAATCAAAAAAAGAGAAGTGCTACTTAATAGCCAATCAGAAAAGGGCACTATTGTATCTGGGTAAAATTTAACGCAACAACCAATGAAAAAAAGCATATCCTGGAATTGTTCATATGATTCTGTTACAACATCTTCCGAAAGTTTCTTCACCCGTCCCACAGATGAAACTAATCACTGGAGCTCCGAACATCACTTGGAGCACGGAGTAAGTCATGATCTCCTGTTTTAATGTTACAACAAATTCACAACTTGTTTGACAAAAACTATGACAACTTGACTGATGTAAGATGAATCTTTCCCGTAGCGTAAGCTAGCTTACGCAATGCTCGTTCCCTCATCTAGAGAGAACCGAGGTTACGTTAGGTAATCGATTCGTTTCCCATTTAATTAGTATCAGTCTGTAACTTAGACAACAGTTTTACAGCCTGTTCACTGACAACACCTGCTCAGAACAAGTAGTCTAGGCCTAGTCATCTTATTACACGAATCACGATGACTGACATATTGTCACATTATAAACATCTCTCTCTCCAAATAGGCTTAATAATTTTATTAGCACTAGATAAATTAAAGTGTATTGCATAGTCGATATTATAGGTCACTTTTAAAATCATGTCATATTTTATAATTATATCCTGGCCAAGGATGCATTAATTATTGCTTCTGTCTTTCAAAGATGTCAGGAAAAAAACAATTATAAAAAAGCTCATTCACCCTGAGAGGAAAGCCCCCTAAAAAGGCCAGTTTAGAGGATAATTTGCTGATCTTTTTGCAAAAAAAAAAAAAAAAAACCCACAAAAATCGTAGATTAATTTGTAAAAATTATATATATATATATATATATATATATATATATATACTGTATATTCAATGTAAAAAAATAAAATGGAAATTCAAATACAGACTGATATATGTAATGCAAATGTAAAAATATAATGCAAATGCAAATTGTTGGATAATTATAAACATGGTATTTTGCTTATTTATGCATTCAGTGCAGTGCAGAAAATGATAAGGTCTAAATGTAACTGGCCCCTCTAACAGTACAACTGGCCCCAGCTTGGCCCCCCCAGTTGAAATGGTCTAGAACCGCCACTGTGTGTGTGTGTGAGAGAGAGAGAGAGAGAGAGAGAGAGAGAGAGAGAGAGAGAGAGGAGAAATGTAACAAAGTTTAATATTGTTTGTAAACTGTGTTTGAGAGAGAGGAAGGTGTTCAGAGAGTCTGTAGGATGTTAAGCTGTTATTTGTTTTATGGACTCAATGTTGAAAATTTAAAACATTTCAAACACACTGTTGGCAGAAGTGAAAAATAAATAATTTTATGAAGTTACAATTTAGTTTGATTCCATGGTGTATTTTACTGAACATGAGTATTTACAATGCAAATTATTGTAATTTACTGGCAAATACTTATCTTGTCTTTTCATTTTATTAAGATCAGATTCTGCATGTAAAATTAAAATAATAAGGTGACTTGACTTGCACTTGACTTAACCTACTACAAGACTTGACTTGACTTGACATAGCCTGTGACTTGACTTGACTTGCCCCCCCCCAAAAAAATACTTGGGACTTACTTGAGACTTGACGGTTAAGACTTGAGACTTACTTGAGACTTGCGTGACCTGCGCCCATCTCTGCTCTAAGTTTTAAGACAGTTCAAATGGAAGTTGGGAATTATGTGTTGTTTGAATAAATCTCCTAGGAGAAATACATCAAATTACAACGCATGTGTTTACCAATCACCACCATACTCGGTGTGCATGAAGTCAAGACATTGAGGATGCTCAATTCCGGACGGATTTTTGATATCTCGAACGGTTTGGCCGTGGCGAGGAAAATAATTTTATGACTAAAAAAGGACACATAAAATGTGTTAACTTTGCTCGTTTTACCTACAGTTACAAAACATGCCACGTATATTGTTCTTGTCAAGCCGATCAACTTTCTAATTAACAGTAAGAAGCTCAGACCAAAAGAAAGTCAGATATTGCAGTTTGGATGTGTATCTTGTCTCTATCAGTGTCTGTATGGGGAAGAGGGAGGGGGGGGGGGGTTGCTGGTGTCTGCGTTTATGTGTGTGTGTGTGTGGCTGACTGTAGATTTTTTCTGCAAGTCCTTATCTTTTTGCATAACAATTTTGTATTTTTTTAAATGACAAAATATGCATATAACCCTAATCTTTTAAATGTATAGTTTGCTTTAAATAAAAGTAAGATAAATTGGTAAACTACAAATTGGTAATTGAAGCTGAATGAATTTAAAATTAATGTGCTATATTTCAATACATTTGCTTTCCTTAATATTGTAAAACACTAACCTCATTTATATGTGTGTGTGTGTGTGTGTTTGTATGTATATATATTTTGCAAAGCCCTCACTGATGCAAGCTCTTCTGCACACTTCTCTTCGACAGTCAATGCGGAGGTTAAGTTTTTGCACGTCGTGCAGAATAACCCTCTTTATATATATATATATATATATATATATATATATATATATACTTAAAAAAGCGGGGGTTAAGTTTTTGCACGTCGTGCAGAATAACACTAAAGGCACCATATATATACTTAAAAGTGGGGTTGTTAGTTTTATCTACAGTTACAAAAATCGGTATATACATTGTACTCCTCAAGCCGTACAACTTTCTAATACATAGTCATTAGCTCAGACCAAGAGGAAGTCAGATATTTTGGTCTGAATATGGTGAGCCTCTCTCTGAGCCTACGTCCCTGTATGGCAAGCCCTTTTAACATTTAAAAGCTAAGTTTGCCTGTCCGGAATTAACATTGTAGATATCAACAAAGTCTTTCTGTCTAGTCGTTACACTTTGGATAGTTTGTATTATCATTTAAGATATCTGTAACATAATTGTGACTAGTCGAAATGACAGAGTATGGCAAGCCGTTTTAACATTTAATCATGAAAGGGCCAAAGCCTTCGGCGCCGCCACCCGGGTGCCTTTAGGTAACTAAAGGAACCGGGGTTGCGGTGCCTCCGGCTTGGGCCCGCCATCGCTGCTCGCAGCTATATTTTATTATTATTATTTTGTAACCTTTTGGGCATTTTTGGGGCCCTTAACGTGCTCGAAAACTCTTGAAACTTTGCACATGGGTCAGAACCCGCGGCCATCAGAGCCGGCCTGAAGCTTGTACCCGGGCGTGGCAGGGCGGCTCGTCAGCGCCCCCTGGAACGGGGTACGAACACTTGGTCCATAACTCAAACACGTTTGTATGTAATAATATGAAACTCTGTGCACATGTTGATCTCATAGTTTCATCTATACCTCGCGCTTTTACTTTTTACCCCAGCCCAACAGGAAGTCGGCTATTGAGGTTTGTTTGTAAAACGCTCGCAATGGAATGTTAAATACTCCTCCTAGAGCTTTGATCCAAATTCGACAAAACTCGGTCAGCATGAAGTCAAGACATTGAGGATGAAAGTTTGCGAGGGGATTTTTGATATCTCGAACGGTTTGGCCGTGGCGAGGAAACGAAATCATGGCGAGAAACGTGAACCAGGAAGTGTGTTATAACTTCAGCATACATTAACTGATCTTGATGAAACTTCAGCAGTGTGTTCGCTGTAAGAGGACGATCACATGGATGTGACTATTGTGAGTCAAAGTTATAGCGCCACCAACTGGCAGCAGGAAGTGTGTCACTTTCAAAATGCTTTGATATCACCCTTTTATTTTTACCCGATTTGCTTCAAACGTCATCTGTATAATGTAAACATACGGCAGATGTAGACCTGTGAATGGATTCTTGATATCTTTGAAACTGTTGCCGTGGCGACGCATCAAACGTTACCATTCTTTTAGGATGCTTTTGAGACCCTTAGCATGCTTGAAATTGCATGAAACTCGACAGACACATCACATTTATTAGCCAGTAGACACGTGCAAAGTTTCAGAAACGGGCGTGGTGAGGGCTCAGTAGCGCCACCTTTTGACAAAAGTGGGGTTGTTAGTTTTATCTACAGTTACAAAAATCGGTATGTATATTGTACTCCTCGAGCCGGACAACTTTCTAATTGACACTCATTAGCTAGGACCCACAGAAAGTCAGATATGTTT
Source organism: Pimephales promelas (assembly GCF_988280905.1). NCBI lineage: Eukaryota > Metazoa > Chordata > Actinopteri > Cypriniformes > Leuciscidae > Pimephales > Pimephales promelas. Next base: position 9,667,821 of record NC_142790.1, on the reverse strand, counting down.
GTTTGAATGTGGTCTTGCTCAATCTGAGCCTGCTGTCTTTGCCTGTCTGTGAATGTGTGTGTGTTTGTAGGGGGAGGGGTATTAACCATTTCACTCCTGTGTGTATGGCCTGCATAAAAAATAAATGCCTTAAGCCTGGTATTTTTTTAAATAAGTTTTTTATTTTTTTATAAGTAAAGGCATATAACCAGTTTAATTGTAGTGCATTAATAGTTTTATATAATTAGTTTATTAATTAAATTAACTTGGTCCATAAACTTGATCTAAAAATTTGGTCCATAAATCAAACACACTTGCATGTAATAATATGACTTGAGTGTTAATCACATCATGTTTTCAGTTTGAATATAAAATATATAAATTATGTAAAAAAAAATAAAGTTGATCCAGCTGGAGCGCAGGCTGAGAATAGCGCTGTCATGACTGGATCAGAGATCATCAGTCATGCCTTCTCATACCTTACGCGCACACCACGCCCACTTACATCAGATCACATCAACATGTCAGCCGGAGGGATAACGAGGGTCGTCGTCGCTTTTGGATTCAAGAATTTCTTACAACAAGATGGCAAAAGAACAGCGCTTTGCAAGACATGCAACGTTAAGATCGCGGACAGTCAGATGACAACCTCCAATTTCGTTCGTCATTTGAAGAGCCATATTCTGCCCAGTAAGTGCTTGTCAATTTGTTAATGTTATCTGGTTAGCTCGTTCGTAGTTAGCTAGCTAATGTAAGTTAAAGGAGAACTCCGGCGCAAAATTACACATTGTTACCTAGTCAACCGTTATCTGAGATTTGTTTTCATGACTGCCGAATGTAAATAGCCTAGTTTTATCTATAAAAACAGTTTAGCCTATAAGTGACGTCCGACATTCTGCATATTGTGTTATTTTGTTAAGCCCCACTAAAGGCATAAAAAACTGTAAAGCACAATCAAGTTTTCACACTATATTCCAAGACTTCTAAAGTCATTCAATAGCTTAATGTGTGGTAAAATTAATATTTTAGTCTCTAAGTTAAAGTTAACGGAAAGTCATCTCGCCTCAGTCATTCTCCATGCATCAGCATTAGCGCGTCGCGTTCGGTTGCGACAGTAACACGACGACACTCTCTTCAAGATCAATGTTCCCAATATTATACTTTATTTGTAGATAAGGCATAAAGGTCTATGATTTGCATAAAATGACTATCTTGCTGGAGTGGAGTTTATTGCCCTTTAGAATACACTAAGCATTAGTGCTGCACGATTAATTATATCGCAGTCGTAATAGCGATCTCAAACCTATGCAATTATATAACGCAAAATGCCGCGATTTTAAATGAAATAAACAAAGTAGGGCTATTAGCGCAGCATCTCTTCTTTTTTGTCATCCTTTGACTAGTGTTACAAGATCCCCCTCTTATTGGTTCAAATGCCTTTTCGCATTTTGCACGACAAGAAGTGAAAAGCTGCCTGTGAGTGCCCTAGATTAGAATAGATGAGACTCGCATAATGCGCATGCACTGACCGTGTGCCAGCCCAGAATAAACAGTTCTCTTTCGAGCTTGAACGAACAATAGCACACACAATTATGCCAAAATGTGAGAGTTGTGAGTTGTGCTATGAGGCGCGTGTGAGATCCGCGTCTCGGCAACGGGTGCTCTTAAAGGGCCAGCAGCGAATAAAGCGTTCTTTCAGTAAAGTTAAAAGAACAAAGGGAAATTAGAAAATTACTCACTGATCTTGAGTAAAGAACTTTTGTAGCTTTAATAAGGATTATTATATATATAATTTATGATTCAGGCAGCGCAGACTGTTTGATAACTTTATTCAATTTCTGTACCTGTTAAGACAGGAAGGGCACAGGTAAATATGTTTTTTATTATGGGTTTATGTGGGGATTGTTTGAAGTTCACTTAATTTAAAAGCTGTTATATATTTTTTTTAAGCCTAATAATTTTTTAAAAAGTTGATGGCTTTCAATTGATGGAATCACTGTAATGTTGGTTTGGTTGATGGTTTATTGATCATTATAGGTGTTATCAATCATTTATTGTTGTTGTTGTTGTTTTTAGTTTGAGTTGAGAAATAAACATTAATCTGTGTGTGCATTTTACTTTAGAACCAAGCAAGTTGGACTCATGAAACCATTTTATTATATCGGAGTCGCAAATCGCAATTGCAATATTGGCTCAATAATGGCAATATAACATTTTCCCAAATCGTGCAGCCCTACTAAGCATAGATTATAGATACCATCCCTTCGCTATGTTCTTTTCAATGTGAAGCGTTGCGTGCTGTGACTTGGTGTTGCTTCAAGTGCATCATTCTGCACACGGGATGCGCATGATTGCTTATAATACTTTGGGGAGACAAGGGGGCGTGGCCTAAGGGAATATCACTCGTGATGTTAAGTGATGTTACCCCGCCATCGCTGATACAACCTTTAGCAGTCATGTTTTTGCTTCTTGAGAGAGAGAGAAAGTGTGTGTGTGCGTGTGTGTGAGCAGTGGCGGTTCTAGGCGGGGGCCTGGGGGGGCCAGTGCCCCTGCGACAACAAGCTTGGACCCCCTTGTGGCCCCCCTAAATGTGGAGTCAGTGTGAAATATTTTTTTTATAGTGTGTCACGCATTGAGCATGACAGTCACTCGTTTCAGTCTTTTGTCTCACACTCCCGTCACACATTGTATTTCTCATGCGGAAAAACTATTAATAATATATTTAATATACGCAATTTCTCTGGCCGCGCCGCTCTCACGTGAGAATCAAGCGCGTCTCGCCTGGAGTTCAGCAGTCGACCCTGCTACGCATCAGCCAATCAAAAAAAGAGAAGTGCTACTTAATAGCCAATCAGAAAAGGGCACTATTGTATCTGGGTAAAATTTAACGCAACAACCAATGAAAAAAAGCATATCCTGGAATTGTTCATATGATTCTGTTACAACATCTTCCGAAAGTTTCTTCACCCGTCCCACAGATGAAACTAATCACTGGAGCTCCGAACATCACTTGGAGCACGGAGTAAGTCATGATCTCCTGTTTTAATGTTACAACAAATTCACAACTTGTTTGACAAAAACTATGACAACTTGACTGATGTAAGATGAATCTTTCCCGTAGCGTAAGCTAGCTTACGCAATGCTCGTTCCCTCATCTAGAGAGAACCGAGGTTACGTTAGGTAATCGATTCGTTTCCCATTTAATTAGTATCAGTCTGTAACTTAGACAACAGTTTTACAGCCTGTTCACTGACAACACCTGCTCAGAACAAGTAGTCTAGGCCTAGTCATCTTATTACACGAATCACGATGACTGACATATTGTCACATTATAAACATCTCTCTCTCCAAATAGGCTTAATAATTTTATTAGCACTAGATAAATTAAAGTGTATTGCATAGTCGATATTATAGGTCACTTTTAAAATCATGTCATATTTTATAATTATATCCTGGCCAAGGATGCATTAATTATTGCTTCTGTCTTTCAAAGATGTCAGGAAAAAAACAATTATAAAAAAGCTCATTCACCCTGAGAGGAAAGCCCCCTAAAAAGGCCAGTTTAGAGGATAATTTGCTGATCTTTTTGCAAAAAAAAAAAAAAAACCCACAAAAATCGTAGATTAATTTGTAAAAATTATATATATATATATATATATATATATACATACTGTATATTCAATGTAAAAAAATAAAATGGAAATTCAAATACAGACTGATATATGTAATGCAAATGTAAAAATATAATGCAAATGCAAATTGTTGGATAATTATAAACATGGTATTTTGCTTATTTATGCATTCAGTGCAGTGCAGAAAATGATAAGGTCTAAATGTAACTGGCCCCTCTAACAGTACAACTGGCCCCAGCTTGGCCCCCCCAGTTGAAATGGTCTAGAACCGCCACTGTGTGTGTGTGTGTGAGAGAGAGAGAGAGAGAGAGAGAGAGAGAGAGAGAGAGAGAGAGAGAGAGAGAGAGAGAGAGAGAGAGAGAGAGAGAGAAATGTAACAAAGTTTAATATTGTTTGTAAACTGTGTTTGAGAGAGAGGAAGGTGTTCAGAGAGTCTGTAGGATGTTAAGCTGTTATTTGTTTTATGGACTCAATGTTGAAAATTTAAAACATTTCAAACACACTGTTGGCAGAAGTGAAAAATAAATAATTTTATGAAGTTACAATTTTGTTTGATTCCATGGTGTATTTTACTGAACATGAGTATTTACAATGCAAATTATTGTAATTTACTGGCAAATACTTATCTTGTCTTTTCATTTTATTAAGATCAGATTCTGCATGTAAAATTAAAATAATAAGGTGACTTGACTTGCACTTGACTTAACCTACTACAAGACTTGACTTGACTTGACATAGCCTGTGACTTGACTTGACTTGCCCCCCCCCCCCCCCTTTTAAATGTATAGTTTGCTTTAAATAAAAGTAAGATAAATTGGTAAACTACAAATTGGTAATTGAAGCTGAATGAATTTAAAATTAATGTGCTATATTTCAATACATTTGCTTTCCTTAATATTGTAAAACACTAACCTCATTTATATGTGTGTGTGTGTGTGTGTTTGTATGTATATATATTTTGCAAAGCCCTCACTGATGCAAGCTCTTCTGCACACTTCTCTTCGACAGTCAATGCGGAGGTTAAGTTTTTGCACGTCGTGCAGAATAACCCTCTTTATATATATATATATATATATATATATATATATATATATACTTAAAAAAGCGGGGGTTAAGTTTTTGCACGTCGTGCAGAATAACACTAAAGGCACCATATATATACTTAAAAGTGGGGTTGTTAGTTTTATCTACAGTTACAAAAATCGCTATATACATTGTACTCCTCAAGCCGTACAACTTTCTAATACATAGTCATTAGCTCGGACCAAGAGGAAGTCAGATATTTTGGTCTGAATATGGTGAGCCTCTCTCTGAGCCTACGTCCCTGTATGGCAAGCCCTTTTAACATTTAAAAGCTAAGTTTGCCTGTCCGGAATTAACATTGTAGATATCAACAAAGTCTTTCTGTCTAGTCGTTACACTTTGGATAGTTTGTATTATCATTTAAGATATCTGTAACATAATTGTGACTAGTCGAAATGACAGAGTATGGCAAGCCGTTTTAACATTTAATCATGAAAGGGCCAAAGCCTTCGGCACCGCCACCCGGGTGCCTTTAGGTAACTAAAGGAACCGGGGTTGCGGTGCCTCCGGCTTGGGCCCGCCATCGCTGCTCGCAGCTATATTTAGGGCCCAAGCCCTGAAAGGGCGAAGGCCCTATTGTTTTCCTTAGGATTATTCTTTTCTATTATTATTATTATTATTATTATTTTTCTTACGACTATTCGGGCACTTTTGGGGCCCTTAACATGCTCGAAAACTCTTGAAACTTTGCACACGGGTCAGAACCCGCGGCCATCAGAGCCGGGCTGAAGATGGTACCCGGGCGTGGCAGGGGGGCTCGTCAGCGCCCCCTGGAATGGGGTCCGAACACTTGGTCCATAACTCAAACACGCTTGCATGTAATAATATGAAACTCGGTACGCATGTTGATCTCATCGTTTCATCTATACCTCGCGCTTTTACTTTTTACCCCAGCCCAACAGGAAGTCGGCTATTGAGGTTTGTTTGTAAAACGCTCGCAATGTTATTTGAAATACTCCTCCTAGAGCTTTGATCCAAATTCGACGATACTCGGTCAGCGTAAAGTGAAGACATTGAGGATGAAAGCTTGTGTGGGGATTTTTGATATCTCGAACGGTTTGGCCGTGGCGAGGAAACGAAATCATGGCGAGAAACGTGAAACAGGAAGTTTGTTATAACTTCAGCATACATTAACTGATCTTGATGAAACTTCAGCAGTATGTTCGCTGTAAGAGGACGATCACATGGATGTGACTATTGTGAGTCAAAGTTATAGCGCCACCAACTGGCAGCAGGAAGTGTGTCACTTTCAAAATGCTTTGATATCACCCTTTTATTTTTACCCGATTTGCTTCAAACTTCATATGTATAATGTAAACATACGGCAGATGTAGACCTGTGAATGGATTCTTGATATCTTTGAAACTGTTGCCGTGGCGACGCATCAAACTTTACCCTTCTTTTAGGATGCTTTTAGGATGCTTTTGAGACCCTTAGCATGCTTCAAAATGCATGAAACTCGACAGACACATCACATTTATTAGCCAGTAGACACGTGCAATGTTTCAGAAACGGGCGTGGTGAGGGCTCAGTAGCGCCACCTTTTGACAAAAGTAGGGTTGTTAGTTTTATCTACAGTTACAAAAATCGGTATGTATATTGTACTCCTCGAGCCGGACAACTTTCTAATTGACACTCATTAGCTAGGACCCACAGAAAGTCAGATATGTTTGTTTGAATGTGGTCTTGCTTAATCTGAGCCTACATCTCTGTCTTTGCCTGTCTGTGCATGTGTGTGTGTTTGTAGGGGGAGGGGTCTTAACCATTTCACTCCTGTGTGTATGGCCTGCATAAAAAATAAATGCCTTAAGCCTGGTATTTTTTTTAATAAGTTTTTTATTTTTTATAAGTAAAGGCATATAACCAGTTTAATTGTAGTGCATTAATAGTTTTATTTATTAATTAAATTAACTTGGTCCATAAACTTGATCTGAAAATTTGGTCCATAAATCAAACACACTTGCATGTAATAATATGACTTGAGTGTTAATCACATCATGTTTTCAGTTTGAATATAAAATATATAAATTATGTAAAAAAAATAAAGTTGATCCAGCTGGAGCGCAGGCTGAGAATAGCGCTGTCATGACTGGATCACGAGATCATCAGTCATGCCCTCTCATACCTTACGCGCACACCACGCCCACTTACATCAGATCACATCAACATGTCAGCCGGAGGGATAACGAGGGTCGTCGTCGCTTTTGGATTCAAGAATTTCTTACAACAAGATGGCAAAAGAACAGCGCTTTGCAAGACATGCAACGTTAAGATCGCGGACAGTCAGATGACAACCTCCAATTTCGTCCGTAATTTGAAGAGCCATTCTGCCCACTGTGCCCAGTAAGTGCTTGTCAATTTGTTAATGTTATCTGGTTAGCTCGTTCGTAGTTAGCTAGCTAATGTAAGTTAAAGGAGAACTCCGGCGCAAAATTACACATTGTTACCTAGTCAACCGTTATCTGAGATTTGTTTTCATGACTGCCGAATGTAAATAGTTTTATCTATAAAAACAGTTTAGCCTGAAAAGTGACGTCCGACATTCTGCATATTGTGTTATTTTGTTAAGCCCCACTAAAGGCATAAAAAACTGTAAAGCACAATCAAGTTTTCACACTATATTCCAAGACTTCTAAAGTCATTCAATAGCTTAATGTGTGGTAAAATTAATATTTTAGTCTCTAAGTTAAAGTTAACGGAAAGTCATCTCGCCTCAGTCATTCTCCATGCATCAGCATTAGCGCGTCGCGTTCGGTTGCGACAGTAACAAGACGACACTCTCTTCAAGATCAATGTTCCCAATATTATACTTTATTTGTAGATAAGGCATAAAGGTCTATGATTTGCATAAAATGACTATCTTGCTGGAGTGGTGTTTATTGCCCTTTAGAATACACTATTAGTGCTGCACGATTAATTATATCGCAGTCGTAATAGCGATCTCAAACCTATGCAATTATATAACGCAAAATGCCGCGATTTTATATGAAATAAACAAAGTAGGGCTATTAGCGCAGCATCTCTTCTTTTTTGTCATCCTTTGACTAGTGTTACAAGATCCCCCTCTTATTGGTTCAAATGCCTTTTCGCATTTTGCACGACAAGAAGTGAAAAGCTGCCTGTGAGTGCCCTAGATTAGAATAGATGAGACTCGCATAATGCGCATGCACTGACCGTGTGCCAGCCCAGAATAAACAGTTCTCTTTCGAGCTTGAACGAACAATAGCACACACAATTATGCCAAAATGTGATTTTGTCTAGTATCTTCATAACATAAGAAAAGTCTATGGATGAAAAGAGTTGTGCTATGAGGCGCGTGTGAGATCCGCGTCTCGGCAACGGGTGCTCTTAAAGGGCCAGCAGCGAATAAAGCGTTCTTTCAGTAAAGTTAAAAGAACAAAGGGAAATTAGAAAATTACTCACTGATCTTGAGTAAAGAACTTTTGTAGCTTTAATAAGGATTATTATATATATAATTTATGATTCAGGCAGCGCAGACTGTTTGATAACTTTATTCAATTTCTGTACCTGTTAAGACAGGAAGGGCACAGGTAAATATGTTTTTTATTATGGGTTTATGTGGGGATTGTTTGAAGTTCACTTAATTTAAAAGCTGTTATATATTTTTTTTAAGCGTAATAATTTTTTAAAAAGTTGATGGCTTTCAATTGATGGAATCACTGTAATGTTGGTTTGGTTGATGGTTTATTGATCATTATAGGTGTTATCAATCATTTATTGTTGTTGTTGTTTTTAGTTTGAGTTGAGAAATAAACATTAATCTGTGTGTGCATTTTACTTTAGAACCAAGCAAGTTGGACTCATGAAACCATTTTATTATATCGGAGTCGCAAATCGCAATTGCAATATTGGCTCAATAATGGCAATATGACATTTTCCCAAATCGTGCAGCCCTACTAAGCATAGATTATAGATACCATCCCTTCGCTATGTTCTTTTCAATGTGAAGCGTTGCGTGCTGTGACTTGGTGTTGCTTCAAGTGCATCATTCTGCACACGGGATGCGCATGATTGCTTATAATACTTTGGGGAGACAAGGGGGCGTGGCCTAAGGGAATAGCACTCGTGATGTTAAGTGATGTTACCCCGCCATCGCTGATACAACCTTTAGCAGTCATGTTTTTGCTTCTTGAGAGAGAGAGAAAGTGTGTGTGTGTGTGTGTGTGAGCATTGGCGGTTCTAGGCGGGGGCCTGGGGGGGCCAGTGCCCCTGCGACAACAAGCTTGGACCCCCTTGTGGCCCCCTAAATGTGGAGTCAGTGTGAAATATTTTTTTATAGTGTGTCACGCATTGAGCATGACAGTCACTCGTTTCAGTCTTTTGTCTCACACTCCCGTCACACATTGTATTTCTCATGCGGAAAAACTATTAATAATATATTTAATATACGCAATTTCTCTGGCCGCGCCGCTCTCACGTGAGAATCAAGCGCGTCTCGCCTGGAGTTCAGCAGTCGACCCTGCTACGCATCAGCCAATCAAAAAAAGAGAAGTGCTACTACATTGGTTGTTAGTTTTATCTACAGTTACAAAAATCGGTATATACATTGTACTCCTCAAGCCGTACAACTTTCTAATACATAGTCATTAGCTCGGACCAAGAGGAAGTCAGATATTTTGGTCTGAATATGGTGAGCCTCTCTCTGAGCCTACGTCCCTGTATGGCAAGCCCTTTTAACATTTAAAAGCTAAGTTTGCCTGTCCGGAATTAACATTGTAGATATCAACAACGTCTTTCTGTCTAGTCGTTACACTTTGGATAGTTTGTATTTTCATTTAAGATATCTGTAACATAATTGTGACTAGTCGAAATGACAGAGTATGGCAAGCCGCTTTAACATTTAATCATGAAAGGGCCAAAGCCTTCGGCACCGCCACCCGGGTGCCTTTAGGTAACTAAAGGAACCGGGGTTGCGGTGCCTCCGGCTTGGGCCCGCCATCGCTGCTCGCAGCTATATTTATTATTTTTTTTTTTTCTTTTATTTTTCTAACGACTATTCGGGCACTTTTGGGGCCCTTAACATGCTCGAAAACTCTTGAAACTTTGCACACGGGTCAGAACCCGCGGCCATCAGGGCCGGGCTGAAGCTGGTACCCGGGCGTGGCAGGGGGGCTCGACAGCGCCCCCTGGAACGGGGTCCGAACACTTGGTCCATAAATCAAACACGCTTGCATGTAATAATATGAAACTCGGTACACATGTTGATCTCATCGTTTCATCTATACCTCGCGCTTTTACTTTTTACCCCAGCCCAACAGGAAGTCGGCTATTTAGGGTTGTTCGTAAAACACTCGCAATGGAATTTTTAATACTCCTCCTAGAGCTTTGATCCAAATTCGACGAAACTTGGTCAGCGTGAAGTCAAGACATTGAGGATGAAAGTTTGCGAGGGGATTTTTGATATCTCGAACGGTTTGGCCGTGGCGAGGAAACAAAATTATGGCGAGAAACGTGAAACAGGAAGTGTATCATAACTTCAGCACACATCAACCGATCTTGATGAAACTTCAGCAGTGTGTTCGCTGTAAGAGGACGATCACATGGATGTGACTATTGCGAGTCAAAGTTATAGCGCCACCAACTGGCAGCAGGAAGTGTGTCATTTTCAAAATGCTTTGAAATCACCCTCTAATTTTAACTCGATTTGCTTCAAACTTCATCTGTATAATAAAAATACATGGCAGATGAAGACCTGTAAATGGATTCTTGATATCTTTGAAACTGTTGCCGTGGCAACGCATCAAACTTTACCATTCTTTTAGGATGCTTTTGAGACTCTTAGCATGCTTCAAATTGCATGAAACTCGACAGACACATCACATTTATTAGCCAGTAGACATGTGCAACGTTTCAGAAACGGGTGTGGTGAGGGCTCAGTAGCGCCACCTTTTGACAAAAGTGGGGTTGTTAGTTTTATCTACAGTTACAAAAATCAGTATGTATATTGTACTCCTCGAGCCGGACAACTTTCTAATTGACACTCATTAGCTAGGACCCACAGAAAGTCAGATATGTTTGTTTGAATGTAGAGAAAATCTCAGAATTTTGCCAGTCTCTCAGTGTCCCTCTGTGTGAGTGAGAGGAGGGGCGCCTGTCAGGTTAATTTTAACCCTTTATTTGCTGTGTGCAACTTCTCTGGCATTTTCGGGGGCCTTAACATCCTCGAAAACTCTTGAAACTTTGCACACGGGTCAGAACCCATGGCCATCAGGGCCGGGCTGAAGCTGGTAACCGGGCGTGGCAGGGCGGCTCGACAGCGCCCCCTGGACTGGGATTCGAAAATTTGTCCATAAATCAAACACACTTGCATGAATTAATATGAAACTCGGTACAATTAAAGATCACATCAGGCCAAACAACTTTCGTGCTCTAAGTTTTAGGAAGGAAGTTGGGAATTATGGGTTGTTTGAATAATTCTCCTAGGAGAAATACATCAAATTACAACGCATGTGTTTACCAATCACAACCAAACTCGGCGTGCATGAAGTCAAGACATTGAGGATGCTCAATTCCGGACGGATTTTTGATATCTCGAACGGTCTGGCCGTGACGAGGAAATGAATTTTATGACTAAAAAAGGACACATAAAGTGTGTTATAACTTTGCTCATTTTACCTACAGTTACAAAACTTTCCACGTATATTGTTCTCGTCAAGCCGATCAACTTTCCAATTTAAAGTCATTCGCTCTGAGCAACAGAAAGTCAGATATTGTAGTTTGAATGGATTTATTTCCCCTGTGATTCACTCTCTCTCTCTCTCTCTCTCTCTCTCTGTGTGTGTGGGTGTGTGTGTGTCTGTGTGGGGAGGGGAGGGCTGTTGTCTGTGTGTGTGTGTGTGTGTGTGCATGTGTGTGTGTGTGTGGGGGGAGGGGAGGGCTGTTGTCTGTGTTTATGTATGTTTGAACCACACAGTGTGGCTGGCTGCGATTTTTCCTATAAGTCCTTGTCTCTAAGTCCTTGTCTTTTTGCATAACAATTTTGTATTTTTTTAAATGACAAAATAGGCATATAACCCCCATCTTTTAAATGTATAGTTTGCTTTAAATAAAAGTAAGATTGTATTTGTAATTGAAGCTGAATGAATTTAAAATTCTTGTGCTATATTTCAATATATTTGTTTTCCTTAAGATTTTAAAACACTAACTTCATTCTTTTCTGAATTACAAATATTTGTTTCAGTATAAAATAATACTCTGACTAAAAACACATTTGATGTTTCTTTTTGTATTTTTATTTACATGTATTTATGTATGTGTGTGTGTGTGTGTGTGTGTGTGTGTGTGTGTGTATAAAGTGCAGGTTTTTTTAGATAAAGTAGAATTTCTATAACTATGTGTTGAACTGATAAATCACTCTTTTTTTTAACCTTTATTTATCCAGGTAAAATGTTTGAGAACCACTTCTCATTTACAAACATGACCTGGCCAAGAGGCTACAGGAAAAAATAAGAACATAATGTACAGCTGTACATAGTCAAACACATAACACTTAGAACAAGCAGCTAAATAAAAATAAAAAAGACAACAAAGAGGAAAAAGAAAACGAATAGAGTGCTTAAATAAGTGTGTAAATATGGTTCATGATTGTCAGCAGGAACAAGAGTCAACTATGTAATTTTCGAGGTTTTGCTTAAAGGTGGAGATTGGGATCAGAGATGTAAGTTTCAGGGTATTTTGTAGTATGTTCCAGTCGTGTACTGATGCAAAGCGGAAGGCATTATGTCCAAAGGTAGTAGAAGTAGGGGGGATACTAAATTTAATCAAATTACTTGATCTTGTGTGATAGGTGTTATGAGCGGCATGAAATAGGGATGACAAATAGAGAGGTGCCTTGCCCAGAATTGTCTTATATATGAAGAGAAACCAATGATGGAGCCGCCGGGTATGAAGGGAGGGCCAACCCACCAGTTTATACAGGTCGCAGTGATGAGTGTGATAGGGTGCATTAGTGGCAAAACGGATGGCTGAATGATGGATTGTGTCAAGTTTTTTTAGAGCTGTGTTTGGTGCCACTCTTGTGTGTGTTAAACACAATCTACTTAATACAGACAACTTCATTATAAAGATAAATAACAAATCCAAAAAAATATATGATTATAATCTATGACAAAAAAAGCCATTACAAACTATATTAGTGGTAAATACACATTGCTCTTTGTATTGTTGTAAAATACATTCATGAAAAACAAGATAACAAAAATCAAAAAGATAAATTATTTTAGATAGAGCCATGGCTGCTATAAAATTGAGACAACATGTTTTAAATGTATAGCAGAGATGTTAAATGAGGCAGCAACATACAAACTTTCTAGAACAACATGGACCTGAATAGCTGGTTTTTATGGAGGACAGTGAATAGGAAGAGGGTGCAAATCAAACAGCTCATTCTCAGACTACACAGCAAACAGCTTAAGTTTTTAGTGCTTTGTTTGAGGTTTTTAGTGCTCTGTCCTATCTTTTATCAACACATAATAGATAGAACAGAACAAGAAAGGCAATTAATAATCTGTCATTGCATTATGATATGAAAGGCTCAGTACAGTGTGGCACAAAACGCTTATGCGCATCCCGAGTGGAGAATGATGCGCTTAAAGCCACATGGAGTTACAGCGCACAGCGCATCGAGTCCGCATTGATGCAAGCTCTACAATACACTTCTTTTCGACAGTCAAAGTGGGGGTTACGTTTTTGCACGTCATACAGAATAACCCTAAAGGCACCAAGGTGGCGGTGCCACCGGCTTTATATTAAATATAAATATAGCTGTGAGCAGCGATAAAGGGCCAAAGCCGGCGGTACCACCATCCCGGTGCCTTTAGGTAACTAAAGGCATCGGGGTTGCGGTGCCACCGGCTTGGGCCCGCAATCGCTGCTCGCAGCTATATTTAGGGCCCAAGCCCTGAAAGGGCGAAGGCCCTATTGTTTTCCTAAGGATTATTTATTATTAGGGCCCAAGCCCTGAAAGGGCGAAGGCCCTATTGTTTTCCTTAGGATTATTCTTTTCTATTATTATTATTATTATTATTATTATTATTTTTCTTACGACTATTCGGGCACTTTTGGGGCCCTTAACATGCTCGAAAACTCTTGAAACTTTGCACACGGGTCAGAACCCGCGGCCATCAGAGCCGGGCTGAAGATGGTACCTGGGCGTGGCAGGGGGGCTCGTCAGCGCCCCCTGGAATGGGGTCCGAACACTTGGTCCATAACTCAAACACGCTTGCATGTAATAATATGAAACTCGGTACGCATGTTGATCTCATCGTTTCATCTATACCTCGCGCTCTTACTTTTTACCCCAGCCCAACAGGAAGTCGGCTATTGAGGTTTGTGTGTAAAACGCTCGCAATGGTATTTGAAATACTCCTCCTAGAGCTTTGATCCAAATTCGGCGATACTCGGTCAGCGTGAAGTCAAGACATTGAGGATGAAAGCTTGTGTGGGGATTTTTGATATCTCGAACGGTTTGGCCGTGGCGAGGAAACGAAATCATGGCGAGAAACGTGAAACAGGAAGTTTGTTATAACTTCAGCATACATTAACTGATCTTGATGAAACTTCAGCAGTATGTTCGCTGTAAGAGGACGATCACATGGATGTGACTATTGTGAGTCAAAGTTATAGCGCCACCAACTGGCAGCAGGAAGTGTGTCACTTTCAAAATGCTTTGATATCGCCCTTTTATTTTTACCCGATTTGCTTCAAACTTCATATGTATAATGTAAACATACGGCAGATGTAGACCTGTGAATGGATTCTTGATATCTTTGAAACTGTTGCCGTGGCGACGCATCAAACTTTACCCTTCTTTTAGGATGCTTTTAGGATGCTTTTGAGACCCTTAGCATGCTTCAAATTGCATGAAACTCGACAGACACATCACATTTATTAGCCAGTAGACATGTGCAACGTTTCAGAAACGGGTGTGGTGAGGGCTCAGTAGCGCCACCTTTTGACAAAAGTGGGGTTGTTAGTTTTATCTACAGTTACAAAAATCGGTATGTATATTGTACTCCTCGAGCCGGACAACTTTCTAATTGACACTCATTAGCTAGGACCCACAGAAAGTCAGATATGTTTGTTTGAATGTAGAGAAAATCTCAGAATTTTGCCAGTCTCTCAGTGTCCCTCTGTGTGAGTGAGAGGAGGGGGGCTTGTCAGGTTAATTTTAACCCTTTATTTGCTGTGTGCGACTTCTCTGGCATTTTCGGGGGCCTTAACATCCTCGAAAACTCTTGAAACTTTGCACACGGGTCAGAACCCATGGCCATCAGGGCCGGGCTGAAGCTGGTAACCGGGCGTGGCAGGGCGGCTCGACAGCGCCCCCTGGACTGGGATTCGAACATTTGTCCATAAATCAAACACACTTGCATGAATTAATATGAAACTCGGTACAATTATAGATCACATCAGGCCAAACAACTTTCGTGCTCTAAGTTTTATGACAGTTCAAATGGAAGTTATTTATGAATTATGAATTATGGGTTGTTTGAATAATTGTCCTAGGAGAAATACATCAAATCACAATGCATGTGTTTACCAATCACAACCAAACTCGGTGTGCATAAAGTCAAGACATTGAGGATGCTCAATTCCGGACGGATTTTTGATATCTAGAACGGTCTGGCCGTGGCGAGGAAATGAATTTTATGACTAAAAAAGGACACATAAAGTGTGTTATAACTTTGCTCAATTTACCTACAGTTACAAAACTTACCACGTATATTGTTCTCGTCAAGCCGATCAACTTTCCAATTTAAAGTCATTCGCTCTGAGCAACAGAAAGTCAGATATTGTAGTTTGAATGGATTTATTTCCCCTGCGATTCTCTCTCTCTCTCTCTCTCTCTCTGTGTGTGTGTGTGGGTGTGTGTGTCTGTGTGGGGAGGGGAGGGCTGTTGTCTGTGTTTATGTGTGTGTGTGTGTGTGGCTGGCTGTGATTTTTCCTACAAGTCCTTGTTTCTAAGTCCTTGTCTTTTTGCATAACAATTTTGCATAACAATATTTTTAAATGACAAAATAGGCATATAACCCCCATCTTTTAAATGTATAGATTGCTTTAAATAAAAGTAAGATTGTATTTGTAATTGAAGTTGAATGAATTTAAAATTCATATGCTATATTTCAATATATTTGTTTTCCTTAAGATTTTAAAACACTAACTTCATTCTTATCTGAATTACAAATATTTGTTTCTGTATAAAATAATACTCTGACTAAAAACACATTTGATGTTTTTTTTTTGGTATTTTTATTTACATGTATTTATGTGTGTGTGTGTGTCTGTGTGTGTGTGTGTGTGTGTGTGTGTGTGTATAAAGTGCAGGGTTTTTTTTAGATAAAGTAGAATTTCTATAACTATGTGTTGAACTAATGAATCACTCTTGTGTGTGTTAAACACAATCTACTTAATACAGACAACTTCATTATAAAGATAAATAACAAATCCAAAAAATATATGATTATAATCTATGACAAAAAAAGCCATTACAAACTATATTAATGGAAAATACACATTGCTCTTTGTATTGTTGTAAAATATTCATGAAAAACAAGATAACAAAAATCAAAAAGATAAATTATTTTAGATATAGCCATGTTTTAAATGTATAGCAGAGATGTTAATTGAGACAGCAACATACAAACTTTCTAGAACAACATGGACCTGAATAGCTGGTTTTTATGGAGGACAGTGAAGAGGAAGAGGGTGCAAATCAAACAGCTCATTCTCAGACTACACAGCAAACAGCTTAAGTTTTTAGTGCTTTGTTTGAGGTTTTTAGTGCTCTGTCCTATCTATTATCAACATATAATAGATGGAACAGAACAAGAAAGGCAATTAATAATCTGTCATTGCGTCACTGCATTATGATATGAAAGGCTCAGTACAGTGTGGCACAAAACGCTTATGCGCATCCCGAGTGGAGAATGATGCGCTTAAAGCCACATGGGGCTACAGCGCACAGCGCATCGAGTCCGCATTGATGCAAGCTCTACAATACACTTCTTTTTGATAGTCAAAGCGGGGGTTACGTTTTTACACGTCGTACAGAATAACCCTAAAGGCACCAAGGTGGCGGTGCCACCGGCTTTATATTAAATATAAATATAGCTGTGAGCAGCGATAAAGGGCCAAAGCCGGCGGTACCACCATCCCGGTGCCTTTGGGTAACTAAAGGCATCGGGGTTGCGGTGCCACCGGCTTGGGCCCGCAATCGCTGCTCGCAGCTATATTTATTATTTTGTAACCTTTTGGGCATTTTTGGGGCCCTTAACGTGCTCGAAAACTCTTGAAACTTTGCACATGGGTCAGAACCCGCGGCCATCAGAGCCGGCCTGAAGCTTGTACCCGGGCGTGGCAGGGCGGCTCGTCAGCGCCCCCTGGAACGGGGTACGAACACTTGGTCCATAACTCAAACACGTTTGTATGTAATAATATGAAACTCTGTGCACATGTTGATCTCATAGTTTCATCTATACCTCGCGCTTTTACTTTTTACCCCAGCCCAACAGGAAGTCGGCTATTGAGGTTTGTTTGTAAAACGCTCGCAATGGAATGTTAAATACTCCTCCTAGAGCTTTGATCCAAATTCGACAAAACTCGGTCAGCATGAAGTCAAGACATTGAGGATGAAAGTTTGCGAGGGGATTTTTGATATCTCGAACGGTTTGGCCGTGGCGAGGAAACGAAATCATGGCGAGAAACGTGAACCAGGAAGTGTGTTATAACTTCAGCATACATTAACTGATCTTGATGAAACTTCAGCAGTGTGTTCGCTGTAAGAGGACGATCACATGGATGTGACTATTGTGAGTCAAAGTTATAGCGCCACCAACTGGCAGCAGGAAGTGTGTCACTTTCAAAATGCTTTGATATCACCCTTTTATTTTTACCCGATTTGCTTCAAACGTCATCTGTATAATGTAAACATACGGCAGATGTAGACCTGTGAATGGATTCTTGATATCTTTGAAACTGTTGCCGTGGCGACGCATCAAACGTTACCATTCTTTTAGGATGCTTTTGAGACCCTTAGCATGCTTGAAATTGCATGAAACTCGACAGACACATCACATTTATTAGCCAGTAGACACGTGCAAAGTTTCAGAAACGGGCGTGGTGAGGGCTCAGTAGCGCCACCTTTTGACAAAAGTGGGGTTGTTAGTTTTATCTACAGTTACAAAAATCGGTATGTATATTGTACTCCTCGAGCCGGACAACTTTCTAATTGACACTCATTAGCTAGGACCCACAGAAAGTCAGATATGTTTGTTTGAATGTGGTCTTGCTCAATCTGAGCCTGCTGTCTTTGCCTGTCTGTGAATGTGTGTGTGTTTGTAGGGGGAGGGGTATTAACCATTTCACTCCTGTGTGTATGGCCTGCATAAAAAATAAATGCCTTAAGCCTGGTATTTTTTTAAATAAGTTTTTTATTTTTTTATAAGTAAAGGCATATAACCAGTTTAATTGTAGTGCATTAATAGTTTTATATAATTAGTTTATTAATTAAATTAACTTGGTCCATAAACTTGATCTAAAAATTTGGTCCATAAATCAAACACACTTGCATGTAATAATATGACTTGAGTGTTAATCACATCATGTTTTCAGTTTGAATATAAAATATATAAATTATGTAAAAAAAAATAAAGTTGATCCAGCTGGAGCGCAGGCTGAGAATAGCGCTGTCATGACTGGATCAGAGATCATCAGTCATGCCTTCTCATACCTTACGCGCACACCACGCCCACTTACATCAGATCACATCAACATGTCAGCCGGAGGGATAACGAGGGTCGTCGTCGCTTTTGGATTCAAGAATTTCTTACAACAAGATGGCAAAAGAACAGCGCTTTGCAAGACATGCAACGTTAAGATCGCGGACAGTCAGATGACAACCTCCAATTTCGTTCGTCATTTGAAGAGCCATATTCTGCCCAGTAAGTGCTTGTCAATTTGTTAATGTTATCTGGTTAGCTCGTTCGTAGTTAGCTAGCTAATGTAAGTTAAAGGAGAACTCCGGCGCAAAATTACACATTGTTACCTAGTCAACCGTTATCTGAGATTTGTTTTCATGACTGCCGAATGTAAATAGCCTAGTTTTATCTATAAAAACAGTTTAGCCTATAAGTGACGTCCGACATTCTGCATATTGTGTTATTTTGTTAAGCCCCACTAAAGGCATAAAAAACTGTAAAGCACAATCAAGTTTTCACACTATATTCCAAGACTTCTAAAGTCATTCAATAGCTTAATGTGTGGTAAAATTAATATTTTAGTCTCTAAGTTAAAGTTAACGGAAAGTCATCTCGCCTCAGTCATTCTCCATGCATCAGCATTAGCGCGTCGCGTTCGGTTGCGACAGTAACACGACGACACTCTCTTCAAGATCAATGTTCCCAATATTATACTTTATTTGTAGATAAGGCATAAAGGTCTATGATTTGCATAAAATGACTATCTTGCTGGTGTGGAGTTTATTGCCCTTTAGAATACACTAAGCATTAGTGCTGCACGATTAATTATATCGCAGTCGTAATAGCGATCTCAAACCTATGCAATTATATAACGCAAAATGCCGCGATTTTAAATGAAATAAACAAAGTAGGGCTATTAGCGCAGCATCTCTTCTTTTTTGTCATCCTTTGACTAGTGTTACAAGATCCCCCTCTTATTGGTTCAAATGCCTTTTCGCATTTTGCACGACAAGAAGTGAAAAGCTGCCTGTGAGTGCCCTAGATTAGAATAGATGAGACTCGCATAATGCGCATGCACTGACCGTGTGCCAGCCCAGAATAAACAGTTCTCTTTCGAGCTTGAACGAACAATAGCACACACAATTATGCCAAAATGTGAGAGTTGTGAGTTGTGCTATGAGGCGCGTGTGAGATCCGCGTCTCGGCAACGGGTGCTCTTAAAGGGCCAGCAGCGAATAAAGCGTTCTTTCAGTAAAGTTAAAAGAACAAAGGGAAATTAGAAAATTACTCACTGATCTTGAGTAAAGAACTTTTGTAGCTTTAATAAGGATTATTATATATATAATTTATGATTCAGGCAGCGCAGACTGTTTGATAACTTTATTCAATTTCTGTACCTGTTAAGACAGGAAGGGCACAGGTAAATATGTTTTTTATTATGGGTTTATGTGGGGATTGTTTGAAGTTCACTTAATTTAAAAGCTGTTATATATTTTTTTTAAGCCTAATAATTTTTTAAAAAGTTGATGGCTTTCAATTGATGGAATCACTGTAATGTTGGTTTGGTTGATGGTTTATTGATCATTATAGGTGTTATCAATCATTTATTGTTGTTGTTGTTGTTTTTAGTTTGAGTTGAGAAATAAACATTAATCTGTGTGTGCATTTTACTTTAGAACCAAGCAAGTTGGACTCATGAAACCATTTTATTATATCGGAGTCGCAAATCGCAATTGCAATATTGGCTCAATAATGGCAATATAACATTTTCCCAAATCGTGCAGCCCTACTAAGCATAGATTATAGATACCATCCCTTCGCTATGTTCTTTTCAATGTGAAGCGTTGCGTGCTGTGACTTGGTGTTGCTTCAAGTGCATCATTCTGCACACGGGATGCGCATGATTGCTTATAATACTTTGGGGAGACAAGGGGGCGTGGCCTAAGGGAATATCACTCGTGATGTTAAGTGATGTTACCCCGCCATCGCTGATACAACCTTTAGCAGTCATGTTTTTGCTTCTTGAGAGAGAGAGAAAGTGTGTGTGTGCGTGTGTGTGAGCAGTGGCGGTTCTAGGCGGGGGCCTGGGGGGGCCAGTGCCCCTGCGACAACAAGCTTGGACCCCCTTGTGGCCCCCCTAAATGTGGAGTCAGTGTGAAATATTTTTTTTATAGTGTGTCACGCATTGAGCATGACAGTCACTCGTTTCAGTCTTTTGTCTCACACTCCCGTCACACATTGTATTTCTCATGCGGAAAAACTATTAATAATATATTTAATATACGCAATTTCTCTGGCCGCGCCGCTCTCACGTGAGAATCAAGCGCGTCTCGCCTGGAGTTCAGCAGTCGACCCTGCTACGCATCAGCCAATCAAAAAAAGAGAAGTGCTACTTAATAGCCAATCAGAAAAGGGCACTATTGTATCTGGGTAAAATTTAACGCAACAACCAATGAAAAAAAGCATATCCTGGAATTGTTCATATGATTCTGTTACAACATCTTCCGAAAGTTTCTTCACCCGTCCCACAGATGAAACTAATCACTGGAGCTCCGAACATCACTTGGAGCACGGAGTAAGTCATGATCTCCTGTTTTAATGTTACAACAAATTCACAACTTGTTTGACAAAAACTATGACAACTTGACTGATGTAAGATGAATCTTTCCCGTAGCGTAAGCTAGCTTACGCAATGCTCGTTCCCTCATCTAGAGAGAACCGAGGTTACGTTAGGTAATCGATTCGTTTCCCATTTAATTAGTATCAGTCTGTAACTTAGACAACAGTTTTACAGCCTGTTCACTGACAACACCTGCTCAGAACAAGTAGTCTAGGCCTAGTCATCTTATTACACGAATCACGATGACTGACATATTGTCACATTATAAACATCTCTCTCTCCAAATAGGCTTAATAATTTTATTAGCACTAGATAAATTAAAGTGTATTGCATAGTCGATATTATAGGTCACTTTTAAAATCATGTCATATTTTATAATTATATCCTGGCCAAGGATGCATTAATTATTGCTTCTGTCTTTCAAAGATGTCAGGAAAAAAACAATTATAAAAAAGCTCATTCACCCTGAGAGGAAAGCCCCCTAAAAAGGCCAGTTTAGAGGATAATTTGCTGATCTTTTTGCAAAAAAAAAAAAAAAACCCACAAAAATCGTAGATTAATTTGTAAAAATTATATATATATATATATATATATATATATATATATATATATATATATATATATACATACTGTATATTCAATGTAAAAAAATAAAATGGAAATTCAAATACAGACTGATATATGTAATGCAAATGTAAAAATATAATGCAAATGCAAATTGTTGGATAATTATAAACATGGTATTTTGCTTATTTATGCATTCAGTGCAGTGCAGAAAATGATAAGGTCTAAATGTAACTGGCCCCTCTAACAGTACAACTGGCCCCAGCTTGGCCCCCCCAGTTGAAATGGTCTAGAACCGCCACTGTGTGTGTGTGTGTGAGAGAGAGAGAGAGAGAGAGAGAGAGAGAGAGAGAGAGAGAGAGAGAGAGAGAGAGAGAGAGAGAGAGAGAGAGAGAGAGAGAGAGAGAGAGAGAGAGAGAGAGAGAGAGAGAGAGAGAGAGAGAAATGTAACAAAGTTTAATATTGTTTGTAAACTGTGTTTGAGAGAGAGGAAGGTGTTCAGAGAGTCTGTAGGATGTTAAGCTGTTATTTGTTTTATGGACTCAATGTTGAAAATTTAAAACATTTCAAACACACTGTTGGCAGAAGTGAAAAATAAATAATTTTATGAAGTTACAATTTTGTTTGATTCCATGGTGTATTTTACTGAACATGAGTATTTACAATGCAAATTATTGTAATTTACTGGCAAATACTTATCTTGTCTTTTCATTTTATTAAGATCAGATTCTGCATGTAAAATTAAAATAATAAGGTGACTTGACTTGCACTTGACTTAACCTACTACAAGACTTGACTTGACTTGACATAGCCTGTGACTTGACTTGACTTGCCCCCCCCCCCCCTTTTAAATGTATAGTTTGCTTTAAATAAAAGTAAGATAAATTGGTAAACTACAAATTGGTAATTGAAGCTGAATGAATTTAAAATTAATGTGCTATATTTCAATACATTTGCTTTCCTTAATATTGTAAAACACTAACCTCATTTATATGTGTGTGTGTGTGTGTGTTTGTATGTATATATATTTTGCAAAGCCCTCACTGATGCAAGCTCTTCTGCACACTTCTCTTCGACAGTCAATGCGGAGGTTAAGTTTTTGCACGTCGTGCAGAATAACCCTCTTTATATATATATATATATATATACTTAAAAAAGCGGGGGTTAAGTTTTTGCACGTCGTGCAGAATAACACTAAAGGCACCATATATATACTTAAAAGTGGGGTTGTTAGTTTTATCTACAGTTACAAAAATCGCTATATACATTGTACTCCTCAAGCCGTACAACTTTCTAATACATAGTCATTAGCTCGGACCAAGAGGAAGTCAGATATTTTGGTCTGAATATGGTGAGCCTCTCTCTGAGCCTACGTCCCTGTATGGCAAGCCCTTTTAACATTTAAAAGCTAAGTTTGCCTGTCCGGAATTAACATTGTAGATATCAACAAAGTCTTTCTGTCTAGTCGTTACACTTTGGATAGTTTGTATTATCATTTAAGATATCTGTAACATAATTGTGACTAGTCGAAATGACAGAGTATGGCAAGCCGTTTTAACATTTAATCATGAAAGGGCCAAAGCCTTCGGCACCGCCACCCGGGTGCCTTTAGGTAACTAAAGGAACCGGGGTTGCGGTGCCTCCGGCTTGGGCCCGCCATCGCTGCTCGCAGCTATATTTAGGGCCCAAGCCCTGAAAGGGCGAAGGCCCTATTGTTTTCCTTGGGATTATTTTTCTTTACTATTATTATTATTATAATAATTATTATTTTACTACCTTTTGGGCACTTTTGGGGCCCTTAACGTGCTCGAAAACTCTTGAAACTTTGCACACGGGTCAGAACCCGCGGCCATCAGAGCCGGGCTGAAGATGGTACCCGGGCGTGGCAGGGCAGCTCGTCAGCGCCCCCTGGAACGGGGTCCGAACACTTGGTCCATAACTCAAACACGCTTGTATGTAATAATATGAAACTCGGTACACACGTTGATCTCATCGTTTCATCTATACCTCGCGCTCTTACTTTTTACCCCAGCCCAACAGGAATTTGGCTATTGAGGTTTGTTTGTAAAACGCTCGCAATGGAATGTCAAATACTCCTCCTAGAGCTTTGATCCACATTCGACGAAACTCGGTCAGCGTGAAGTCAAGACATTGAGGATGAAAGTTTGCGAGGGGATTTTTTATATCTCGAACGGTTTGTCCGTGGCGAGGAAACGAAATCATGGCGAGAAACGTGAAACAGGAAGTGTGTTATAACTTCAGCATACATTAACTGATCTTGATGAAACTTCAGCAGTGTGTTCGCTGTAAGAGGACGATCACATGGATGTGACTATTGTGAGTCAAAGTTATAGCGCCACCAACTGGCAGCAGGAAGTGTGTCACTTTCAAAATGCTTAGATATCACCCTTTTATTTTTACCCGATTTGCTTCAAACTTCATATGTATAATGTAAACATACGGCAGATGTAGACCTGTGAATGGATTCTTGATATCTTTGAAACTGTTGCCGTGGCGACGCATCAAACTTTACCCTTCTTTTAGGATGCTTTTAGGATGCTTTTGAGACCCTTAGCATGCTTCAAATTGCATGAAACTCGACAGACACATCACATTTATTAGCCAGTAGACATGTGCAAAGTTGCAGAAACGGGCGTGGTGAGGGCTCAGTAGCGCCACCTTTTGACAAAAGTGGGGTGGTTAGTTTTAACTAGAGTTACAAAAATTGGTATGTATATTGTACTCCTCGAGCCGGACAACTTTTTAATTGACACTTATTAGCTAGGACCCACAGAAACTCAGATATTTTTGTTTGAATATGGCCACTCTGAGCCTTTGGCTGGCTGGCTGGCTGTCTGTGTGTGTGTGTGTGTGTGCAGGGGGAGGGGGCTTAACCATTTCACTGCTGTGTGTATGACCTGCATAAAGAAAATACATTTCTCAAGCCTGGTATTTTTTAAATAAGTTTTTATTTTTATTTTTTATAAGTAAAGGCATATAACTAGTTTAATTGTAGTGAATTGACAATAGTTTTATATAATTAGTTTATTAATCAGATTAACTTGGTCAATAAACTTGGTCTGAAAATTTGGTCCATAAATTAAACACACTTGCATGTAATAATATGAAACTTGGTACACATATAGATCTCATCGTTTCATATATACTTCACACTCTTACTTTTTACCCCAGCCCAACAGGAAGTTGGCTATTTAGGGTTGTGTTTAAAACACATGCAATGTAATTTAAATTATTGCTCCTAGAGCACTGAACCAAATTCGACGAAACTCGATCAGCGTGAAGTCAAGACATTAAGGATGAAAAAGTGCCACGGGATTTTTGATATCTCGAACGGTTTGGCCGTGGCGAGGAAACGAAATTATGGCGAGAAACATGGAACAGGATGTGTGTTATAACTTCAGCATACATTAACTGATCTTGATGAAACTTCAGCAGTGTTTTCGCTGTAAGAGACCGATCACATGGATGTGACTATTGTGAGTCAAAGTTATAGCGCCACCAACTGGCAGCAGGAAGTGTGTCACTTTCAAAATGCCGTGGCAACGAAACAAACTTTAACATTATTTTTTGATGCTTTTGGGACTCTTAGCTTGCTTGAAATTGCTTGAAACTCAACAGATACATCACATTTATTAGCCAATAGACATGTGCAACTATGGCAAAAGATTAAAGTAATGTCAAAAAAGTAAACACTAAAAGCCTCATATCTTCTAAAAATGTAATTATACATCATTTGTTTCTAAATTAAATTATACAAATATTATAACTTGGTCTTGCTCAATCTGAGCCTGCTGTCTTTGCCTGTCTGTGTATGTGTGTGTGTTTGTAGGGGGAGGGGTATTAACCATTTCACTCCTGTGTGTATGGCCTGCATAAAAAATAAATGCCTTAAGCCTGGTATTTTTTTAAATAAGTTTTTTATTTTTTATAAGTAAAGGCATATAACCAGTTTAATTGTAGTGCATTAATAGTTTTATATAATTAGTTTATTAATTAAATTAACTTGGTCCATAAACTTGATCTGAAAATTTGGTCCATAAATCAAACACACTTGCATGTAATAATATGACTTGAGTGTTAATCACATCATGTTTTCAGTTTGAATATAAAATATATAAATTATGTAAAAAAAAATAAAGTTGATCCAGCTGGAGCGCAGGCTGAGAATAGCGCTGTCATGACTGGATCAGAGATCATCAGTCATGCCTTCTCATACCTTACGCGCACACCACGCCCACTTACATCAGATCACATCAACATGTCAGCCGGAGGGATAACGAGGGTCGTCGTCGCTTTTGGATTCAAGAATTTCTTACAACAAGATGGCAAAAGAACAGCGCTTTGCAAGACATGCAACGTTAAGATCGACAGTCAGATGACAACCTCCAATTTCGTCCGTCATTTGAAGAGCCATATTCTGCCCAGTAAGTGCTTGTCAATTTGTTAATGTTATCTGGTTAGCTCGTTCGTAGTTAGCTAGCTAATGTAAGTTAAAGGAGAACTCCGGCGCAAAATTACACATTGTTACCTAGTCAACCGTTATCTGAGATTTGTTTTCATGACTGCCGAATGTAAATAGTTTTATCTATAAAAACAGTTTAGCCTATAAGTGACGTCCGACATTCTGCATATTGTGTTATTTTGTTAAGCCCCACTAAAGGCATAAAAAACTGTAAAGCACAATCAAGTTTTCACACTATATTCCAAGACTTCTAAAGTCATTCAATAGCTTAATGTGTGGTAAAATTAATATTTTAGTCTCTAAGTTAAAGTTAACGGAAAGTCATCTCGCCTCAGTCATTCTCCATGCATCAGCATTAGCGCGTCGCGTTCGGTTGCGACAGTAACACGACGACACTCTCTTCAAGATCAATGTTCCCAATATTATACTTTATTTGTAGATAAGGCATAAAGGTCTATGATTTGCATAAAATGACTATCTTGCTGGAGTGGAGTTTATTGCCCTTTAGAATACACTAAGCATTAGTGCTGCACGATTAATTATATCGCAGTCGTAATAGCGATCTCAAACCTATGCAATTATATAACGCAAAATGCCGCGATTTTAAATGAAATAAACAAAGTAGGGCTATTAGCGCAGCATCTCTTCTTTTTTGTCATCCTTTGACTAGTGTTACAAGATCCCCCTCTTATTGGTTCAAATGCCTTTTCGCATTTTGCACGACAAGAAGTGAAAAGCTGCCTGTGAGTGCCCTAGATTAGAATAGATGAGACTCGCATAATGCGCATGCACTGACCGTGTGCCAGCCCAGAATAAACAGTTCTCTTTCGAGCTTGAACGAACAATAGCACACACAATTATGCCAAAATGTGAGAGTTGTGAGTTGTGCTATGAGGCGCGTGTGAGATCCGCGTCTCGGCAACGGGTGCTCTTAAAGGGCCAGCAGCGAATAAAGCGTTCTTTCAGTAAAGTTAAAAGAACAAAGGGAAATTAGAAAATTACTCACTGATCTTGAGTAAAGAACTTTTGTAGCTTTAATAAGGATTATTATATATATAATTTATGATTCAGGCAGCGCAGACTGTTTGATAACTTTATTCAATTTCTGTACCTGTTAAGACAGGAAGGGCACAGGTAAATATGTTTTTTATTATGGGTTTATGTGGGGATTGTTTGAAGTTCACTTAATTTAAAAGCTGTTATATATTTTTTTTAAGCCTAATAATTTTTTAAAAAGTTGATGGCTTTCAATTGATGGAATCACTGTAATGTTGGTTTGGTTGATGGTTTATTGATCATTATAGGTGTTATCAATCATTTATTGTTGTTGTTGTTTTTAGTTTGAGTTGAGAAATAAACATTAATCTGTGTGTGCATTTTACTTTAGAACCAAGCAAGTTGGACTCATGAAACCATTTTATTATATCGGAGTCGCAAATCGCAATTGCAATATTGGCTCAATAATGGCAATATGACATTTTCCCAAATCGTGCAGCCCTACTAAGCATAGATTATAGATACCATCCCTTCGCTATGTTCTTTTCAATGTGAAGCGTTGCGTGCTGTGACTTGGTGTTGCTTCAAGTGCATCGTTCTGCACACGGGATGCGCATGATTGCTTATAATACTTTGGGGAGACAAGGGGGCGTGGCCTAAGGGAATATCACTCGTGATGTTAAGTGATGTTACCCCGCCATCGCTGATACAACCTTTAGCAGTCATGTTTTTGCTTCTTGAGAGAGAGAGAAAGTGTGTGTGTGTGAGCAGTGGCGGTTCTAGGCGGGGGCCTGGGGGGGCCAGTGCCCCTGCGACAACAAGCTTGGACCCCCTTGTGGCCCCCCTAAATGTGGAGTCAGTGTGAAATATTTTTTTTATAGTGTGTCACGCATTGAGCATGACAGTCACTCGTTTCAGTCTTTTGTCTCACACTCCCGTCACACATTGTATTTCTCATGCGGAAAAACTTAATAATATATTTAATATACGCAATTTCTCTGGCCGCGCCGCTCTCACGTGAGAATCAAGCGCGTCTCGCCTGGAGTTCAGCAGTCGACCCTGCTACGCATCAGCCAATCAAAAAAAGAGAAGTGCTACTTAATAGCCAATCAGAAAAGGGCACTATTGTATCTGGGTAAAATTTAACGCAACAACCAATGAAAAAAAGCATATCCTGGAATTGTTCATATGATTCTGTTACAACATCTTCCGAAAGTTTCTTCACCCGTCCCACAGATGAAACTAATCACTGGAGCTCCGAACATCACTTGGAGCACGGAGTAAGTCATGATCTCCTGTTTTAATGTTACAACAAATTCACAACTTGTTTGACAAAAACTATGACAACTTGACTGATGTAAGATGAATCTTTCCCGTAGCGTAAGCTAGCTTACGCAATGCTCGTTCCCTCATCTAGAGAGAACCGAGGTTACGTTAGGTAATCGATTCGTTTCCCATTTAATTAGTATCAGTCTGTAACTTAGACAACAGTTTTACAGCCTGTTCACTGACAACACCTGCTCAGAACAAG
This sequence comes from Pimephales promelas, assembly GCF_988280905.1. Taxonomy (NCBI): domain Eukaryota; kingdom Metazoa; phylum Chordata; class Actinopteri; order Cypriniformes; family Leuciscidae; genus Pimephales; species Pimephales promelas. Next base: position 9,639,215 of record NC_142790.1, on the reverse strand, counting down.
TAGTCTAGGCCTAGTCATCTTATTACACGAATCACGATGACTGACATATTGTCACATTATAAACATCTCTCTCTCCAAATAGGCTTAATAATTTTATTAGCACTAGATAAATTAAAGTGTATTGCATAGTCGATATTATAGGTCACTTTTAAAATCATGTCATATTTTATAATTATATCCTGGCCAAGGATGCATTAATTATTGCTTCTGTCTTTCAAAGATGTCAGGAAAAAAACAATTATAAAAAAGCTCATTCACCCTGAGAGGAAAGCCCCCTAAAAAGGCCAGTTTAGAGGATAATTTGCTGATCTTTTTGCAAAAAAAAAAAAAAAAAAACCCACAAAAATCGTAGATTAATTTGTAAAAATTATATATATATATATATATATATATATACATACTGTATATTCAATGTAAAAAAATAAAATGGAAATTCAAATACAGACTGATATATGTAATGCAAATGTAAAAATATAATGCAAATGCAAATTGTTGGATAATTATAAACATGGTATTTTGCTTATTTATGCATTCAGTGCAGTGCAGAAAATGATAAGGTCTAAATGTAACTGGCCCCTCTAACAGTACAACTGGCCCCAGCTTGGCCCCCCCAGTTGAAATGGTCTAGAACCGCCACTGTGTGTGTGTGTGTGAGAGAGAGAGAGAGAGAGAGAGAGAGAGAGAGAGAGAGAGAGAGAGAGAGAGAGAGAGAGAGAGAGAGAGAGAGGAGAAATGTAACAAAGTTTAATATTGTTTGTAAACTGTGTTTGAGAGAGAGGAAGGTGTTCAGAGAGTCTGTAGGATGTTAAGCTGTTATTTGTTTTATGGACTCAATGTTGAAAATTTAAAACATTTCAAACACACTGTTGGCAGAAGTGAAAAATAAATAATTTTATGAAGTTACAATTTAGTTTGATTCCATGGTGTATTTTACTGAACATGAGTATTTACAATGCAAATTATTGTAATTTACTGGCAAATACTTATCTTGTCTTTTCATTTTATTAAGATCAGATTCTGCATGTAAAATTAAAATAATAAGGTGACTTGACTTGCACTTGACTTAACCTACTACAAGACTTGACTTGACTTGACATAGCCTGTGACTTGACTTGACTTGCCCCCCCCAAAAAAAATACTTGGGACTTACTTGAGACTTGACGGTTAAGACTTGAGACTTACTTGAGACTTGCGTGACCTGCGCCCATCTCTGCTCTAAGTTTTAAGACAGTTCAAATGGAAGTTGGGAATTATGTGTTGTTTGAATAAATCTCCTAGGAGAAATACATCAAATTACAACGCATGTGTTTACCAATCACCACCATACTCGGTGTGCATGAAGTCAAGACATTGAGGATGCTCAATTCCGGACGGATTTTTGATATCTCGAACGGTTTGGCCGTGGCGAGGAAAATAATTTTATGACTAAAAAAGGACACATAAAATGTGTTAACTTTGCTCGTTTTACCTACAGTTACAAAACATGCCACGTATATTGTTCTTGTCAAGCCGATCAACTTTCTAATTAACAGTAAGAAGCTCAGACCAAAAGAAAGTCAGATATTGCAGTTTGGATGTGTATCTTGTCTCTATCAGTGTCTGTATGGGGAAGAGGGAGGGGGGGGGGGGGTTGCTGGTGTCTGCGTTTATGTGTGTGTGTGTGTGGCTGACTGTAGATTTTTTCTGCAAGTCCTTATCTTTTTGCATAACAATTTTGTATTTTTTTAAATGACAAAATATGCATATAACCCTAATCTTTTAAATGTATAGTTTGCTTTAAATAAAAGTAAGATAAATTGGTAAACTACAAATTGGTAATTGAAGCTGAATGAATTTAAAATTAATGTGCTATATTTCAATACATTTGCTTTCCTTAATATTGTAAAACACTAACCTCATTTATATGTGTGTGTGTGTGTGTGTTTGTATGTATATATATTTTGCAAAGCCCTCACTGATGCAAGCTCTTCTGCACACTTCTCTTCGACAGTCAATGCGGAGGTTAAGTTTTTGCACGTCGTGCAGAATAACCCTCTTTATATATATATATATATATATACTTAAAAAAGCGGGGGTTAAGTTTTTGCACGTCGTGCAGAATAACACTAAAGGCACCATATATATACTTAAAAGTGGGGTTGTTAGTTTTATCTACAGTTACAAAAATCGGTATATACATTGTACTCCTCAAGCCGTACAACTTTCTAATACATAGTCATTAGCTCAGACCAAGAGGAAGTCAGATATTTTGGTCTGAATATGGTGAGCCTCTCTCTGAGCCTACGTCCCTGTATGGCAAGCCCTTTTAACATTTAAAAGCTAAGTTTGCCTGTCCGGAATTAACATTGTAGATATCAACAAAGTCTTTCTGTCTAGTCGTTACACTTTGGATAGTTTGTATTATCATTTAAGATATCTGTAACATAATTGTGACTAGTCGAAATGACAGAGTATGGCAAGCCGTTTTAACATTTAATCATGAAAGGGCCAAAGCCTTCGGCACCGCCACCCGGGTGCCTTTAGGTAACTAAAGGAACCGGGGTTGCGGTGCCTCCGGCTTGGGCCCGCCATCGCTGCTCGCAGCTATATTTATTATTATTATTATTATTTATACGACGATTCGGGCACTTTTGGGGCCCTTAACATGCTCAAAAACTCTTGAAACTTTGCACACGGGTCAGAACCCGCGGCCATCAGGGCCAGGCTGAAGATGGTACCCGGGCGTGGCAGGGGGGCTAGACAGCGCCCCCTGGAACGGGGTCCGAACACTTGGTCCATAAATCAAACACGCTTGCATGTAATAATATGAAACTCGGTACACATTTTGATCTCATCGTTTCATCTATACCTCGTGCTTTTACTTTTTACCCCAGCCCAACAGGAAGTCGGCTATTTAGGGTTGTTCGTAAAACACTCGCAATGGAATTTTTAATACTCCTCCTAGAGCTTTGATCCAAATTCGACGAAACTCGGTCAGCGTGAAGTCAAGACATTGAGGATGAAAGTTTGCGAGGGGATTTTTGATATCTCGAACGGTTTGGCCGTGGCGAGGAAACAAAATTATGGCGAGAAACGTGAAACAGGAAGTGTATCATAACTTCAGCATACATCAACCGATCTTGATGAAACTTCAGCAGTGTGTTCGCTGTAAGAGGACGATCACATGGATGTAACTATTGTGAGTCAAAGTTATAGCGCCACCAACTGGCAGCAGGAAGTGTGTCATTTTTAAAATGCTTTGAAATCACCCTCTAATTTTAACTCGATTTGCTTCAAACTTCATCTGTATAATGCAAATACATGGCAGATGAAGACCTGTAAATGGATTCTTGATATCTTTGAAACTGTTGCAACGCATCAAACTTTACCATTCTTTTAGGATGCTTTTGAGACTCTTAGCATGCTTCAAATTGCATGAAACTCGACAGACACATCACATTTATTAGCCAGTAGACATGTGCAACGTTTCAGAAACGGGTGTGGTGAGGGCTCAGTAGCGCCACCTTTTGACAAAAGTGGGGTTGTTAGTTTTATCTACAGTTACAAAAATCAGTATGTATATTGTACTCCTCGAGCCGGACAACTTTCTAATTGACACTCATTAGCTAGGACCCACAGAAAGTCAGATATGTTTGTTTGAATGTAGAGAAAATCTCAGAATTTTGCCAGTCTCTCAGTGTCTCTCTGTGTGAGTGAGAGGAGGGGCGCCTGTCAGGTTAATTTTAACCCTTTATTTGCTGTGTGCAACTTCTCTGGCATTTTCGGGGGCCTTAACATCCTCTAAAACTCTTGAAACTTTGCACACGGGTCAGAACCCATGGCCATCAGGGCCGGGCTGAAGCTGGTAACCGGGCGTGGCAGGGCGGCTCGACAGCGCCCCCTGGACTGGGATTCAAAAATTTGTCCATAAATCAAACACACTTGCATGAATTAATATGAAACTCGGTACAATTAAAGATCACATCAGGCCAAACAACTTTCGTGCTCTAAGTTTTATGACAGTTCAAATGGAAGTTATTTATGAATTATGAATTATGGGTTGTTTGAATAATTGTCCTAGGAGAAATACATCAAATCACAATGCATGTGTTTACCAATCACAACCAAACTCGGTGTGCATGAAGTCAAGACATTGAGGATGCTCAATTCCGGACGGATTTTTGATATCTCGAACGGTCTGGCCGTGGCGAGGAAATGAATTTTATGACTAAAAAAGGACACATAAAGTGTGTTATAACTTTGCTCAATTTACCTACAGTTACAAAACTTACCACGTATATTGTTCTCGTCAAGCCGATCAACTTTCCAATTTAAAGTCATTCGCTCTGAGCAACAGAAAGTCAGATATTGTAGTTTGAATGGATTTATTTCCCCTGCGATTCTCTCTCTCTCTCTCTCTCTCTCTCTCTCTCTCTCTGTGTGTGTGTGTGTGGGGGTGTGTGTGTGTGTGTGTGTGTGTGTGTGTGTGTGTGTGTGTATAAAGTGCAGGGTTTTTTTTAGATAAAGTAGAATTTCTATAACTATGTGTTGAACTAATGAATCACTCTTGTGTGTGTTAAACACAATCTACTTAATACAGACAACTTCATTATAAAGATAAATAACAAATCCAAAAAATATATGATTATAATCTATGACAAAAAAAGCCATTACAAACTATATTAATGGAAAATACACATTGCTCTTTGTATTGTTGTAAAATACATTCATGAAAAACAAGATAACAAAAATCAAAAAGATAAATTATTTTAGATATAGCCATGTTTTAAATGTATAGCAGAGATGTTAATTGAGACAGCAACATACAAACTTTCTAGAACAACATGGACCTGGATAGCTGGTTTTTATGGAGGACAGTGAAGAGGAAGAGGGTGCAAATCAAACAGCTCATTCTCAGACTACACAGCAAACAGCTTAAGTTTTTAGTGCTTTGTTTGAGGTTTTTAGTGCTCTGTCCTATCTATTATCAACATATAATAGATGGAACAGAACAAGAAAGGCAATTAATAATCTGTCATTGCGTCACTGCATTATGATATGAAAGGCTCAGTACAGTGTGGCACAAAACGCTTATGCGCATCCCGAGTGGAGAATGATGCGCTTAAAGCCACATGGGGTTACAGCGCACAGCGCATCGAGTCCGCATTGATGCAAGCTCTACAATACACTTCTTTTTGATAGTCAAAGCGGGGGTTACGTTTTTACACGTCGTACAGAATAACCCTAAAGGCACCAAGGTGGCGGTGCCACCGGCTTTATATTAAATATAAATATAGCTGTGAGCAGCAATAAAGGGCCAAAGCCGGCGGTACCACCATCCCGGTGCCTTTGGGTAACTAAAGGCATCGGGTTGCGGTGCCACCGGCTTGGGCCCGCAATCGCTGCTCGCAGCTATATTTTTTTTTTATTTTTTTTTTTTTTTTTTTTTTCTAACGACTATTCGAGCACTTTTGGGGCCCTTAACATGCTCGAAAACTCTTGAAACTTTGCACACGGGTCAGAACCCGCGGCCATCAGAGCCGGGCTGAAGCTGGTACCTGGGCGTGGCAGGGCGGCTCGTCAGCGCCCCCTGGAACGGGGTCCGAACACTTGGTCCATAACTCAAACACGCTTGTATGTAATAATATGAAACTCGGTACACATGTTGCTCTCATCGTTTTATCTATACCTCACACTCTTACTTTTTACCCCAGCCCAACAGGAAGTCGGCTATTGAGGTTTGTTTGTAAAACGCTCGCAATGGAATGTTAAATACTCCTCCTAGAGCTTTGATCCAAGTTCGACGAAACTCAGTCAGCGTGAAGTCAAGACATTGAGGATGAAAGTTTGCGAGGGGATTTTTGATATCTCGAACGGTTTGTCCGTGGCGAGGAAACGAAACTATGGCGAGAAACGTGAAACAGGAAGTGTGTTATAACTTCAGCATACATTAATTGATCTTGATGAAACTTCAGCAGTGTGTTCGCTGTAAGAGGACAATCACATGGATGTGACTATTGTGAGTCAAAGTTATAGCGCCACCAACTGGCAGCAGGAAGTGTGTCACTTTCAAAATGCTTTGAAATCACCCTTTTATTTTACCCGATTTGCTTCAAACTTCATCTGAATAATGTAAACATACGATAGATGTAGACCTGTGAATGGATTCTTGATATCTTTTAAACTGTTGCCGTGGCAACGCATCAAACTTTACCATTCTTATAGGATGCTTTTGAGACCCTTAGCATGCTTGAAATTGCATGAAACTCGACAGACACATCACATTTATTAGCCAGTAGACACGTGCAAAGTTTCAGGCACGGGCGTGGTGAGGGCTCAGTAGCGCCACCTTTTGACAAAAGTGGGGTTGTTAGTTTTAACTAGAGTTACAAAAATTGGTATGTATATTGAACTCCTCGAGCCGGACAACTTTCTAATTTACACTTATTAGCTAGGACCCACAGAAAGTCAGATATTTTTGTTTGAATATGGTCACTCTGAGCCTACATGTCTCTGTGTCTTTGGCTGTCTGTGTGTGTGTGTGTGTGTCTGAGTATGTGTGTGCAGGGGGAGGGGGCTTAACCATTTCACTGCTGTGTGTATGACCTGCATAAAGAAAATACATTTCTTAAGCCTGGTATTTTTTAAATAAGTTTTTATTTTTATTTTTTATAAGTAAAGGCATATAACTAGTTTAATTGTAGTGCATTGACAATAGTTTTATATAATTAGTTTATTAATCAGATTAACTTGATCAATAAACTTGGTCTGAAAATTTGGTCCATAAATCAGACACACTTGCATGTAATAATATGAAACTCGGTAAACATATGGATCTCATCGGTTCATGTATACTTCACACTCTTACTTTTTACCCCAGCCCAACAGGAAGTTGGCTATTTAGGGTTGTTTGTAAAAAAAACATGCAATGGAATAATTTAAAGTACTTCTCTAGAGAATTCAAAGAAATGCCACAAAACTCAATCAGCGTGAAGTCAAGACATTGAGGATAAAAAATTGCCAGGGGATTTTTGATACCTCGAACGGTGTGGCCGTGGCGAGGAAACAAAATTAAGGCGAGAAACATAAAACAGGAAGAGTGTTATAACTTCTGCATACATTAACTGATCTTGATGAAACTTCAGCAGTATGTTCGCTGTAAGAGGACGATCACATGGATGTGACTATTGTGAGTCAAAGTTATAGCGCCACCAACTGGCAGCAGAAAGTGTGTCACTTTCAAAATGCTTTGAACTCACCCTTTTATTTTTACCCGATTTGCTTCAAACTTTATCTGTATAATGTAAACATACGGCAGATGTAGACCTGTGAATGGATTCTTGATATCTTTGATACTGTTGCCGTGGCATAAACTTTACCATTCTTTCAGAATCACTTCGGGCGATAGTTTAAACTCAAAATCATAAATAGGGCTATAATGCACTCTTGTGTCATTATTTTTCTATATTTATTACATATGTGACAGAGGATGTTATTTTATTGCGAGTGTACACAAATATAGGTAAACAGTTTGCAGTCTGAATGTTGTCCTTTATGAACAAAATAACGGATTATGTTTCCTGTTTCCTCTGTTCACACACACACACACACGCACAGTCCGGCTTGAGAGAGGCGCGCGCGTCGAAGTGCGTGTGTGTGAGAGAGAGAGAGAAAGAGAGGGGGGGGGGGCATTGTACTTCTCAAGCCAGAGAACTTTCTAATTCATAGTCATTAGTTTGGATCAAGAGGAAGTCAGATATTTTGGTTTGAATATGGTGAGCCTCTCTCTGAGCCTACTGTACGTCCCTATATGGCAAGCCCTTTTAACATTTAAAAGCTAAGTTTGCCTATCCGGAATTAACATTGTAGATATCAACACGCCACATTTTGACAAAAGTGACTAGTCTTAATTACATTTTGAATAGTTTGTATTATCATTTAAGATATCTGTAATGTAATTGTGACTGGTCGAAACGACAGATAGAGTATGGCAAGCCGTTTTAACATTTAATCATTTAATCATGAAAGGGCCAAAGCCTGCGACACCGCCACCCGGGTGCCTTTAGGTAACTAAAGGAACCGGGGTTGCGGTGCCACCGGCTTGGGCCCGCCATCGCTGCTCGCAGCTATATATTTTTTTTTTTCTTTTATTTTTCTAACGACTATTCGGGCACTTTTGGGGCCCTTAACATGCTCGAAAACTCTTGAAACTTTGCACACGGGTCAGAACCCGCGGCCATCAGAGCCGGGCTTAAGCTGGTACCTGGGCGTGGCAGGGCGGCTCGTCAGCGCCCCCTGGAACGGGGTCCGAACACTTGGTCCATAACTCAAACACGCTTGTATGTAATAATATGAAACTCGGTACACATGTTGCTCTCATCGTTTCATCTATACCTCACACTCTTACTTTTTACCCCAGCCCAACAGGAAGTCGGCTATTGAGGTTTGTTTGTAAAACGCTCGCAATGGAATGTTAAATACTCCTCCTAGAGCTTTGATCCAAGTTCGACGAAACTCAGTCAGCGTGAAGTCAAGACATTGAGGATGAAAGTTTGCGAGGGGATTTTTGATATCTCGAACGGTTTGGCCGTGGCGAGGAAACAAAATTATGGCGAGAAACGTGAAACAGGAAGTGTATCATAACTTCAGCACACATCAACCGATCTTGATGAAACTTCAGCAGTGTGTTCGCTGTAAGAGGACGATCACATGGATGTGACTATTGTGAGTCAAAGTTATAGCGCCACCAACTGGCAGCAGGAAGTGTGTCCCTTTCAAAATGCTTTGAAATCACCCTCTAATTTTAACTCGATTTGCTTCAAACTTCATCTGTATAATGCAAATACATGGCAGATGAAGACCTGTAAATGGATTCTTGATATCTTTGAAACGGTTGCCGTGGCAACGCATCAAACTTTACCATTCTTTTAGGATGCTTTTGAGACTCTTAGCATGCTTCAAATTGCATGAAACTCGACAGACACATCACATTTATTAGCCAGTAGACGTGCAACGTTTCAGAAACGGGTGTGGTGAGGGCTCAGTAGCGCCACCTTTTGACAAAAGTGGGGTTGTTAGTTTTATCTACAGTTACAAAAATCAGTATGTATATTGTACTCCTCGAGCCGGACAACTTTCTAATTGACACTCATTAGCTAGGACCCACAGAAAGTCAGATATGTTTGTTTGAATGTAGAGAAAATCTCAGAATTTTGCCAGTCTCTCAGTGTCTCTCTGTGTGAGTGAGAGGAGGGGCGCCTGTCAGGTTAATTTTAACCCTTTATTTGCTGTGTGCAACTTCTCTGGCATTTTCGGGGGCCTTAACATCCTCTAAAACTCTTGAAACGTTGCACACGGGTCAGAACCCATGGCCATCAGGGCCGGGCTGAAGCTGGTAACCGGGCGTGGCAGGGCGGCTCGACAGCGCCCCCTGGACTGGGATTCAAAAATTTGTCCATAAATCAAACACACTTGCATGAATTAATATGAAACTCGGTACAATTAAAGATCACATCAGGCCAAACAACTTTCGTGCTCTAAGTTTTATGACAGTTCAAATGGAAGTTATTTATGAATTATGAATTATGGGTTGTTTGAATAATTGTCCTAGGAGAAATACATCAAATCACAAGGCATGTGTTTACCAATCATACCCAAACTCGGTGTGCATGAAGTCAAGACATTGAGGATGCTCAATTCCGGACGGATTTTTGATATCTCGAACGGTCTGGCCGTGGCGAGGAAATGAATTTTATGACTAAAAAAGGACACATAAAGTGTGTTATAACTTTGCTCATTTTACCTAGAGTTACAAAACTTACCACGTATATTGTTCTCGTCAAGCCGATCAACTTTCCAATTTAAAGTCATTCGCTCTGAGCAACAGAAAGTCAGATATTGTAGTTTGAATGGATTTATTTCCCCTGCGATTCTCTCTCTCTGTCTCTCTCTCTCTCTCTCTCTCTCTCTCTCTCTCTCTCTCTCTCTCTCTCTCTCTCTCTCTCTCTGTGTGTGTGTGTGTGTGTGTGTGGGTGTGTGTGTCTGTGTGGGGAGGGGAGGGCTGTTGTCTGTGTTTATGTGTGTGTGTGTGTGGCTGGCTGCGATTTTTCCTACAAGTCCTTGTCTCTAAGTCCTTGTCTTTTTGCATAACAATTTTGCATAACAATATTTTTAAATGACAAAATAGGCATATAACCCCCATCTTTTAAATGTATAGTTTGCTTTAAATAAAAGTAAGATTGTATTTGTAATTGAAGTTGAATGAATTTAAAATTCATGTGCTATATTTCAATATATTTGTTTTCCTTAAGATTTTAAAACACTAACTTCATTCTTATCTGAATTACAAATATTTGTTTCTGTATAAAATAATACTCTGACTAAAAACACATTTGATGTTTTTTTTTTTTTTGATTTTTATTTACATGTATTTATGTGTGTGTGTGTGTGTGTGTGTGTGTGTGTGTGTGTGTGTGTATAAAGTGCAGGGTTTTTTTTAGATAAAGTAGAATTTCTATAACTATGTGTTGAACTAATAAATCACTCTTGTGTGTGTTAAACACAATCTACTTAATACAGACAACTTCATTATAAAGATAAATAACAAATCCAAAAAATATATGATTATAATCTATGACAAAAAAAGCCATTACAAACTATATTAATGGAAAATACACATTGCTCTTTGTATTGTTGTAAAATATTCATGAAAAACAAGATAACAAAAATCAAAAAGATAAATTATTTTAGATATAGCCATGTTTTAAATGTATAGCAGAGATGTTAATTGAGGCAGCAACATAAAACTTTCTAGAACAACATGGACCTGAATAGCTGTTTTTTATGGAGGACAGTGAAGAGGAAGAGGGTGCAAATCAAACAGCTCATTCTCAGACTACACAGCAAACAGCTTAAGTTTTTAGTGCTTTGTTTGAGGTTTTTAGTGCTCTGTCCTATCTATTATCAACATATAATAGATAGAACAGAACAAGAAAGGCAATTAATAATCTGTCATTGCGTCACTGCATTATGATATGAAAGGCTCAGTACAGTGTGGCACAAAACGCTTATGCGCATCCCGAGTGGAGAATGATGCGCTTAAAGCCATATGGAGTTACAGCGCACAGCGCATCGAGTCCGCATTGATGCAAGCTCTACAATACACTTCTTTTTGATAGTCAAAGCGGGGGTTACGTTTTTACACGTCGTACAGAATAACCCTAAAGGCACCAAGGTGGCGGTGCCACCGGCTTTATATTAAATATAAATATAGATGTGAGCAGCGATAAAGCGCCAAAGCCGGCGGTACCACCATCCCGGTGCCTTTGGGTAACTAAAGGCATCGGGGTTGCGGTGCCACCGGCTTGGGCCCGCAATCGCTGCTCGCAGCTATATTTTATTATTATTATTTTGTAACCTTTTGGGCATTTTTGGGGCCCTTAACGTGCTCGAAAACTCTTGAAACTTTGCACATGGGTCAGAACCCGCGGCCATCAGAGCCGGGCTGAAGCTGGTACCCGGGCGTGGCAGGGCGGCGTGGCAGGGCGGCTCGTCAGCGCCCCCTGGAACGGGGTCCGAACACTTGGTCCATAACTCAAACACGTTTGTATATAATAATATGAAACTCGGTGCACATGTTGATCTCATAGTTTCATCTATACCTCGCGCTTTTACTTTTTACCCCAGCCCAACAGGAAGTCGGCTATTGAGGTTTGTTTGTAAAACGCTCGCAATGGAATGTTAAATACTCCTCCTAGAGCTTTGATCCAAATTCGACAAAACTCGGTCAGCATGAAGTCAAGACATTGAGGATGAAAGTTTGCGAGGGGATTTTTGATATCTCGAACGGTTTGGCCGTGGCGAGGAAACGAAATCATGACGAGAAACGTGAAACAGGAAGTGTGTTATAACTTCAGCATACATTAACTGATCTTGATGAAACTTCAGCAGTGTGTTCGCTGTAAGAGGACGATCACATGGATGTGACTATTGTGAGTCAAAGTTATAGCGCCACCAACTGGCAGCAGGAAGTGTGTCACTTTCAAAATGCTTTGATATCACCCTTTTATTTTTACCCGATTTGCTTCAAACGTCATCTGTATAATGTAAACATACGGCAGATGTAGACCTGTGAATGGATTCTTGATATCTTTGAAACTGTTGCCGTGGCGACGCATCAAACGTTACCATTCTTTTAGGATGCTTTTGAGACCCTTAGCATGCTTGAAATTGCATGAAACTCAACAGACACATCACATTTATTAGCCAGTAGACACGTGCAAAGTTTCAGAAACGGGCGTGGTGAGGGCTCAGTAGCGCCACCTTTTGATAAAAGTGGGGTTGTTAGTTTTATCTACAGTTACAAAAATTGGTATGTATATTGTACTCCTCGAGCCGGACAACTTTCTAATTGACACTCATTAGCTAGGACCCACAGAAAGTCAGATATGTTTGTTTGAATGTGGTCTTGCTTAATCTGAGCCTACATCTCTCTTTGCCTGTCTGTGTATGTGTGTGTGTTTGTAGGGGGAGGGGTCTTAACCATTTCACTCCTGTGTGTATGGCCTGCATAAAAAATAAATGCCTTAAGCCTGGTATTTTTTAAATAAGTTTTTTATTTTTTATAAGTAAAGGCATATAACCAGTTTAATTGTAGTGCATTAATAGTTTTATATAATTAGTTTATTAATTAAATTAACTTGGTCCATAAACTTGATCTGAAAATTTGGTCCATAAATCAAACACACTTGCATGTAATAATATGACTTGAGTGTTAATCACATCATGTTTTCAGTTTGAATATAAAATATATAAATTATGTAAAAAAAATAAAGTTGATCCAGCTGGAGCGCAGGCTGAGAATAGCGCTGTCATGACTGGATCAGAGATCATCAGTCATGCCCTCTCATACCTTACGCGCACACCACGCCCACTTACATCAGATCACATCAACATGTCAGCCGGAGGGATACCGAGGGTCGCTTTCGGATTCAAGAATTTCTTACAACAAGATGGCAAAAGAACAGCGCTTTGCAAGACATGCAACGTTAAGATCGCGGACAGTCAGATGACAACCTCCAATTTCGTCCGTCATTTAAAGAGCCATTCTCAGTAAGTGCTTGTCAATTTGTTAACGTTATCTGGTTAGCTCGTTCGTAGTTAGCTAGCTAATGTAAGTTAAAGGAGAACTCCGGCGCAAAATTACACATTGTTACCTAGTCAACCGTTATCTGAGATTTGTTTTCATGACTGCCGAATGTAAATAGTTTTATCTATAAAAACAGTTTAGCCTATAAGTGACGTCCGACATTCTGCATATTGTGTTATTTTGTTAAGCCCCACTAAAGGCATACATAAAAAACTGTAAAGCACAATCAAGTTTTCACACTATATTCCAAGACTTCTAAAGTCATTCAATAGCTTAATTTGTGGTAAAATTAATATTTTAGTCTCTAAGTTAAAGTTAACGGAAAGTCATCTCGCCTCAGTCATTCTCTATGCATCAGCATTCACACAGCGTTGCGTTCGGTTGCGAGTTGCGACAGTAACACGACGACACTCTCTTCAAGATCAATGTTCCCAATATTATACTTTATTTGTAGATAAGGCATAAAGGTCTATGATTTGCATAAAATGACTATCTTGCTGGAGTGGAGTTTATTGCCCTTTAGAATACACTAAGCATTAGTGCTGCACGATTAATTATATCGCAGTCGTAATAGCGATCTCAAACCTATGCAATTATATAACGAAAAATGCCGCGATTTTATATGAAATAAACAAAGTAGGGCTATTAGCGCAGCATCTCTTCTTTTTTGTCATCCTTTGACTAGTGTTACAAGATCCCCCTCTTATTGGTTCAAATGCCTTTTCGCATTTTGCACGACAAGAAGTGAAAAGCTGCCTGTGAGTGCCCTAGATTAGATGATACGCATAATGCGCATGCACTGACCGTGTGCCAGCCCAGAATAAACAGTTCTCTTTCGAGCTTGAACGAACAATAGCACACACAATTATGCCAAAATGTGGTTTTGTCTAGTATCTTCATAACATAAGAAAAGTCTATGGATGAAAAGAGTTGTGCTATGAGGCGCGTGTGAGATCCGCGTCTCGGCAACGGGTGCTCTTAAAGGGCCAGCAGCGAATAAAGCGTTCTTTCAGTAAAGTTAAAAGAACAAAGGGAAATTAGAAAATTACTCACTGATCTTGAGTAAAGAACTTTTGTAGCTTTAATAAGGATTATTATATATATAATTTATGATTCAGGCTGCGCAGACTGTTTGATAACTTTATTCAATTTCTGTACCTGTTAAGACAGGAAGGGCACAGGTAAATATGTTTTTTATTATGGGTTTATGTGGGGATTGTTTGAAGTTCACTTAATTTAAAAGCTGTTATATATTTTTTTTAAGCCTAATAATTTTTTTAAAAGTTGATGGCTTTCAATTGATGGAATCACTGTAATGTTGGTTTGGTTGATGGTTTATTGATCATTATAGGTGTTATTAATCATTTATTGTTGTTGTTGTTGTTTTTAGTTTGAGTTGAGAAATAAACATTAATCTGTGTGTGCATTTTACTTTAGAACCAAGCAAGTTGGACTCATGAAACCATTTTATTATATCGGAGTCGCAAATCGCAATTGCAATATTGGCTCAATAATGGCAATATGACATTTTCCCAAATCGTGCAGCCCTACTAAGCATAGATTATAGATACCATCCCTTCGCTATGTTCTTTTCAATGTGAAGCGTTGCGTGCTGTGACTTGGTGTTGCTTCAAGTGCATCATTCTGCACACGGGATGCGCATGATTGCTTATAATACTTTGGGGAGACAAGGGGGCGTGGCCTAAGGGAATATCACTCGTGATGTTAAGTGATGTTACCCCGCCATCGCTGATACAACCTTTAGCAGTCATGTTTTTGCTTCTTGAGAGAGAGAGAAAGTGTGTGTGTGTGTGTGTGTGTGTGTGAGCAGTGGCGGTTCTAGGCGGGGGCCTGGGGGGGCCAGTGCCCCTGCGACAACAAGCTTGGACCCCCTTGTGGCCCCCCTAAATGTGGAGTCAGTGTGAAATATTTTTTTTATAGTGTGTCACGCATTGAGCATGACAGTCACTCGTTTCAGTCTTTTGTCTCACACTCCCGTCACACATTGTATTTCTCATGCGGAAAAACTATTAATAATATATTTAATATACGCAATTTCTCTGGCCGCGCCGCTCTCACGTGAGAATCAAGCGCGTCTCGCCTGGAGTTCAGCAGTCGACCCTGCTACGCATCAGCCAATCAAAAAAAGAGAAGTGCTACTTAATAGCCAATCAGAAAAGGGCACTATTGTATCTGGGTAAAATTTAACGCAACAACCAATGAAAAAAAAGCATATCCTGGAATTGTTCATATGATTCTGTTACAACATCTTCCGAAAGTTTCTTCACCCGTCCCACAGATGAAACTAATCACTGGAGCTCCGAACATCACTTGGAGCACGGAGTAAGTCATGATCTCCTGTTTTAATGTTACAACAAATTCACAACTTGTTTGACAAAAACTATGACAACTTGACTGATGTAAGATGAATCTTTCCCGTAGCGTAAGCTAGCTTACGCAATGCTCGTTCCCTCATCTAGAGAGAACCGAGGTTACGTTAGGTAATCGATTCGTTTCCCATTTAATTAGTATCAGTCTGTAACTTGGACAACAGTTTTACAGCCTGTTCACTGACAACACCTGCTCAGAACAAGTAGTCTAGGCCTAGTCATCTTATTACACGAATCACGATGACTGACATATTGTCACATTATAAACATCTCTCTCTCCAAATAGGCTTAATAATTTTATTAGCACTAGATAAATTAAAGTGTAATGCATAGTCGATTTTAAAACATCTCTCTCTCCAAATAGGCTTAATAATTTTATTAGCACTAGATAAATTAAAGTGTATTGCATAGTCGATATTATAGGTCACTTTTAAAATCATGTCATATTTTATAATTATATCCTGGCCAAGGATGCATTAATTATTGCTTCTGTCTTTCAAAGATGTCAGGAAAAAAACAATTATAAAAAAGCTCATTCACCCTGAGAGGAAAGCCCCCTAAAAAGGCCAGTTTAGAGGATAATTTGCTGATCTTTTTGCAAAAAAAAAAAAAAAAAAAAAAACCCACAAAAATCGTAGATTAATTTGTAAAAATTATATATATATATATATACATACTGTATATTCAATGTAAAAAAAATAAAATGGAAATTCAAATACAGACTGATATATGTAATGCAAATGTAAAAATATAATGCAAATGCAAATTGTTGGATAATTATAAACATGGTATTTTGCTTATTTATGCATTCAGTGCAGTGCAGAAAATGATAAGGTCTAAATGTAACTGGCCCCTCTAACAGTACAACTGGCCCCAGCTTGGCCCCCCCAGTTGAAATGGTCTAGAACTGCCACTGTGTGTGAGAGAGAGAGAGAGAGAGAGAGAGAGAGAGAGAGAGAGAGAGAGAGAGAGAGAGAGAGAGAGAGAGAGAGAGGAGAAATGTAACAAAGTTTAATATTGTTTGTAAACTGTGTTTGAGAGAGAGGAAGGTGTTCAGAGAGTCTGTAGGATGTTAAGCTGTTATTTGTTTTATGGACTCAATGTTGAAAATTTAAAACATTTCAAACACACTGTTGGCAGAAGTGAAAAATAAATAATTTTATGAAGTTACAATTTTGTTTGATTCCATGGTGTATTTTACTGAACATGAGTATTTACAATGCAAATTATTGTAATTTACTGGCAAATACTTATCTTGTCTTTTCATTTTATTAAGATCAGATTCTGCATGTAAAATTAAAATAATAAGGTGACTTGACTTGCACTTGACTTAACCTACTACAAGACTTGACTTGACATAGCCTGTGACTTGACTTGACTTGCCCCCCCCCCCCCCCCCCCCCCCAAAAAAAATACTTGGGACTTACTTGAGACTTGACGGTTAAGACTTGAGACTTACTTGAGACTTGCGTGACCTGCGCCCATCTCTGCTCTAAGTTTTAAGACAGTTCAAATGGAAGTTGGGAATTATGTGTTGTTTGAATAAATCTCCTAGGAGAAATACATCAAATTACAATGCATGTGTTTACCAATCACCACCATACTCGGTGTGCATGAAGTCAAGACATTGAGAATGCTCAATTCCGGACGGATTTTTGATATCTCGAACGGTTTGGCTGTGGCGAGGAAAATAATTTTATGACTAAAAAAGGACACATAAAATGTGTTAACTTTGCTCGTTTTACCTACAGTTACAAAACATGCCACGTATATTGTTCTTGTCAAGCCGATCAACTTTCTAATTAACAGTAAGAAGCTCAGACCAAAAGAAAGTCAGATATTGCAGTTTGGATGTGTATCTTGTCTCTATCAGTGTCTGTATGGGGAAGAGGGAGGGGGGGGGTTGCTGGTGTCTGCGTTTATGTGTGTGTGTGTGTGTGGCTGACTGTAGATTTTTTCTGCAAGTCCTTATCTTTTTGCATAACAATTTTGTATTTTTTTAAATGACAAAATATGCATATAACCCTAATCTTTTAAATGTATAGTTTGCTTTAAATAAAAGTAAGATAAATTGGTAAACTACAAATTGGTAATTGAAGCTGAATGAATTTAAAATTAATGTGCTATATTTCAATACATTTGCTTTCCTTAATATTGTAAAACACTAACCTCATTTATATGTGTGTGTGTGTGTGTGTTTGTATGTATAAATATTTTGCAAAGCCCTCACTGATGCAAGCTCTTCTGCACACTTCTCTTCGACAGTCAATGCGGAGGTTAAGTTTTTGCACGTCGTGCAGAATAACCCTCTTTATATATATATATATATATATATATATACTTAAAAAAGCGGGGGTTAAGTTTTTGCACGTCGTGCAGAATAACACTAAAGGCACCACATATATACTTAAAAGTGGGGTTGTTAGTTTTATCTACAGTTACAAAAATCGGTATATACATTGTACTCCTCAAGCCGTACAACTTTCTAATACATAGTCATTAGCTCGGACCAAGAGGAAGTCAGATATTTTGGTCTGAATATGGTGAGCCTCTCTCTGAGCCTACGTCCCTGTATGGCAAGCCCTTTTAACATTTAAAAGCTAAGTTTGCCTGTCCGGAATTAACATTGTAGATATCAACAAAGTCTTTCTGTCTAGTCGTTACACTTTGGATAGTTTGTATTATCATTTAAGATATCTGTAACATAATTGTGACTAGTCGAAATGACAGAGTATGGCAAGCCGTTTTAACATTTAATCATGAAAGGGCCAAAGCCTTCGGCACCGCCACCCGGGTGCCTTTAGGTAACTAAAGGAACCGGGGTTGCGGTGCCTCCGGCTTGGGCCCGCCATCGCTGCTCGCAGCTATATTTATTATTATTATTATTTATACGACTATTCGGGCACTTTTGAGGCCCTTAACATGCTCAAAAACTCTTGAAACTTAGCACACGGGTCAGAACCCGCGGCCATCAGGGCCGGGCTGAAGATGGTACCCGGGCGTGGCAGGGGGACTAGACAGCGCCCCCTGGAACGGGGTCCGAAAACTTGGTCCATAAATCAAACACGCTTGCATGTAATAATATGAAACTCGGTGCACATATAGATCTCATCGTACATATATACCTCATACTATTACTTTTTACCCCAGCCCAACAGGAAGTCGGTTATTTAGGGTTGTTCATAAAACACTCGCAATGGAATTTGAAGTACTACTCCTAGAGAATTCAAACACACGGCACGAAACTCGGTCAGCATGAAGTCAAGGCATTGACGATGAAAGTTTGCGAGGGGATTTTTGATATCTCGAACGGTTTGGCCATGGCGAGGAAACGAAATTATGGCGAGAAACGTGAAACAGGAAGTGTGTTATAACTTCAGCATACATTAACTGATCTTGATGAAACTTCAGCAGTGTGTTCGCTGTAAGAGGACGATCACATGGATGTGACTATTGTGAGTCAAAGTTATAGCGCCACCAACTGGTAGCAGGAAGTGTGTCACTTTCAAAATGCTTTGAACTCACCCTTTTATTTTTACCCGATGTGCTTCAAACTTAATCTGTATAATGTAAATACATAGCAGATGAAGACCTGTGAATGGATTCTTGATATCTTTGATACTGTTGCCGTGGCAACGCATCAAACTTTAAAATTCTTTTTTTTATGATTTTGAGACTCTTAGCGGCTTTTGGGGCCCTTAACGGGTTTGAAAACTCTTGAAACTTTGCACACAGGTCAGATCCCACAGCCATCAGAGCCGGGCTGAAGCTGGTACCTGGGTGTGGAAGGGGGGCGAGACAGCGCCCCCTGGAACGGGGTCCGAACACTTGGTCCATAAATCAAACACGCTTGCATGTAATAATATGAAACTCGGTACACATGTTGATCTCATCGTTTCATCTATACCTCACGCTCTTACTTTTTACCCCAGCCAAACAGGAAGTCGGCTATTGAGGTTTGTTTGTAAAACGCTCGCAATGGAATGTGCAATACTCCTCCTAGAGAATTCAAACACACGGCATGAAACTCGGTCAGCATGAAGTCAAGGCATTGAGGATGAAAGTTTGAGAGGGGATTTTTGATATCTCGAACGGTTTGGCCGTGGCGAGGAAACAAAATTATGGCGAGAAACGTGAAACAGGAAGTGTGTTATAACTTCAGCATACATTAACTGATCTTGATGAAACTTCAGCAGTGTGTTCACTGTAAGAGGCTGATTACATGGATGTGACTATTGTGAGTCAAAGTTATAGCGCCACCAACTGGCAGCAGGAAGTGTGTCACTTTCAAAATGCTTTGATATCACCCTCTTATTTTTAACCGATTTGCTTCAAACTTCATCTGTATAATGTAAAAATACAGCAGATGTAGACCTGTGAATGGATTCTTGATATCTTTGATACTGTTGCTGTGGCAACAAATCAAACTTTAACATTCTTTTTTTGATACTTTTGGGACTCTTAGCATGCTTGAAATTGCTTGAAACAGATAGATACAGATAGCTCGACAGATACATCACATTTATTAGCCAGTAGGCATGTGCAACTTTGGCAAAAGATTAAAGTAATGTCAAAAAAGTAAACACTAAAAGCCTCATATCTTCTAAAAATGTAATTATACATCATTTGTTTCTAAATTAAATTATACAAATATTATAATTAAACCAGTTTTTCCCTTTTTTCATTAAAGAATTATGTTTACGTTCAAAAACAGCCAGAATGGTTGTAAAATTCAGAAGAAGAAAAAATAATCTGAGTCATACGTAGTGATATACTGCCCTCTTGTGTTCAATATCAGTTAGGCCTATTGTGTATATTCCCACCGGTTAATTTAACGTGTGACTCCGCTGGGACTCGGGAACTTTTAAATCGCTTACTTAAAACCGAAAGTCAAAATACAGATATCCGCACAAGACATTAATGTTGTGGAGTAGAGCAAGCATTTTAAATAAATTCCTATTAAGTAGGATTGAACTAAACAGAATGAACGTTCACTCTGTTCTGCTGGTTCCTCGCTGTTGGCGCGCACAGTTATGAATGCTTGTGCAGCCATGAGTTTTAGTTTAATTTTAAAATTAGCGCAATTTCGGGATTTGTATTATTTGAATTTATTTTTAAAAAACACAATGTTGAGTTTTATTGTAACACTGTTTAATCGCGCCCACGGTTATATTTTGTATATTATATATAATTATAATGTATTTCTGTATAAAATAATACTACAATAAAAAACACATTTGTGACCGACCTGATCCAGCAAAATTAGTCACAGTGACCCAAATTTAAAAATTGAGATTTTGATATTAATGGAAAGAGGACACTGTAAGCTTTCAAATGATACCTTGGTCATACCTTGAATGGTTGTAAAGATATACAGATTTGAATTCTGGTCGTCTGCCCTTTTTTTCCAATTGAAAACCTAAGAAAATCGCTTTTAAAGTTTTTTTGCCCGTTTTTTTTTTTTTTTTTTTTGATATCTTTCAAAATCCATAGCATTTTAAGGGATAAACTATTTATTTTATATAGCTTAATTTGACCAAATAGATTAACATATATAAATTGCAATTTAACGAGGCTGAAACTCAACTTATTTTTAATTTTTTTGAAATAAATAATTAAAAAGTCACTTTTACAAAAATGTTCTAAAATCAGAAAGATTGAAGAGGAGTCAGAGAGAAATTCAGTTTTCATACGGATTAGCCCACATAAGCAGAGAGCAGTCTGTTTTCTTTCATTTTGAATGGTTGTCTTTAAAAGTAGACATTTCAATATATATGTCTGTGAGGATACCTTATACGCTGAGTTTCGGTTCATGAGACAAGCTTCAGTTCACGTGCCGCGCGTCTCCGCGTCGTGATTAGGCCTAGCCTATTGTCTGCAATTTATTTCTTATTATTAAATCCTAGTAATTGGTTGATGAAACATTGATTTAAATTAAGATAATTATTTTAAAACGAAATTTACTTTAAAGAAAGGCTTTGTGCTTGCATGTTTAAGCTATGTGAAAGTTTTAGTGCTGCTTCCAGAGAACGGTCACGTTCGGATTGTTTTTCCTCATAAATGCGAACACGGAAAATAAAATAAAGATTTTATGTTCTGGAGAGAGTCAACCCTTCTTCATCCGGTGAGTATTACTTTTGGTTTGTGCAGTGTGGTTCACATAGGCCAATTTATTAAAATATTTAATTATCTGGGAATTGGATCTCCTCCATAATGCTGAAATTGCCCAATTTTAAAAAATTTAGTAATAATTTAAGTTTTGTGGTGTAAGTCTACGTATTTTATAATGTTAACTTCAAATAATACTAATAGTAATTTAAAGATGTTGTAGCTAGCATTGGGTCTGGACGTGAAGGATAACTTCGGGAGTTGAAGGGACGTGTCGGTGTCGTGATTCTATCTTCTCACACCGCGACACAGGTTCGTGGATCTGAGTGTCGCGATCGTTACAGCCTTACATAGGCTATATTCTTCTTGCAGATAAATATACTCACGCAGTTTAGGTTAGAAGCCTCCAGTGAGTTCAACGTTTCAGGGGATACCCGGGAAATGCTCAGAGGTGACGAGGGGAGTTGAGAAGAGCAATGTTTATTTCAGCGAATTTAAAGCTTTGACAACTTTAATCTTTATTTAAATACCTTTACTCAATTATCTCGACTACAAAACCCTGTGAGATTATTTTTGAATGTCTGTTCTTTGAAATTAGCAAAAAAAAATTATTATTATTTTTTTTTTTGTTATTTCATGGTTTTTCCACATAATCGGCCCATATCTTAAAATGGAAGGTTGCAACTTCCGACTCATTTCGCCAGAGCGGGTCACGTTTGATTTTTATTTTTTAAACAATGTAATGTGTAACCTAAAAATAAACAGATTATTTGATAAATGGTATATTTAAATCTGCATATTGTAGCCTAATATCTGCAGGGCAGCCTAGTCTTAATAAATGTATGCTTCATTTTTCATTAGTAAATTTGATCAATAAATTCAATAATTTAGAATAATAAGACACTATAGGGCTGTTACCCTAGGTAAGGCTGATCAAATTAAATCGGTTACACAATAATGTTACGAGATTGGTTTAACAGGAGTCAATTAAAAATCTCTGTAAAGAACGATACTTTTAAACATAACCCTTAATCACCATAAGGTGTCACCAGATGACCGTCTTAATGAACGAGTCATGGATTCAAAATGCTGAATCATTCAGTAATGAGAAAACACATTGCTTTGAGATGCGCGATGGGTCGCTGTGATCTTTGTTTAACTATTTTCTCTGCTGAAACAGAAAAAAGTCAATATTGCATCTAAAAAGTCAATATTGCATCTAAAATGTAAGTGACTTGACTTGTGTGTGTGACTATGTTTGTTGTAGTGATAAGAGTTGCACCCTTGTTAAAGTTTAAGGCCTTGTGTTTTTGGATATATATCTTTCTTTCTTTTTTTTTTTTCCTTTTTTACAAAATATGCATATAACCCATATATTTTAGATTTATTATTTGCTTTAAATTAAATTAAGATTGTATTTTTGGTAATTGAACCTGAATGAATTTAAAAATGAATGTGCTATATTTCAGATCATATATTTGTTTTTCTTAAAATTTGAACTAACTTTATTCTCAGCTGAATTATAAATATTTTATTTCTGTATGAATTAAAAACACATTTGATTTTTCTTTTTTAATCAATGTAGAATGTGTAACTGAAATATAAACAGATTAGGGCTCTGTTCGAGGACAAGTAACTAAAACCAATGCGACATGATGAATGTTTGTTTCCCAAACCATCTCAGAGTAACAGCTTACTTTTCTTTCTTACTATATTCTTTCTTACTATAAACTGTGCTGTAGAGCTTGCATCAGTCAAAGCAGGGTTACATTTTGCATGTCGTGCACAATAAACCTAAAGGCACCAGGGTGGCGGTGCCACCGGCTTCATATATATATATGTATATATACAGTATATATATATATATATATATATATATATATATAGCTGTGATCCGCGATGAAGGGCCAAAGCCAGTGGCATGGCCACCCTGGTGCTTTTAGGTAACTAAGGAACCGGGGTTGCGGTGCCACCGGCTTGGGCCCTTCATCGCTGCTCGCAGCTATATTTATTATTAGGGCCCAAGCCCTGAAAGGGCGAAGGCCCTATTGTTTTCCTTCCGATTATTAGGGCCCAAGCCCTGAAAGGGCGAAGGCCCTATTGTTTTCCTTCCGATTATTATTATTATTATTTTTTTTTTTCTTACGACTATTCGGGCACTTTTGGGGCCCTTAACATGCTCGAAAACTCTTGAAACTTTGCACACGGGTCAGAACCCGCGGCCATCAGAGCCGGGCTGAAGCTGGTACCCGGGCGTGGCAGGGCGGCTCGTCAGCGCCCCCTGGAATGGAAAACCTGTGAATGGATTCTTGATATCTTTTAAACTGTTGCCGTGGCAACGCATCAAACTTTACCATTCTTTTAGGATGCTTTTGAGACCCTTAGCATGCTTCAAAAGGCATGAAACTCGACAGACACATCACATTTATTAGCCAGTAGACATGTGCAAAGTTTCAGAAACGGGCGTGGTGAGGGCTCAGTAGCGCCACCTTTTGACAAAAGTGGGGTTGTTAGTTTTAACTAGAGTTACAAAAATTGGTATGTATATTGTACTCCTCGAGCCGGACAACTTTCTAATTTACACTTATTAGCTAGGACCCACAGAAAGTCAGATATTTTTGTTTGAATATGGTCACTCTGAGCCTACATGTCTCTGTGTCTCTGGCTGTCTGTGTGTGTGTGTGTGTGTGTGTGTGTGTGTGTGTGTGTGTGTGTGTGTGTGTGTGTGTGTGTGTGTGTGTGTGTGTGTGTGTGTGTGTGTGTGTGTGTGTGTGTGTGTCTGAGTGTGTGTGTGCAGGGGGAGGGGGCTTAACCATTTCACTGCTGTGTGTATGACCTGCATAAAGAAAATACATTTCTTGAGCCTGGTATTTTTTAAATAAGTTTTTATTTTTATTTTTTATAAGTAAAGGCATATAACTAGTTTAATTGTAGTGCATTGACAATAGTTTTATATAATTAGTTTATTAATCAGATTAACTTAATCAATAAACTTGGTCTGAAAATTTGGTCCATAAATCAAACACACTTGCATGTCATAATATGAAACTCGGTAAACATATGGATCTCATCGGTTCATGTATACTTCACACTCTTACTTTTTACCCCAGCCCAACAGGAAGTTGGCTATTTAGGGTTGTTTGTAAAAAAAACATGCAATGGAATAATTTAAAGTACTTCTCTAGAGAATTCAAAGAAATGCCACAAAACTCGATCAGCGTGAAGTCAAGACATTGAGGATAAAAAATTGCCAGGGGATTTTTGATACCTCGAACGGTTTGGCCGTGGCGAGGAAACAAAATTATGGCGAGAAACATAAAACAGGAAGAGTGTTATAACTTCTGCATACATTAACTGAACTTGATGAAACTTCAGCAGTATGTTCGCTGTAAGAGGACGATCACATGGATGTGACTATTGTGAGTCAAAGTTATAGCGCCACCAACTGGCAGCAGAAAGTGTGTCACTTTCAAAATGCTTTGAACTCACCCTTTTATTTTTACCCGATTTGCTTCAAACTTCATCTGTATAATGTAAACATACGGCAGATGTAGACCTGTGAATGGATTCTTGATATCTTTGATACTGTTGCCGTGGCATAAACTTTACCATTCTTTCAGAATCACTTCGGGCGATAGTTTAAACTCAAAATCATAAATAGGGCTATAATGCACTCTTGTGTCATTATTTTTCTATATTTATTACGTATGTGACAGAGGATGTTATTTTATTGCGAGTGTACACAAATATAGGTAAACAGTTTGCAGTCTGAATGTTGTCCTTTATGAACAAAATAACGGATTATGTTTCCTGTTTCTTCTGTTCACACACACACACACACACGCACACTCTGGCTTGAGAGAGGCGCGCGCGTCGAAGTGTGTGTGTGTGTGGTTGGCTGTGATTTTTCCTGCAAATCCTTGTCTCTAAGTCCTTGTCTGTTAGCATAACAATTTTGTCTTTTTTTAAATGACAAAATATGCATATAACCCCCATCTTTTAAATGTATAGTTTGCTTTAAATAAAAGTAAGATTGTATTTGTAATTGAAGCTGAAAGAGTTTAAAATTCATGTGCTATATTTCAATGTAGGGGTGGGCGATATGGAAAAAATGTCATATCACGATTTTTTTAGGAAAATCACTATCACGATTTTTTATCACCATTCTTTTTCAAGTTGGTTTTAATATTTTGCAAGTGGCTGTTCATTACAGCCAAACTAATGTCCTTATGTTAAAAACAAAGCCTTAGGTAACAAAAGAAAAAAGAAAGGCATACATTTAGGCCAGTGGCGAAGATAAAAATCTTTGTCATTATTTTCTTTGTTATTAAAAAAATAAGACAAGATAAACATTACACAGATTAATATTCAAATTAAATAAATAAATAGTGCTTTATTTTTTCAGATGCAGTAGGTGTATTTAGCAGTAGCATTGAAGAAAGTAATTAAATTAAACAAATATGAAATTAAAACACTACATAGACTTCACTGAATAAATTGATTCTTATTAAAGCTACTATTAAAGTTCTCAGTCAGTGAGTGATTTTCTCCTTGTGTTTTTTTTTCTTTTACTAAAGTGATAGTTCCCTCAAAAATGAAAATGGTCTTAATTTACTCTCTCAAGATGTTTTAAACCCGAATAAGTTTCTTTCTTCTGTTGAAAATAAAAGTTATTTTGAATAATGTGGGTAACCGAACAGTTGCTGGTCCCCCTATAGTTTTTATATAGGTTCTCTCCTGGAAGTTAATGGGGACCAGCAACTGTTTGGTTACCCACATTAAAAAATTGTCTTTTGTGTTCAGCACAAGAAAGAAATTAATACAGGTTTGTAACAACATTAGAGTGAGTAAATAATGACAGATTTTTTACATTTTTTTTTTGTGAATTATCCCTTTAAGAAAAAGCGGCAGTACTATTTATTCCTGTCGCTTTTAGACCAGCACGCGACGCGTTTAATATAGACGCATATTACACCAGATATTCTCTCAAATGTTTGCTTTCACTTTAGACATAGCCTGTTTATGTAAACATTGTGTGTATTTAACAGTATTAGCATAATAAGACTCGAAAGATAACTTAGTCCAGTATTCAGGCGCTGTTTGACAGGCTTCTAGTGCCTATGAGCGTCGGGGGTATATGCGGTCAGGAAAGCGCACGTTAGAACAGCGCATCAGCGTGTGAATTAAATGTTTAACCGGCAAGGCTTATGCAAATAATGAACTTTTGTGAATTGCAGTGTCCCGTACCTATTCATTAACGTGTGATGTGTAGGCTACGTCGCGTTGTACAGTTGAGACGGGGCGGCAGAACTGAACTGATAGAATGCACTGTAACACGATACTACGATATTTCTTCAAAAGCAGATCGTGGAGACATTTTAATCATCCACGATTAAAAATCGTCATATCGCACTCCCCTATTTCAATGTATTTGTTTTCCTAAAAAATTTAAAACACTAACCTCAAAATTTAAAACACTAACTCTACATTTTTGCACGTCATGCAGAATAACTCTAAAGGCACCAAGGTGGCGGTGCCACCGGCTTTATATATATATATATATATATATATATATATATATAGCTGCGAGCAGCGATGAAGGGCCAAAGCTGGCGGTACCGCCACCCCGGTGCAGTTTGAAGCAAATCGGGGTTTGACAAAAGTGGGGTTTAGGTAACTAAAGGCACCGGGGTTGCGTTGCCACCGGCTTGGGCCCGCAATCGCTGCTCGCAGCTATATTTATTTTTTTCTTTTATTTTTCTAACGACTATTCGGGCACTTTTGGGGCCCTTAACATGCTCAAAAACTCTTGAAACTTTGCACACGGGTCAGAACCCACGGCCATCAGGGCCGGGCTGAAGATGGTACCCGGGCGTGGCAGGGGGGCTCAACAGCGCCCCCTGGAATGGGGTCCGAACACTTGGTCCATAAATCAAACACGCTTGCATGTAATAATATGAAACTCGGTACACATGTTGATCTCATCGTTTCATCTATACCTCGCGCTCTTACTTTTTACCCCAGCCCAACAGGAAGTCGGCTATTTAGAGTTGTTCGTAAAACACTTGCAATGGAATTTTTAATACTCCTCCTAGAGCTCTGATCCAAATTCGACGAAACTCGGTCAGCGTGAAGTCAAGACATTGAGGATGAAAGTTTGCGAGGGGATTTTTGATATCTCGAACGGTTTGGCCGTGGCGAGGAAACAAAATTATGGTGAGAAACGTGAAACAGGAAGTGTGTCATAACTTCAGCATACAGTAGGTGGACAACCAGAATGTCGTTTACCGCCGCGGCAAGTGCCGCGGTAAATCTACCGCGGCAAAAATAAACCAGCTGATTTCAAAGTCTGTGGCGAAATGACCACCAGGTGGCGCAAAGGGACATTTAGCGAAAGCAAAACGTAATTATGTAAAAGTAGCCTACATTTTAAATAGAATATAGCTTTAACTAGAATAGAAACTTTTAGGCTATAGGAGAACAGTTTATTAATCAAAAGTTAAAATAGGCCTATCTCGCAGTCAGCGAAAATAAAGTGGTGCTTTCAATGACGCTATTGAGGAATGCGAAGACTGAAGAGCGCTTCTCTCGCGTGCGCACACTGACTGCTGAACAAACGAACTTCTGGGCTTTCGTCAGTGAGAAAAGTCGTGGTCGAGTGGTAGAACATTGGTACAATTGTTTTGATGACACTGTTTCGAATCCCGCATAAACATGTATTAAAATTACCTTGCAATTCTATTTTACATTAAGGAACAAATCTCTTCCAACAGATTGACTTAATTTACATCTTCAAAAGCAGTTATGATAAAAAAAATTCCATGTAGATAAAAAAAAAAAAACATAACCAAGCTAAGCAAGTTGCGATTTGCCGGTGGGGTATTTCCCCCTCCACAGTAATCAATGCTACAATTCGCCTAAATAGACAATATCAAATATGTGTATATATATTTTTAAATATGCAACACACACGTTTAAACAACAAATAGCCTAATAAAATCTGAACCAGCGCTTCTGCGCCTGTATTGACAGATAACATGCAGCGCGCGTTTCAGTTTCAGTGGCCTTAATAGCCTATTGTTCGACAAACGCGGCGGTGGTGACTTGAATTTATTTATCATTCATTAGACCGAACACATGGCTGAGTGGTAGAGCATAGGCCTACGGTTTTACCATTACAAACACATGGGTTCGAAGCTTGCTCAAACATGGATTACTATAGTTATATTTTATATTTAGGCTATTAATGCAGAAAGATTTGTTCTAAAACTCTGTTACACCATTTAGTTTTTTTGCTTATATTTATAAAATAAAATGACCATGCATTTCTATTTTAAACTAAGGAACAAATCTCTTCCAACAGATTGACTGAATTTACATCTTCAAAAGCAGTTATGCAAAAAAAAATATAGAAAATAAAACTTAATGGGGTTCCATGTAGAATTAAAAAAAACACCCCCCCCCTCCACAGTAATCAATGTTATAATTAGCCTAGACCATATCAAATATATTTATTTATTTTTAAATATGCAACACGCATGTTTAAACAACAAATAATAAAATCTGAACCAGCGCTTCTGCTCCTGTATTTGAGAGATGTCAGTTTCAGTTTCAGTGGCCTTAATACATTGATTCACGGCTTTTTAAAATGTCACGAATTGTTTTGAGGTGGTTTTGAACGAAATATTGAAATATTGAAGTTTATAATTGAGTTGTTTTTTTTTGACACACCACGCCCAGTGTAGGCCTATTCTAAAATCAGGTTTTATTCATTAATTGTGTTCGACAAACGCGGCGGTGTTCACTTGAATTTATTTTTCTCATAGCAGCTAAAATAAAATCATCTTTTAAACTGTAAAAGGTGTACGTTTTCGTGTAAAGTAGGCTTACACTCACAATAGGTTAACGACAAAATGTTTTCCTGCTCATGAGCGAATACTCAGTGCACATATGTTTGGGCATTTTCCCCTAAGTCAACACATAGCCGAGTGGTAGAACTTACGGTTAGAACATGATAATGACATGGGTTCGAAGCCCGATTCAACGTGGATAACTGTAGTTATATATTTTTTATTTAGGTATTTATGCAGAATACCTTTTTTTGCTTGTATTTATAAAAATATATATATATTTCCTACATTTTTTACCTAGACCCACACATTTTGTGAATATTCAAATTAAATGTTTTATTGGTTCAGTCTGAACATGTTGAACAATGATTATTAAATCAAACAACAATATTGTTAATGATAAATTAAATTTTTTTTTTCAAAACGCTATATAAATCCATCAATTTTTTTTTTGTAAAAATAAGGTTTGTCTTTAAAAGAAAAGAAGAAAAAAAAAACAAGAGAACATGGAACATAATCAGGGGCTCATGCTATAAATTAATATAAATTAAATTTAGTAAAACAACCTGAAAAAAGTAAGGATAGTAATGTTATGTAAAGTTATTTAGTAATAGCCTACATTCAGAGTCATTTTTAGTAAAGTGTCAAACCTGAAAAAAATAGTATAATTTCTGCATGAAAAAAAACTAATTATTAAATGATCAATAATGATAACGATATTCAAAAGTAGGGATGGGCCCCCCTCCAGCACATGCACACACACACATGCATGTACTGGCTACATAGAATGTGAGCAAAGCGGAGCGGCGTGACGCTTAAATATAAGTAAAAAAAACAAAAAAAAAACATAGGCTACGTTTCACATTTATGTTTAATAATATTATGTTACTTATTTTTATTATTTCGTCTATGTTGAGGCTATATAAAAAGTGAACCGCATGAGATGAGTAAGATAGGATCAAAAGCTACCCAATATATCGGAAAATATTTGAGTGGGTCAGACATGATTTTGACCACCAATTAAGTTTTGTTTTGTAGAAAGCTTGTAAATTTTGTTTCGGATAAATTCTATCTTCATTGTAATAAATGTTTCATCAACAAATTGACTGGATTAACACATTAGAAGTAAATATCGGACAATATAATCAGGACACAGAGGCGCGATATGAACTAGAAAGCTTTAAATGTCTACTTTTAAACAAAACATTTAAAAACGAAAATAAATTGGCAACTTTCTGCGTAAGTAGGCTAATTCGAATGCGTTTAGGCCTATGCGCGTTCACTGTGAAGGCGAGTCAGCATCATCAACTTTATCTTTGCTGCTGACAGACAGATAACACTAGTTTAGTTTAGAGCAGCATGTTTGCAACAATAACACAATCAAACAGAATGTAAGCCCTGTGTGTGTGCATGTGCAGTTGTGTGTGTGCGTCACACGTTAAATGTTTTAGAATGTAACACAACATTCAAATGCAAATATGCGCCCTCCCCCACTTGAAAGCCCGTGTGTCCACCAAAGTGTTTTTCCACACGCCTGGCGTGTTTTCAATTGTTTTCAATGGGAGCGCCGCGTTTTTTTAAACGCCATGAGCGTAATCAAAGCAGCTCCTGAGATTAAGCTGGCGTTTTTAGTATGTCCTTTTTTTCTTCGAACAATTCAAGAACAATATAGGCTACAAATTGAACATGGTTTATTTTTTGTAAAACTTTAAAACTGGCCTTTACTTTTCTTGACGATTCCTCGGTAGCTTTTGTTTGAAGGCATTCAGTTGCTCCAAAAACACTAACGTTAGAAACATAACTGCACTTTATCACAACGGATTAATAAACCGTACCCACGAGTTCCTAATCCGTGCTCTCAGATTTGTAAACCGTGCCCTCAGTTTTTGCAATCTGTACCCACAAATTCATAAACCGTGCCCACGCTTTCGCAATCCGTATGGGTTTGTAATCCGGACTCACGGGTTTGTGGCTCGTCCCCCAGAGTGTGCCGCATGATTCAACTAGGCCTCCTGTTTAGATGCGGGATGCATTGCATTGTTTTTAAAATCCTTTTTTAAAATGGATAATTTCTTGCATTTAAAAAATAAATACATTTAGGATACTTTTATCTTTAAAGTAAATTTTTAGAGGAAAAAGCTCAGTACTATAATAAGCGAAAATAATAATAATAATAATAATAATAATAATAATAATAATAATAATAATAACACAGTTCAAAAACTGTAAAAGGTTTGGTTATAAGTTATACATTATTTTATGTTAAATATATTACTGTCGTCGGTGAACTCATTCATATAAAAATGCAAATAAAACTCATGCAAATAAAAATGCATTTAGGCTACAGGCCTATTTAGAAGACGCTTTTATCCACAAAAAAGAACAAAGCAATTCGTCAAATGTCAGTCTTAGACAATAATAATAGGCTACGATTCTAACAAACAAACACAGGTTTTAACGTATATCCAACTGTTTGTGTGCATGTCACTGCCGCGGCCGCAAACACTTGCATGTTCCTATCAACAGTGGAACAATTTAAAATAATCTAGCATTTCTGGTCATACGGAAAAAAAAAATACATAATACATAATACATTATTTGCAACTACTTTTATTTGTGTAAACTCACAATAACAAGAAAACGTCGATCGTTATTTTTCAGACACAAGCCTATAAATCACCTATAAATCATCTCTCACATGCTCTTCTCATTTAGCACTGCGGGCAAAATATAGTTTTTAGAAAGTTTTTATTTTTTTTTCATATTAATTTGCGAATATTTTAAATGTTTAATAAAGGCAAAAAGTCAGCCTATTCGTCAAAATCTTGTGTTTAGGCCTATTTGTGATAATCTCAGCCCTGTTTTATTATTGTCTAACCAGTAGGCCTATTATGATTTGACGAATTGCTTTGTTTCTTTTTTTTTTTTATAAAAGCGTCTTATATCTAAATATGTAGCCTAAATGTAATAATAGCATATTATTATTAGGCCTATTATTTGCGTTTATAACTTTAAATGAGTTCACTTAAGACAGGAGAATATGTAAAACAATTTGTGAATGTTTTATTTTTATAGACCTATAACTTTGTGTTTGTCTTAGGCTATATTTATTTATTTATTTTTTTGTAAGTGAAGTCCTTTTAAAAACAATGCATCCCGCATCTAAACAGGAGGCCTGGTTGAATCATGCGGCACATTCTCGGGGACGAGCCACAAATCCGCGAGTCCGGATTACACACCCGTAAGTAGCCTACGGATTGCGAAAGCGTGGGCACGGTTTATGAATTTGTGGGTACATATTTCTAAAACTGAGGGCACGGTTTACAAATCTGAGAGCAGGGATTAGGAACTCGTGGCTACGGTTTATTAATCCGTGGGCACGAATTGTTAAACCGAGGGAACAGTTTAAGAATCCGTGAGTAGCCTACAGTTTATAAATTAAGGGAACGGATTGCAAAAGCTACCTATTTAAGCTTCAAGAACGGTAGGATAAACATAAAAGCTGTCGGCCAAGAGCATGTAACGAGGTTTGATCTTGCGTCGTTTGGAGGTATATGAGGTTGAGGATGATGCGTTAACCACACAGCTATCGCTGGACTTCTAATGCGCTGTCGTCTTATACAATTGTAAAGCCTCATTGATGTAGCCTAATATGCTTTGACTGCAATGTTTTAAGGTTTCATTATTTTTTCAATTTAATTTCAGTATTGTGATTAATTAATTATTTAACTACGTTTCACTTGAATTAATCTGTTACCATCTTTCAATCGCTCTGAAAGAGCCGCGGCGCAGTTGAAGATTACACAAAAAACGGACACTTTTCAAAGTCTGTGATTGTTGCCAAAGGCAGCAACTACACCTCAACTTTTACCGCCGCGGCAAACCGGCGGCAGTAAAAACCACATTCTGGTTGTCTACCTACTGTACATCAACCGATCTTGATGAAACTTCAGCAGTGTGTTTGCTGTAAGAGGATGATCACATGGATGTGACTATTGTGAGTCAAAGTTATAGCGCCACCAACTGGCAGCAGGAAGTGTGTCATTTTCAAAATGCTTTGAAATCACCCTCTAATTTTAACTCGATTTGCTTCAAACTTCATCTGTATAATGCAAATACATGGCAGATGAAGACCTGTAAATGGATTCTTGATATCTTTGAAACTGTTGCCGTGGCAACGCATCAAACTTTACCATTCTTTTAGGATGCTTTTGAGACTCTTAGCATGCTTCAAATTGCATGAAACTCGACAGACACATCACATTTATTAGCCAGTAGACATGTGCAACGTTTCAGAAACGGGTGTGCTGAGGGCTCAGTAGCGCCACCTTTTGACCAAAGTGGGGTTGTTAGTTCCCTTTTGTAGTCACTTCGAGTTACGTCAGAAGTGACGGAGATTGGGGGTTTCGCATAGAAAGCCAATCCTCTTCGAGTATTTAAAAACGAGCCAATGGCATGCAATGCCTTGGGGCTGCGGAAATTTGCATAGCGTACTCCGCCCTACTCCGTGAGTATAAAAGGAGGAAGTGAACGCAACCGCAGTATGTTTTCGCTTCGGAGCCAAGAGAACCTCTTCACTCCTGAAAGCTATTACAAGACTCTTCGAGACGAGCGTCCTCTTCAGTGTTGGTGTGACGGCGGTACCCAGCGAGTTTCTGCATTGCCTGCGATCTGTGCAGTGGTCTGCCAGACTTTGCGCTTCTCCCTGGTCGCCTCAGCGCTGGAAGAGTGAATTTCCTCCTCTCTGTAAAAGAGCTACACGCGGCACGTCTTTTTAAAGACGGTTCGCCCGTGTTCTTCTGGATGCGGTCGATTTCTGTCGTCATCTGATGGTCGCGATCGCTGCTCTGTATGCCTGGGCATTCAGCATGCAGCAGCAGCGTTCGTGGATGACTCATGTTCCTGCTATGGGGACATGACCATCTCCACACTGAGGTTAAAAATATATATATATATATAAAAAGATATATATATATTTTATATATAAAATATATATTTTTATATATAAAAAAAAAAAAAAAATCTCACTAGAGTGAGAGCCCCGGTCCCCCTTACTCGATCGGCTTCCTTCACGAAAGGGGGCCCGTCGACCGGGGACCCGGCGAATTAACGGTGACGGTGTTGGATAAAGCCCCGACGATTTCTCGGGCCACACCTCCCGCCTCAGTGCGTGAGCCAGCGAGCGTTAGTTCGATTCAGTCGGCTGCCTCTTCAGTGGTACCGGCTGCTTCGAGCAGCGCTCCAGATGATGATGTGATGTCGATCGCAGCATCACTAGGCGGGCTACAGTCCTCGGGAGATGAGGATGCGGCTGCACTGCCCCCTTCGGGAGAGCCAGCGCTGCCCGTGTCGGATCCCGAGCTGACGGCATGCTGTCTCAAGCCGCTGGGAGTATTGGGTTAGAGTGGCATCCTCCATTCTCCCCCGATCTCTCACGGAGGGATAATTGGTTTTTGGACAAAGCTGCCGCCGCGAGGCCACGGCCAACTCCATTGCCTTTTTTTCCCCGAGCTGCATGCGGAGTTATCGCGCTCTTGGGGGACTCCTCTGTCCACTCGAGAGCGCGATCTCTCCCCCGCCTTTCCCCCCTCGATGGTGGGGCCGCCCGTGGGTGCACTGGGATGCCCCCGCTGGAGCGTTCTGTTGCGATACAGCTGTGTCCACGGAGCGCCTCCTCCGTGGTCCTCCTAGGCACCCATCCAAAGCCTGTAGGTTCTCGTCTGCCATGGCGGCGCGTTCCTATAGAGCGGCGGGACGGGCGGCCTCCGCTTTGCATGCGATGAGCACTGTGCAAGCGCAGATGCTCAGAGATATGCTCGAGGGCGGGACTGATCCAACGGCATTCGAAGATTTGCGGTCCGCCACTGACCTTGCTCTCCAAAAGGGCAACGAAAGTGGCCGCTCGCGCCGTTGGTCAGGTGATGGCCACTAGTGTGGTCCAGGAGCGTCAACCTGGCAGACACTCGGAGCGCTGAGCGGATTCGTCTGCTCGACGCCCTTCTCTCCCAGGTTGGCCTTTTTTGGCGGTGCAGTCGAGAACTCTTGCCCAGCAGTCTCCACTGCCCAGGAGCAGACGGAGGCAATCAAACATGTTCTGCCCCGACGACCAGCTGCTGCCTCCACCCAGTCGTCGGCACAGATGCCTCCCGCTGCTCGCCGCCGAGGACGCCCCCCCGCGGCTCCCCTGCCTCCCGCCCCGCCCCAGCAGCAGCCTTCATCCGGGCCACGGCGTGGAGGAGGCCGCCGGCAGGCGTCACAGCCCCCTCAGGCCGCACACCCCGCTAAACGCCAGGTAAGCGATGATCCTGATACGGGCTGCTCAGTGATGGAGTTGAGTTTTTCCCCAGGAGGCGGGAGCAGGCCCCCTCCTGCCCCCGGTGGAGGGCCGGGGGGAAAATCTTTCGTTTTCAGTTCCCGCTGCTCGCCCACGGGTGGGCAGCGCCCTGAGTTGGTTGAGAAAGACTTGACATCATCACTGAGCCCACAGACTGGAATGAGTGCGCTCGACGTTCCAGTGCGTCAGCCCACACATTCCTCTCTGTCTCTGAGGGTGCGGAAGAGTGTCGTCCCCGGGCTACGCCAATCCCTTCCCCCTCTGTCGCCAGACCCCCGGCGGAACGGACCCCCGTGGAACGCTCCGCTTTCCCTGGTCCCTTCCGTCGGGGAGCGGGCTTCGACGCATCCGAGCGGGGTCATCCCTGCACGCGTGCCAGTCGACCCGCCACGCTGCCCCTCCGGGGGGACGTCTGTGGTTCACATGACCCCGTTGGCTCACTTCCTGGAAGCCTGGCTAGTGCTTCCCGGGATATCCCGCTGGGTCATCAGAACGATCAGATTCGGCTACGCGATTCAGTTCGCACGGTCTCCTCCCCGCTTCAGGGGAGTTCGCTCCTCGATAGTTGGTGGCAATGCCCCACTCCTGAGAGCGGAGATTGCGACCCTGCTGGCGAAGGGTGCAATCGAGACGGTCCCTCCAGCCGAGGTGGAGTCTGGGTTTTACAGCCCCTACTTCATTGTCCCCAAGAAGACCGGTGGGTTACGACCGATCCTGGACCTGCGCATTTTGAACCGTTCTCAACATCGACTACCGTTCAAGATGCTCACGGCCAAACGCATTTTCGAATGTGTTCGGTATCAGGATTGGTTTGCAGCGATCGACCTGAAGGACGCGTACTTCCATGTGTCCATCTTACCTCGACACAGACCGTTTCTTCGGTTTGCCTTCGAGGGCCAGGCATATCAGTACGCCGTTCTCCCATTCGGGTTAGCTCTGTCCCCTCGTGTCTTCACGAAGATCGTCGAGGCAGCCCTTGTTCCCCTTCGCGAACACGGGGTCCGCATCCTGAATTATCTCGACGACTGGCTGATACTAGCACACTCTCGAGCTCAGCTTGCGAACACAGAGACTTGGTGCTCCGGCACCTAGCCCGTTTGGGCCTTCGGGTCAACCGGGAAAAGAGCAAACTTTGCCCCGTGCAGAGGATCTCTTTTCTCGGCATGGAGATAGACTCGGTCGCCATGTCCGCGCAGCTCACGAACGAGCGCGCGCACTCACTGCTGGCTTGCCTTCGTCAGTTCGAGGGCAAGAGTGCGGTTCCACTGAAACTTTTTCAGAGGCTCCTGGGGCATATGGCATCCGCGGCCGTGGCAACGCCGCTCGGTTTGCTTCATATGAGACCGCTTCAGCTGTGGCTTCGCGATCGAGTCCCGAGGTGGGCATGGCATCGCGGCTCGCTCCGAGTCCCAGTGACTCCGGCATGCCGGCGAACCTTCTTCCCGTGGTCGAACCTCAGCTTTTTACGGACAGGTGTCCCTATTCAGCGAGTTTCCAGACATCTCGTCGTCTCCACGGATGCATCTACCACGGGTTGGGGTGCCATGTGCAATGGGCATGCAGCCGCCGGTTCCTGGACAGGAGCCCAGCGCCTCATGCACATCAATTGCCTCGAGCTGTTGGCAGTACGGCTCGCCCTGCACCGCTTCCGAGCGTTGCTCAAGGGCCAGCATGTGCTTGTCCGCTCAGACAACACTACGGCAGTAGCGTACATCAACCACCAGGGGGGTCTACGCTCACGCCAGTTGTCGCAGCTCGCCCGCCACCTCTTGATATGGAGTCAGAAGCACCTGAGGTCCCTTCGTGCAGTTTACATTCCTGGAGACCGGAACTGGGCAGCCGACGAGCTGTCCCGGGTCCGTCCCTTCTCCGGCGAATGGCGACTCCATCCTCAGTCGGTCCAGCTGATTTGGGACGAGTTCGGGGAGGCACAGATAGACCTGTTCGCCTCTCGGGACTCGTCCCACTGCGCCCAGTTTTATTCTCTGACCCGCGGCACTCTCGGCTCGGATGCGCTGGCGCACAGCTGGCCACGGGGCCCACGCAAGTATGCGTTTCCCCCAGTGAGCCTCCTTGCACGGGTGTTGTGCAAGATCAAGGAGGACGAGGAGCAGGTCTTGCTGGTAGCCCCCTACTGGCCCACCAAGACGTGGTTCTCCGATCTCATGCTCCTCGCGACAGCACCTCCTTGGCCTATTCCTCTGAGACAAGACCTACTCTCTCAGAGACGGGGCACTCTGTGGCACCCTCGTCCCGATCTTTGGAGGCTGCACGTGTGGCTCCTGGACGGGACGAGGCAGGTTTGAGTTCGCTGCCACCTGCGGTGGCGGCAACCATCACTTCCGCAAGAGCGTCGTCCACGAGACACCTTTATGCGTTGAAGTGGAACCTCTTCGTCAATTGGTGCTCTTCTCGCGGAGAAGACCCCCGGAGATGTTCGATCAGTGTCGTGCTTTCCTTCCTGCAAGAAGGGTTGGAGCGCAGGCTGTCGCCCTCCACCCTTAAGGTTTACGTCGCGGCCATTGCCGCTTCTCATGAAGCAGTGGAAGGTAAGTCCTTAGGGAAGCACGACCTGGTCATCAGGTTCCTGAGGGGAGCGAGGAGGCTGCATCCGCCTCGTCCTCCCCTCGTACCCTCTTGGGACCTCTCGGTAGTTTTAAGTGCTCTGCAGAGGCATCCCTTTGAGCCTTTGCAATCGGTAGAGTTAAAGTTTCTGTCCATGAAGA
Source organism: Pimephales promelas (assembly GCF_988280905.1). Taxonomy (NCBI): domain Eukaryota; kingdom Metazoa; phylum Chordata; class Actinopteri; order Cypriniformes; family Leuciscidae; genus Pimephales; species Pimephales promelas. Next base: position 9,600,681 of record NC_142790.1, on the reverse strand, counting down.
CAGCACTCCTGGTTGCATTGGCCTCCATCAAGAGGGTGGGGGACCTGCACGCATTCTCCGTTGACGAAGCGTGCCTGGAGTTCGGGCCGGCTTACTCTCACGTGATCCTGAGACCCCGGCCTGGATATGTGCCCAAGGTTCCCACCACTCCCTTCCGGGACCAGGTGGTGAACCTGCAAGCGCTGCCCCCGGAGGAGGCAGACCCAGCCTTGGCACTGCTCTGTCCGGTACGTGCTCTCCGCACCTATGTCGACAGAACGCAGTGTTTCAGGACCTCAGACCAGCTCTTTGTCTGTCATGGAGGGAGCCAGAAGGGAAGGGCTCTCTCAAAGCAACGGCTGTCCCACTGGATAGTGGATGCCATTGCTTTGTCTTACCAGCAGCAAGGCCTTCCGTGCCCCCTTGGTGTGACGGCCCATTCCACTCGGAGTGTAGCCTCCTCTTGGGCTTTAGCGCACGGCGCCTCGCTAACAGACATCTGCAGAGCTGCAGGCTGGGCGACACCCAACACCTTCGCCAGATTCTATAATCTGCGAATTGAGCCGGTATCCTCTCACGTACTTGTTTCGGCCAGTTCTGGATCCGCTCAGGTGTCTTCGCTTGCTCGCCACTCCACTCCCCGGACTGGATAAGTGCGATATTTCCTCAGTTCTTCCATTGAAGTCTTGAGTCCTCCAGCACCGACGATGCGGGCACCACTGCGTTGCTCTGGATGCTAGCTAGGTGCCTCCATGCGCACGGTTCCCCATGGTAACCGTCTCATGTGTATTATCCACTGTAAGCCTCTCTGAGCATGTGTCTTCCCTTGGCAAGCCATCTGCCACCCCTGGAGTTTAAATCAGTAGCCACCTGCGGTTGGTACTCCAGTGTTCCATATGCGTTCCTATGTGGCCATATGTGTATTCATAAGTCCTCCCTTCGGTAGGCAGCTGGTAGCATGTCCCCTTCGGGATATGTTTCCCAGTGTACCTTGGTAATCCTGTGTCAAAGTCGGATCCCCAAAAAAAAAAAAAAAAAAAGAGGTAAGGCTCGGGGGTTCAGTCTTTCGCAGGGCACTGGAAGACAGCTTGAAGATGGCGTGATGGCACAGACCCCAAATCTCCGTCACTTCTGACGTAACTCGAAGTGACTACGAAAGGGAACGTCTCGGTTACGTATGTAACCCTCGTTCCCTGAGTAGGGAACGGAGACGTTACGTCTCCCTGCCACTTCTGCTGTATCGCTGGGTAGACGCCGAGTTCAGTCTTGGCTCCTCAGCGAAGACATACTGCGGTTGCGTTCACTTCCTCCTTTTATACTCACGGAGTAGGGCGGAGTACGCTATGCAAATTTCCGCAGCCCCAAGGCATTGCATGCCATTGGCTCGTTTTTAAATACTCGAAGAGGATTGGCTTTCTATGCGAAACCCCCAATCTCCGTCACTTCTGACGTAACGTCTCCGTTCCCTACTCAGGGAACGAGGGTTACATACGTAACCGAGACGTTTTATCTACAGTTACAAAAATCAGTATGTATATTGTACTCCTCGAGCCGGACAACTTTCTAATTGACACTCATTAGCTAGGACCCACAGAAAGTCAGATATGTTTGTTTGAATGTAGAGAAAATCTCAGAATTTTGCCAGTCTCTCAGTGTCCCTCTGTGTGAGTGAGAGGAGGGGCGCCTGTCAGGTTAATTTTAACCCTTTATTTGCTGTGTGCTACTTCTCTGGCATTTTCGGGGGCCTTAACATCCTCTAAAACTCTTGAAACTTTGCACACGGGTCAGAACCCATGGCCATCAGGGCCGGGCTGAAGCTGGTAACCGGGCGTGGCAGGGCGGCTCGACAGCACCCCCTGGACTGGGATTCGAACATTTGTCCATAAATCAAACACACTTGCATGAATTAATATGAAATTCGGTACAATTAAAGATCACATCAGGCCAAACAACTTTCGTGCTCTAAGTTTTAAGACAGTTCAAATGGAAGTTGGGAACTATGGGTTGTTTGAATAATTCTCCTAGGAGAAATACATCAAATTACAACGCATGTGTTTACCAATCACAACCAAACTCGGTGTGCATGAAGTCAAGACATTGAGGATGCTCAATTCCGGACGGATTTTTGATATCTCGAACGGTCTGGCCGTGACGAGGAAATGATTTTTATGACTAAAAAAGGACACATAAAGTGTGTTATAACTTTGCTCATTTTACCTACAGTTACAAAACTTGCCACGTACATTGTTCTCGTCAAGCCGATCAACTTTCCAATTTAGTCATTCGCTCTGAGCAACAGAACGTCAGATATTGTAGTTTGAATGGATTTATTTCCCCTGTGATTCTCTCTCTCTCTCTCTCTCTCTGTGCGCATGCGTGAGCGTCTGAGCTGAACGAGTGTGGAGTGCGAGAGTGCTGGCCTGCGGGCTGTGTGAGTTTTCTAACTTTTCTTCTTTCTTTGGCAAAGTTGTTGGTGTATTTGTGGAGGTTTTTTTGGAGTCAGGGAGAGTAGGTCGCTGTTGCTCAGCGTGTGCTGTCCGAGATGGCAGCAGCATCGGAGAGCATACAGTTTGACAAGCTAACGCGGAGGAATGGCATTAAAATCACGCCCGCGGAACGCTGTTCTATAGAAGACTGCAGCATAGCAGTTGCTCAAGTTGTGGGGTATAAGAGTATTTTGTCAGCATCTAGGATGAACAGTGCGTTTGTTTTTTTCCTAGATGACGTGAACAAAGTAAATGAAATAGTCGCGAGTGGAATTGTGTTGAATGAGTCGTACACACCAGTGATGCCTTTGATGCAACCGGCGAAAAAGATTTTGTTGTCGAATGTTCCACCTTTTATAAAGGACGAAGTGATCCAAAGGGAATTGGTCAGGCACGGAAAAATTGTTTCACAGTTTAAAAAAATCGCATTAAATTGCAAATCGGCACAGTTGAAGCATGTTGTTTCTTTCCGGCGGCAGGTGTACATGATTCTGAACAATGAGAGTGCGGAGCTGAATCTCGCGATGAAGTTTAGAATTGATGATTTTGACTATGTCATTTACGCTACATCAGAGACAATGAAATGTTTTAAATGTGGACAAGGAGGACATCTTGCGCGTTCGTGTCCTGAGAATGTGGAACATGATCCAGGACAGAATAACATTGAAAGTGAGGGACAGAAAGATAATGTGGAGGATGAAAATCAGGAAAAAGGTGGAGAAGTGCTAGAGAATGGTGAACAAACTAATCAAACAAAAATTGTAAGCAGGAGTAATGAGGAAACAGTAGGAGAAAGGGAGTTTGAAAGAGCAAATGATGCTGCTGGCCCTGTAGATGTCTCAAGAGATATTGATATGACGGAGGATGACAGTCTGTTTAAAACACCGACTTTAAAGAGAAAAACAAGTGGAAAAAGTAGAGGGAAAAAAGCTAAGAAGGAGCAGGTTCAGGAAGAACAGACAGAGGAAAAGATGGTTCAAGAAACAATGCCTAACACTGAATACAGTAATTCAGATGATTCAGTATCAGGAAGTGAGTGTGAATCTGTAAGTTCAGTTGACTCAGTGTCTCTGAGAAGATCTGGGAGGAGTGCTTACACCCTTGAAAAAATTAAAGCTTTTTTGCAGAGTACAAAAGGCATGAAGGGAGTTCAAGTACTAGAGTTTTTTCCAGATCGTGAGTTGTTTATAGAGTCTGCAAAGATGTCAATGAAAGAAATTGGTTTGGGGGGTCTCACAGAGCAAGAAGTATACAGGTTAAAGAAAATAGTTCATAAAGTGAGATCCAATATGGTAAATGATGAAAAGGAGGTGTTTTAATTTTTCCTTTTTCTTTGTTAAGTTCTTGTTTTTGTTTTGCTCAGTCTCTTTTTTTTCTCATTTATTTATGAGTAATTTAAGGATGGGCAGCCTGAATGTGAATGGTGCAAGGGATTTTAGGAAAAGAGCAATACTTTATGAATTGGTGAGACAGAAAAAAATTGATGTTATGTTTCTTCAAGAAGTACATAGTGATATAAAAAATGAAAGTGAATGGATGATGGAATGGGAAGGAAAGGTGATAATGAGCCATAAGACTACCACTAGTGGAGGTGTAGCAATCTTACTCAGAAAAAATATCAATCCAGTCTCGTGTGAAGTAGAGCATGTAGTCGGGGGACAGTGTTTGAAAGTACGGCTTGAGTTTGAAAAATTTTCTGTTGTATTTATAAATGTGTATGCACCAGTTTTGGGCCCTGAAAGAGTGTTGTTTTTAAACAAAGTTAGAGATACTGTAAGAAGTTGTAAACCTGAAGAGTTTTTATTTCTAGGGGGTGATTTTAATTGTACGGAAGATGATAAAATTGATAGAAATCACAAAGAACCACACATGCCTTCACAGTGTGTTTTAAAACAAATTCTGAAAGAATGTGAACTGTATGACATATGGAGGGTGTTGAATAAAACACAGAGACAGTACACATGGACACAAGTGAGGGAACGTTATGTGACAATGGCTAGACTAGACAGGTGGTATTGTTTTAAACATCATCTTAATATTATTAAACAATGTGCAATTTCTCCTGTAGGCTTTTCAGATCATGGTTTAGTCAGTTGTAATGTTTTTATCACTAATGTAAAGCCAAAAAGTGCTTATTGGCATTTTAATACGGTTCTTTTACAAGATAATTTTTTTCTTGAGGTGTTTGGTCATTTTTGGCAACAGTTTAGGAATAAGAGGTCATTATTTGATTCTTTGCAACAATGGTGGGATATTGCAAAAATAGAGATACAGCAACTGTGCCGTATGTATACTTTCAATGCTTCGAGAGACATTTCCCGATCTCTAAAGGATCTAGAGAAAGAGATAGTTGAAATGCAAAATTTAATTGAATCTGTTAGAGACAGAGAATGTGTCAAAGTTTTAAAAGATAAAAAGAAGATTTTAGATGATTTGTTGGGGGTTAAAGCACAGGGTGCTCTGGTACGCTCGCGTTTTCAGAGTGTAGTACAAATGGATGGCCCAACCAGTTTCTTTTTTGGACTTGAAAAGAAAAATGGCCAAAATAGAAGCATGCATTGCTTGTTATCTGAATCAGGCACAGAAATTATAGAGGCTAAGGAAATTAGAAAACGAGCGGTAGGTTTTTACTCAGAGTTATATAGCAGTGGTCACGTGGAGGAAAAGGATATAGCCAGTATGTTTTATGTGAGTCTGCCTAAAGTTTCGGATGAAGCAAACACTGAGCTGGAAAAACCTTTTACGAAAGGTGAGCTGTATAATGCCCTAAAGAGTATGGAGTGCGGGAAAGCTCCGGGGATCGACGGAATTCCTGTTGAGTTTTATAAGGCACTCTGGGCAGTTTTGGGTGATGATCTTCTGGAGGTCATTAATGACAGCGTGGCCAGAGGGTCACTGCCAACAAGCTGCCGGAGAGCAGTGATCACCCTGTTACCGAAAAAAGGAGACCTCACGAATATAAAAAACTGGCGACCAGTGTCACTCTTATGCTCTGATGTAAAAATCCTATCTAAAGCCTTAGCAATTAGGTTGAAGGAGGTGATTGGTGGGGTCATCCATATAGACCAGACATACTGTGTTCCTAATAGATCGATCTTTGACAACATTCATTTAATTAGAGATATTTTGGACGTCTCTAGATCATTGGGTTTAGATTTTGGCCTTATTTCCTTAGACCAGGAAAAGGCTTTTGACCGGGTTGAGCATAAGTACCTCTGGAGGACTCTGAGTGAGTTTGGTTTCAGTCAGGGTTTTATCAAAATGATCGGAGTGTTGTATGCAAACATTGAGAGTATACTCAAAATTAATGGAGGGTTGAGTGCTCCTTTTAAAATTACAAGAGGTATCAGACAAGGGTGTGCACTGTCTGGCATGTTATATGCTTTAGCCATTGAACCGTTGCTGGTAAGAATTAGGGCAAACATTGATGGGTGGAGTATACCGCAATCTGAATGTAAAATTAAGTTATCAGCTTATGCTGACGATATTGTGGTTATGATTAAAAATCAAGAAGAAGTAAACACTTTACAGGTAATTATAGAAGAGTTTGGTAAATTGTCTTCTGCTAAGGTAAACTGGTTTAAGAGTGAAGCCATAGTTGGCGGAAAATGGGAAGGTAGAGGTTTTCCTAAACTACCTGGTGGACTTGAGTGGAAGAAAGGTGGTTTTAAATATTTGGGTGTTTATCTTGGAGACGACTCAATGATGCAAAAAAACTGGGAAGGGGTTTTGGAAAAAACAAAAGGACGTCTAGAAAAATGGAGATGGTTGTGGTCAAAAATGTCTTTTAGAGGACGAGTGACAATTATTAATAATCTGGTGGTTTCAATGTTCTGGCATCGGTTGGCATGTATTGAGCCGCCAAGTGGACTTCTTGCAAAACTGCAGGCTGTAATTGTGGACTTTTTCTGGACTAAGCTTCACTGGATTCCCCAGAGTGTACTCTATCTTCCTAGAGAAGAAGGGGGACAAGGACTGATACACTTGGTCAGCAGAGGAGCAACTTTTCGCTTACAGTTCATTCAAAGACTTTTAACAGGTCCAGAGGATCTAGTTTGGAGAAATGTTGCTGGATCTATATTAAAACAAGCTGGAGGTCTGGGATTGGACTTTACTTTGTTTTTATTGGATTCTAACAAGATTCAACTGAATGGACTGACACCTTTTTATAAGGGGGTTTTTAGAGTGTGGAGTTTTTTTAAAAAGAGAAGAGGAGTTTCTGAGACGTCTTTATTTTGGTTATTAGAAGAACCGACTGTGTTTGGAGCCAGGTTGGATGTATCTAATGAAATTGCATGTGGTTTTGAAAATGTATTGATTGTTTCAAAAAAGGTTAAATTGTGTGATCTGATTGCAGCTGGGGGTCCTGGTTTAAATAACTCACATGGGGTAGTAGCTGGTCTAAAATTAAAGTCAGAAAGATTGGCAAGTAAATTGCTGGAGGTTTTAAAACAGAGACTTACGATGGAAGAAAAGTTTCTACTTGCAAGTTACGGGGAAGGGAAGGTTTCTCCAAATAATAAAGATCCTTTTCCTGAAGTTTTCTTTTCTCCTGATCTTAAAGGAGCAAATGGGTTAATGTTAGAGGACTTGGAAGATGTAAGTATTCACAAGGCTGACCGTAAGAAACTGTATCAAAATTGTGTTAAAGTATTAAATAAGAAAGTTTTAAATGGAAGAGTAGACACTGTTTGGAGAGACAAGCTTTGCTTGGATCATAGTATAAAGCCTGTGTGGAGAGTGTTGTATAAACCTCCTTTGGAAAAAAGAGTTGGGGATCTTCAATGGAGGATTTTACACGGGGCAGTTGCTGTCAATGCTTTTATAAGTGTTATTAATCCTAATGTGTCAAATGGGTGTCCTTTTTGTAAAAAAAGGGAGACCATCTTTCATTGTTTCATGGAGTGTTCAAGGTTGGGTTATTTTTTTGATTTTCTTAAATTGTTGTTTAATAAGTTAAATGAGGTTTTTACTGTTCAGAGTTTTATTTTTGGTTTTCGGTATGTTGCAAAAAATAGAATAAAATGTCAACTTTTAAACTTCATCATAGGTGAAGCAAAAATGGCAATATACCTGAGTAGAAAGAATAAAATTGAAGGATCAGAAGGTTGTGAAGCTGTTTCTATTTTAAAAAACAGGATAAAATCAAGAGTATGGATTGATTTCAAATTTTATAAAATGATGAAGGACTTGACGTTTTTTTCAAATCAGTGGTGTTATAATGCTGCAGTTTGTCTTGTTGTAGATGAATTTTTATTTTTTTCTTGTGTGTTACAATAAGTATTAATACATGTGATGTGTGTTGTGGTGACATTTATATTGGAATTGTTTTTAATGTCTAAAGAATTGTAAAATAAACATTTTGTTAAAATTCAAAAAATTCTCTCTCTCTCTCTCTCTGTGGGTGTGTGTGTCTGTGTGGGGAGGGGAGGGCTGTTGTCTGTGTTTATGTGTGTGTGTGGGGGGGGGAGGGGGAGGGCTGTTGTCTGTGTTTATGTATGTGTGTGCCACACAGTGTGGCTGGCTGCGATTTTTCCTATAAGTCCTTGTCTCTAAGTCCTTGTCTTTTTGCATAACAATTTTGTATTTTTTTAAAATGACAAAATAGGCATATAACCCCCATCTTTTAAATCTATAGTTTGCTTTAAATAAAAGTAAGATTGTATTTGTAATTGAAGCTGAATGAATTTAAAATTCTTGTGCTATATTTCAATATATTTGTTTTCCTTGAGATTTTAAAACACTAACTTCATTCTTATCTGAATTACAAATATTTGTTTCTGTATAAAATAATACTCTGACTAAAAACACATTTGATGTTTCTTTTTGTATTTTTATTTACATGTATTTATGTGTGTGTGTGTGTGTGTGTGTGTGTGTGTGTGTATAAAGTGCAGAGTTTTTTAGCTAAAAGTAGAATTTCTATAACTATGTGTTGAACTAATAAATCACTCTTGTGTGTGTAAAACACAATCTACTTAATACAGACAACTTCATTATAAAGATAAATAACAAATCCAAAAAAATATATGATTATAATCTGACAAAAAAAGCCATTACAAACTATATTAGTGGTAAATACACATTGTTCTTTGTATTGTTGTAAAATACATTCATGAAAAACAAGATAACAAAAGTCAAAAAGATAAATTATTTTAGATAGAGCCATGGCTGCTATAAAATTGAGACAACATGTTTTAAATGTATAGCAGAGATGTTAAATGAGGCAGCAATATACAAACTTTCTAGAACAACATGGACCTGAATAGCTGTTTTTTACGGAGAACAGTGAAGAGGAAGAGGGTGCAAATCAAACAGCTCATTCTCAGACTACACAGCAAACAGCTTAAGTTTTTAGTGATTTGTTTGAGGTTTTTAGTGCTCTGTCCTATCTATTATCTACATATAATAGATAGAACAGAAAAAGAAAGGCAATTAATAATCTGTCATTGCGTCACTGTATTATGATATGAAAGGCTCAGTACAGTGTGGCACAAAGCGCTTATGCGCATCCCGAGTGGAGAATGATGCGCTTAAAGCCACATGGAGTTACAGCGCACAGCGCATCGAGTCCGCATTGATGCAAGCTCTAAAATACACTTCTTTTCGACAGTCAAAGCGGGGGTTACGTTTTTGCACGTCGTACAGAATAACCCTAAAGGCACCAAGGTGGCGGTGCCACCGGCTTTATATTAAATATAAATATAGCTGTGAGCAGGCTTTATATTAAATATAAATATAGCTGTGAGCAGGTATTACCCTTTAGGTAACTAAAGGCATCGGGGTTGCGGTGCCACCGGCTTGGGCCCGCAATCGCTGCTCGCAGCTATATTTCAAGTTTGAAACTTTCAAATTAATTTTATAATACAGCATAAACATACAAATGATTGGCTATATAAAATAAGCAAATCTAAAAACTATCCGGCAGTATATCAATAATGCAAATAGCTCAGATGTGCATTATATTTCTTTCTAAAAAGTCTCTTACTCACATAGACGGCCCCAAAACATCCTGACTGGGTCACATTGTACTGTAAGTATTGTATCAGTAGCACAGGAACGTAGGTTAATATGATCAACCATTTAAACTTTGGGTTGGATTGCGGAGAGTTTAGGTTACGGAGAGTTTGTGAGTTATAACGGAAATCATTATGAACATCAGCTATGCTAATTATTTCCCATCTGCCTTTTTGCTGTTATCTCGGGACGCTTGTCCCGAGAAAAATGGCGTTCGTCAGGTCCAGTTTTGTGTCCAGCCTCTCATGGGGATTTCGGATGCCCCAACGCCTGTGATGAGACGACTCAACGCCTGTAAAGAGACGACTCAACGCCTGCGATATGTTATGGCGCCGTTTTATTCATAAACAATATTTATATTTAATATTTATATTTAAACAATATGAATGTAAGCCAGAGGAGAACTGGCCCCCGACTGAGCCTGGGTTCTCCCAAGGTTTTTTCTCCATCCAATCTGATGGAGTTTTGGTTCCTTGCCACTGTTGCCTTGCTTTTGGCTTGCTTTGAGCTTGCTCAGTTGGGATTATTTAGTGTTTAGCAATGTTGTTGATCCTGTGTTGTGCTACTTTCATGTTATCAGTGTGAAGCTGCTTTGATACAATCTGTATTGTGAAAAGCGCTATATAAATAAATGTGACTTGACTTGACTTGACTTAAACTTTATCATATCTTGTTTATAAGCATTGTGCTGTTCAATGCTATTCAATTTATACAGATTATAGTTTACATTTCGATGATTAAGAAGCAGCAAGCAAGCAACTGCCTCACTACATTCTGCCATCTTGAGACTCATAGCACTTCATTTTATTACATTATATTTTGCATCATAGCACTTACATTTATTACACAGTTTTGGCCAATTGTTATCCAGGAACAGAACTATCTATAATCTAATTGTTAAATGATTAAATACATTTTCCCCCAAATTCTATCTGCTGTAATACACAGGCTACTGATATTTCTCAAGTGTATGTGTATACATTAGAAGAGGTTGTTGAAACATCTTTGACTGGTTGCCCATCTGGGGTTCTTCATACACTGCAGAATTGTCAGGGTCCTGTTTAGAAAAGATACAAGGGAAAAAAGTTAATGTTAGCTATTTGTCATGTATAACCAATATCATGTATTCGTTTCATGCAGTAAATGAGAGTTAAGAACTTAATTTGAATGCGCTTCACATACAAGAACATATTAGTATTAAACTAGGTACACATAAATTTATCAGAGACCAGACAGACAAGTGGAATTTAAAAGTAACAATCTTTATTGAATAAAAAGGGGATTAAAAAGTCTTGACGTGGATTTTATGTCCCTCCTCAGGAAGGCGCACACGCTTTTGGACCCTGGTAAAGCAAGGGGTTCACCACACCGATCCATGCCGCCAGCAACCACTGAGGAGGGATTCGACCACCGGTCCAGCAAGCAGGTAAGTATCTTGGTAAGTAGACCTTCTTGGGCGTAATACAGGCGGGCAGATATGCGGACGGGCCTGGACCAGGACTGAGGACTAGGAGGGGACTCTTCCACCGGACAGGCGAGTGGCAGGTATGTATACCTCTCCAGAGGACAGAGCAGGGCGGAGTCTCATACAGCGGAGAGGGGCTTCCTTGGAGAACAGGTGGATAGACGGGTCAGTATGTTCTTTGGCCGTTAATCGTTCAGGATGTGGCCAGCACGGGGGCTGAGGGCCAGGAGGGAACTCTCTGCCAGTCCAGTGGGTAGCCGGGTACGTATATCTCCTTGGGGCAGGGCGCACTCCCGTGTCGTCGCTGGACAAACAGGTGCGGGATTCTTATGCAAGATCGACAGGTAAATAATTTACACACGGGGCAGACGCTCCCCGGACAAGTGCAATGCTTACTGCTGGCGCATGGTTCACTGCAGCAACCCGGGAGAAATCCCGTATATCTTTCTCCTTTGTCGGGCTTTAGTCGTTAGCAGAGGTATCCTCCATTTCAATGACAGAGACAATTTTACACGCTCACTTCTCTTTACAACAGGAGCAAGGACTTACGGCTGGAGCGAGTGGCTATGCTGACAATGATGTGGCAGAGGTGGACCTTTCCTCCAGACGGGCTTCACACAAGCGAACACTAGCCAGGGAATCTTCTATCCAATAGACAGAGCAAGTTATACAAATACACGCACACTCCTCTGCAAGACGGAGAATTGGACTGGATTTACGTCTGGATTGTGTTGCTCTAGCAGACAGCGCTGAGGCTAGGGTGTGTCTCCCCTGCAGGCAGGCGTCACACAAGAAGGCAGCAGCAGAAGAATTATCTAGTTAAACAAACAGAACGATTTATACAGATGCAGGCACACTCTCTTCGAGATGGAGAATCGGGCTTACGGCTGGATTGAGTTGCTTTAAGCAGACAGCACTGAGGCTAGGGTGTGTCTCTCCTTCAGGCAGGCATCACACAAGAAGACAGTAGCAGGAGCATCTTCTATTTGAATAGACAGAACAGGTTATACAGGGCAAGCACACTTCTCTTCAGTATCGAAACAGGGGCTTGTGGCTGGAACGGGACATACACATTAAACAGTGAGATTGATCAGCAGACACCGGGCAAGAATATGAACTTGGAATACTGGCAGTTAAATTTACATAGGCCTACACATCCACACACTGCACTTCACGTCAAGTCCATTACTGTGCGACACTTCAATTCAGGCACTGCATATCCACTCTCACTCTCAGTGCAATAAGGCCAGCACTCACCCAATGATCAATCCTTCCACTGTTACGCTGAATCAGCACTCAGGAGATGAAGAGATGCAGATGACTTCTCACAGCATGGAAAAAAGCGTCTTCAATATTCTCTCACACTCAGAAGAAGATATCAGGTTTTCAATGATGACTCAGTTCACACTCTTAAGTGACAGTTACATTCGTGATCAATACACTTCACAATTCCTTATTCAACTCAGTGTAAGGCATGCATTCACACAGATCTGGTGTTTCATTACTTATCTTCCTCTCAAGAATGATGTCGTTCTCCAGTCTTGGACTCGATCTCTACAATTCACTCACTTCCCATCCAGTTCACGATTCCAGCTTGTATTCACAAAATCACCATTGCACCCTTAATCCAGCCAAAGCCTCACAGCCCTCTCCAAAGGTCTCGGCGAATTCAAGCCACTGCCAAAGGAATGATTTCTCCCAGGGGAGTACCACCCTCGATTGCCTCTTCCTTTTCCTTTTAACTGCTTCCACGTAGCCCGATAGCCAATCCTCACACCAATCGACCAACTTGATACCAACCTGATACCGCTTGTCTCATCAGCCGATGTCATGGAAACCAACCATAGACATCATATAGGTAGACGCCCTATCGACCGCTACTGCCTATTGGCACGGACGAGAATTGGAGCCGCCATCTTAAACCGGTCATCTGCTCCGCTCAGTGTAAGGTGAAATGAGCTGTCAGCGCATTAAATTAATCATATCTCACTGAATACTGAACTGATTTTCACGCAGTTTTTTTTTTGCTGCAAAGGTCATTCATGTAGCTATGATACAGGACACATGGTTCGGCGTATTTTAATAGCCATTGTAGGTTAACAGTAATATAATATTCTGATATAAGATATAAAGTTACCAGACACAATATATGTGATGAAGGATATAATGTATTTTATAATTCACACACTATAAATATAATAAAGAAGCAGAAACAGATAGTAGCAGTAAAGTAAGATATTTTAATAAGTTGAAGAAACAGTTTATGATTGACACACGCACATACACACACGCACATACATACACATGAACAGACACACACACACACAAACACACTCTCTCTCTCTCTCTCTCTCTCACACACACACACAGAACGCAGCCACCGAATCCACCGAACGCAGCCACCTGTAATAAAAATTGAGAAGAAGCTTTTTAACGTGTTTGCATCAGTAACGTTAATTTCTAAAAATTAAATTCGGACAACATTAAGCCTATACCTTTTTTATTGTATGTGGATGTAGGAGGGGAAAATGTCGAGACTAACGCCCTATTCAGATTAACTTTACAAGGGTAGATGGGGTAAGTTAATGTAATATTACCACAGGACTTCTGTAATATCAATAGCCAAATCGCATGTGGTAAGATATAGGTTATCAATAAAACTAGAAGTTGGAGCGGTAACTCAATTTGTGCATCGCTGTCATGCGTGTATATTACGTTGCTTCTTGATGTGCGCCTATACAACAGGACAGTTGAATGCTAATCTGATAACCTAGAAGCTCTTGTAATTATTACTTTAACAGTTACCCCACCTCTCCATGCCGGGTGAACACCGGCTGATGCAGTCAACAGCATTTCACAACGATTTCAGTACAGTAATAGCAAATATCCTTGCTCCTTCTCGATTATCTGGTAATATTCTATTCACAAAATACCTTTACCTTTACCTTTACAGTTTAGTAGTAATGATTTTATGAATTACTTCAATGCGAAAATAGAAAGCATCCGAAACAAAATTATAAATGTACAATCCGCTATGGTGTCTTATGATTCAGCTTCAATTATGGACCCTCTAGAACAACTAAACCGCTTTACAACGATAGGACAGGAGGAGCTAAATAAACTTATCATTGCATCTAAACCAACAACTTGTTTATTAGATCCAATACCCACTAAACTACTGAAAGAACTATTACCTGTAGTGGAAGAGCCTCTCCTCAATATTATTAACTCGTCTTTATCTTTAGGTCATGTCCCAAAAATATACAAGCTGGCTGTAATAAAACCGCTCATTAAGAAACCGCAATTAGATCCAAATAACTTGGCAAATTACAGACCCATTTCAAATCTTCCATTTATGTCCAAAATACTTGAAAAAGTAGTGTCCGCTCAATTGTGCTCTTTTTTGCAAGAAAATGATATCTATGAAAAATTCCAGTCAGGATTCAGACCGCATCATAGTACAGAAACTGCGCTAGTTAAAATTACAAATGATTTACTTTTAGCTTCTGACCAAGGCTGTATCTCAATACTAGTCCTACTTGATCTTAGCGCTGCGTTCGACACTATAGATCATATAATACTCTTGGATCGACTACAAAACTTCACCGGTGTCCAGGGACAGGCATTAAGCTGGTTTAGATCGTACTTATCGGACCGTTCTCATTTTGTCTGTTTAAATGGGAAAAAATCAAAGATAACGTCAGTAGACTATGGAGTACCGCAAGGATCAGTTTTAGGCCCTCTGCTATTCTCAATATATATGCTGCCACTTGGTAATATTATAAGAAAACATGGAATTAATTTCCACTGTTACGCTGACGACACTCAATTATATATTTCATCACGACCAGATGAAAACACTAACTCATCTAAAATGACAGAGTGTCTCAAAGATATAAAATGCTGGATGACGCGTAATTTCCTGCTATTAAATTCAGATAAAACGGAGGTATTACTTATTGGTCCAAAAAACTACTCACAAAACCTCTCACAATACAACTTTAATATAGACGGATGTCCTGTTACTTTATCCACAACAGTAAAAGACCTGGGTGTTATACTAGACCGCAACTTGTCGTTCGAAAATCATATTTCATATGTTACAAGAACAGCCTTTTTCCACCTTAGAAACATTGCTAAGCTACGTAACATGCTATCTATTTCTGATGCAGAAAAATTAGTTCACGCATTCATGACCTCGAGACTAGATTACTGTAATGCTTTATTAGCCGGTTGTCCTGCATCCTCAATAAACAAGCTACAGTTAGTACAAAATGCAGCTGCTAGAGTTCTTACTAGGTCAAGAAAATATGATCATATAACACCGATTTTATCATCTCTACACTGGCTACCTATTAAGTTCCGCATCAACTACAAAATACTACTACTGACCTATAAAGCCCTAAATGGTTTAGCACCTATGTACTTAACGGACCTTCTTTCGCCCTACAATCCACCGCGTTCCTTAAGATCACTAAATTCAAGGCTTCTGGTCATTCCTAGGATATCGAAGTCCAGTAAAGGAGGGAGGGCGTTCTCGCATTTAGCTCCAAAACTCTGGAATGGCCTTCCCGATACGGTCCGAGCCTCTGACTCGCTGACACAGTTTAAAACTAGATTAAAGACGCATCTCTTTAGTCAAGCATTCACATAATGCTTACCTTCTACTCCTCTGTTATGCCATACGGAACCGTTTGCCACTGAAACTGCTTAACGCACCAGTGGGGCTCGACAGCCTCTTAGACAAACGGGTCGGCGCGTATGGTTGGGTTGCGGAGAGTTCGGGTTACGGAGAGTTTGTGAGTTATAACGGAAATTATTATGAACATCAGCTATGCTAATTATTTCCCATCTGCCTTTCTGCTGTTATCTCGGGACGCTTGTCCCGAGAAAAATGGCGTTCGTCAGGTCCAGTTTTGTGTCCAGCCTCTCACGGGGATTTCGGATGCCCCAACGCCTGTGATGAGACGACTCAACGCCTGTGATGAGACGACTCAACGCCTGCGATATGTTATGGCGCCGTTTGATTCATAAACAATATTTATATTTAATATTTATATTTAAACAATATGAATGTAAGCCAGAGGAGAACTGGCCCCCGACTGAGCCTGGGTTCTCCCAAGGTTTTTTCTCCATCCAATCTGATGGAGTTTGGTTCCTTGCCACTGTCGCCTTGCTTTTGGCTTGCTTTGAGCTTGCTCAGTTGGGGTTATTTATTTAGTGTTTAGCAATGTTGTTGATCTGTGTTGTGCTACTTACATGTTATCACTGTGAAGCTGCTTTGATACAATCTGTATTGTGAAAAGCGCTATATAAATAAATGTGACTTGACTTGACTTGACAAAATACAACCAATAGTACGGTAATGTTAAGACTTACTTGTGAAAAGCCCTATTTTCGGTCGTCCGGCGATTAGAACAGGAAAATGCTCCACAGTGCTCTGGCATCTTATCTGCTGCCACGCAACGAGACTAGGAAGACGACCGGTTCAAGATGGCGGCCGGATTTCTCGTTTTCCAGCGGCCAATAGGGTATCTAGTCTCTATATGATATCTATGAAACCAACAATCAACTCGGTGTTTCACTGATATCGTTCCGGGGGGAACACACTTCCAGCGGACATTAGTTCCGCTTACTTCGTCACTTTGTGACAGTTGGCTTGACATTGGACATTCACACATTTAGGGACCATCTCTAAAGTTACACAAGACATTGGTATACACAAGAGAACGACTTACAGTCATAAAACCAATGGTCAAGTGTTCATGTAGATGTTAGGCATAATGCGCACCTTTAGATTTTTTATATTTATTCAAATAAATTGAAGTTTGCTATTGAAGTTAGAAACGTGTAGGCTATACCAATGCTGTATGCGACTTTAGAGACGGGACCTCGCTAAATGTGCGAATGTCTAATGTCAAGCCAATTTTACATTTACATTTAGTCATTTAGCAGACACTTTTATTTAAAGTTAGCGATTTACTGTTAAACTAAAAATAGGACAACAATATGCAGGTGCTACGACACTTCCCAATTTAATCTAATGCAGTACATGTAGGCACATGTAGGCACACAAAAGTTTGATCTTTTATATCACTGTATTAGTCCATTAAGCTACGTTAAGCACTTTGTCCCGACTGAGGGGGAATCCTTGAGTATGATGAGGAATATAAGGAAACTGATTATAATCCCGTTCATCATAGAGACAGGCATTACACAGAGAAAGTAACAAGGAAAGTTATTATAATTAAATTAAGGAAAGAATTAAGGAAAGAATTAAACAAACATATAGTTTTTGTCTTTATCATCTTTTCCGCATATATACTGACCCAGATAATCATCACAAAAACTTAATGCATGCTCAATTGCTGTAAATGAGTTTTTTATGAATTAATGGCTTGCTCTAACTGTTGCTCTGGGGCCGTATTCACAAAGAATTTTATCTTACCACTAGGAGTACTCCTAAATCGCACTAAAATATTTTAGCTAGGAGTTTTCTCTTAAAATGTATTCACAACGCCTTTCAGACCTACTCTTTAGTGATGGGAAGTCAGGTTCTTTTCCGCGAACCGGTTCTTTCGGACAGTTCGTTTTAATGAACCGATTCAAAAAAATGGTTCACCACTTCTTTTACGTCATCACGTAATGACGTCAATTCTATCATCCCGGCGGATAAAAATACTTCAAATTAGAGGCATTTGTAATCATAACTTCAGTTAAATAATGGTACACATCGTCATAATCATCTTGGATAAGTTTCTTACATTTACATTTTGAAAACGAACCTGCTGCAGCCAAGGCGATGTGCTAACGCGGATGTTTTACATGTTTTAAATATCTAAAATGCATTAATGGTCTTCATCATTTTATTTGTTATTAAATAAACTTACATTTCGCCGATTCGTCCTCTCATTTAAGTCCTGGGTTCACCCGTACTACTGCGTGCTCATGTATCAGCACAGGATCAGCCGGCCGAAAGAAAGTTCTGTTCAGAGACGGTGCTATCACGCATGCTCAGTATCAGCTCATCGGTTCTCCGTATCGAACGTGTCCGAAAGAAACAGTTCTCGGTTCTGTTCTAGTGATTCAAGAACTGCAACAACCAGTTCTCCACACGAGAACCATAGCATAGGCCTGTGTGTGCTGAGCTGAAACCTGAATATACAGTCAAAACTAAAAAATCGATGCATATCTGTCTCCAATATAGCCTTCTGTAGCCTATATACGTAACAGTATATATACATCATGTTTATAATGTGTTAACATAACGAATTAAACATATGTTTAATTCGTTATGTTAACACATTATAAACATTTACTAAGCAGTGCACCATTAAAACCTTGGCAAGAGTTTACATCAAAGATTTATATTGTTACTTAGAAATTAAATGAGCTGTTCCTGAAAATATTATATTAGTAAAAATAAATGTTTGGTTTGACAGTTAAAATAATACAGTGATAATACAGTAATTATGTGATAAACATTGTAAGGATTTTGGCCAGGCGAATCAAATCCACCCCCAGGGGTTTTCTGAACCACGCACACACAAGCCCTTCCCCCACACATCGGGATGTGTGGAATGTCTCTGGACAAAGAGTAGGACTTTTGGTGTTTAAAGGCATTCAACAAAATGTTTTCAATGGTTTTTATGTACGTATATGTGTCTTCCCCATGTCACAGTGACATAACTTTGTTTGGTCACAGCTTAAATAGGAATTAAAAATACCTTCGTCATGCATTTTAAACATAAGTGTATATTCCTTTGATATAACATAATGTTCCTTGATATCTCTAGAATGCTTATTGAATGAAACACTCGAATATGCATAGAGATGTAAAGTAAAGTGTATTTTTAATTCGTTTTACTGCCAATGAAGATCAAATTGTTACTATAGAACCCTCATTGAACACACCCCCTTCCACGAGGAGCGCGCGCTGAGGAACAAAGGACAATAAACCAAGAGTTCCCGCGAGCTACGACCATCTCCCCGATTGGCTCAAGCCAACAGGAAAGGGATGGATTTCGCCAAGGGGATAAAGGAGTGCGCAGGCTCCGCCTCTTCCCTTCTTCGTCTGACCTCAGAGAAACATGTAATGCTTTCGTAGATCTCCTCACGGAGATCTGATCCGACCATGGATCTTTTCTTTTGTTCGTCTAAAAGTCTCGTCTTTTCTTCAAATGGACTACAAAGTTCGTCTCACAGGAAAGGAAGTGGACTTTGCCGAACTATTTCCTCGGGTAACGTCACCTCAAAGACTTTCAGCCTTTCAAACACTCGCGCTAAATGCCGACGAAAGCCACGTGACTCCCCACGGAACAAAGCAGCCATGAACGAGCCGGGACGGGCCGCGCAAACACGCTGCGGCCGCGCTTCACGTGACGCACGCGCGCAGGACAGGCGCACCTCCAGCCGACACGTGCCCTGAACGGGCCGAGCAACGAGCCCGCGACTCACACAGACCAAATGTGCCCTGCAAGTATACCTTTTTTTAGAGCTTCTAAGAAGCATTAAGAAAGTGTTTTCGTGGTGTTCAGAAAGGTTAACTGACTGTTTTGGGGAACGTAACACACTCTCTCTCTCACTTGCTCTACAACTCACTCTATCTCACTCTCTCTCTCTCTCTCTCTCTCTCTCCAACTCACTTAACTTACTAATCCATTAATCCATTGTCTAAACGCTCTGCGTCGTCTTAGTTTGTGTTTTAATGTTTGTAAATACATGTATCATTGTTTGTAACGTAGTAAATGTTTAAGTAGTAACTTTATTAAATACAAAATATGCTTACCTTGACTGATTGTCTTGCTCATAATACGGGTCAATGAAATGTCAATTCAATAAGCTACATGCTTTACAGAACTACAAATACCTAAGAGAGTATTTGGTTATAGAGCAGGGAAGGCAGATTCTAGTGGCCACAGAATTTGTTTTCACAAGCTCTATAACTTAATTGAGCTAATTGATTTTGCCTGTCTTGTAAAACGTGGTCCTTGCAATTAATAACAATTAATTTGTGGTTGATTGCGGGGATGCACATGTATGCATATGGAAAAAAATAATAAATTAAGATGTAAGACCGGTCTGATCCAAATCTGTATGAATAATTATTAATTATCAATTATTAATTATGATATGCAAATTCCCCCCCTGATCAGACCCGCCTAGAGTCTTTACAACATGTTTCCAAAATGTTTTATTTTGTTACACTTACTGATGTTCAACTAAAGACATGGAAACGTACATTTCGTCCCTCAGAAAAAAATGTACGCATGCTCAGCTCATCAACTCATCAGTTCTGAGTATGTCGAATGTGTCCGAAAGAAACAGTTCATACTGGTTGTCCGACCGCTGTACCTGTACGTTCGGTAGTACACGCATGCGCAGTATCAGCTGCTCGTGCTCATCACTTCTCTCAGCACCAGTCTCCGTTCAGTGAACTTTTTGAGTTACTGGAATAAAATGTACTTCTGGATATTGGTTTATTTCGATTCGGAGGGACTGTCAGGCATGTCTGAAAGTGAGTAACTTTAGTAACTTCTGGTTTAGCGCTGACGCAAGACGCGAACTGTTATGAACGATTCAGTCCGATTTAGTGTACTGGTTCGACCAGTTCACTAAAAAGAACCGGTTCAAAAGAACGATTCGTTCACGAACCGGCCATCACTACTACTCTTAGTAAGGAAAAATGACAACTCCTAAACTAAGAGTGAGTCTTCTTTCAGTCCCTCCAGGATTTCGCGATGTCGCGATCGCAACTATTAATGCAACTTCAACAAATCCACGTGAATTCAGTGCGCCTTGCAATTTTGAAAAATCACCACAACTTTTCTGCAACTTTGACGAATCATCACGCCGCGGTCTCCTGCAAAGCGTCGTCATACGTCAGCAAACTCACTTGTTTTGTTCAGACATTTAGGTTACCTACAAAAATAACAGAAAAGGCCAATGTTGCCAACTTAGTCTTTGTCGCTATATTTAGTGATATAAAAAAGCGACCAGAGACAAATCTAGCGGCTTTTTGGACAAACCTCAGTAACCAAATGTTGCCAGCACAATCCTGCGAGCGCGAGGTTTGCTTTCTCCCTGCCGTCACACCTCTCTCTGCGTCCCTGTTCAGTGAACGGCTGCAGTAGAGGAGCAGCACGGCAGCTGACAGACGCGAATGAGCAGTGTTGTTTCCAAGGACTTATCACTTATCTGCTTCTCTTTTGTTTTATATTTAAAGAATTGAGTTTGACCATTTTATTTTCCTTTCTTTTCTTGTGTTTATCACTTGTAATAGGCTACTCACTATCACAGTGCATTAGTTCACCCAGTTCCCGAACTCTCTCAATTCAGAAAATTTTACACATAAAAAATAGCTAGCCGACTCGTTCTATTGTCTGACAAAAAAAAATTAAGCTTTATTGGATATGCGGCTATATTATATTATATTAGCTATATTAAAATACATTATCAAACATTTGGTTTTTCCACCATTTAACTTTAGTGGCTATTCCTAAAACTGTATTTTGCACTTTATTAATATTGGCATCTTTCAACATAAATGCTGCTTAATGTTTGTGAGGTTCTGCACATTGACTTTTTTGCAGGTGCAGATCTTGTTTAAAAAAAAAAAAGAAGCTTAGTTTGTTAGGTTTTGCTGTGTCTTTAAATCGTTTGTTTTGCCTTTTATGGTTACTAATGGTTAGTTAGTTTGTTCGTGTGTTACAAAGTGTGTGACTTTGTCTCTTAAGTCAATTCTGGACTACAATAGAGCTGCAGATGATGAACAGTGTTTTCTGTGGTACATAATAAGTCCCTTTGGGGTGGACTTTGGACTTTTCTCTCTTAGTAAACCTATAACATGCACAAAAAATATAACAACACAATAAAGGAAAGGGGAAAAGCCAAAAAGCATAATATGGGCATTTTAAGTAAAAATCTATCTATCTTTGCCGTTTTAACCTATAAAAACATGCAGAAGAACATCGCAACTTTTATCGCAACTTTTTAAAAAAGCGGCCGCAACATCAGGCATTTTAGGTCGCAACAATCACAAAAAAGGCCCGCGAAATCCTGGAGGGACTGTTCTTTGCTATGGATGACATCAATTTTCATGCACGAGCTTCCTCGCAATGATCACGGTGATTGGTTGTTAGATGACAGGGCCATCATGCAGAACATAACACAGACACAACAAATGGAATTACGACATCTAAATATGTCCTACACAAAATAATAATAAGAAAAAAAAAAGTAATATCATCGAAATGTATAGGCTATATAATGAGATGTTTGTGCAAGCCCCAGTGAAGTGTAATTCTAAAAAGGCAGAGAGAGAAAAGTCATGAATGAAATTATTCAAGGTAGCCTAATGCTACGTTCACACCGGACGCGAATCGCGCGTCAAATTCGCGCCTGACGCGTCTAGTTTGACGCTTGACCACTTTGTGTTAATTCGCGTGTCAAGAGCGCGTAAAAACAAAAGTTTGAAGCAAAATTTACACGCGTGACGCGCGTCAGAATCGAAATCCGTTGGCGGCCATTTTTATGTCGACCGAGCATTCATCAAGAGAGTTACCGCTCTGTATTTACTCTGGAGAGCAGAACAGCGGCGTGGGGATCATCGTCGCCATATATTTGTGTCCACCGGACCCTTCAGAGCCGAACCGTTTGGCGAGTTTCAGCATTTGCTCGCTCCAGGAGCTGCGCTGGATGACGGCCGCTGTCAGCGGTACTTCCCCGCGCCCAGTTTGATGACATGTTGTCCCGCATCGGAGCGAGGATCACCCTCGCCCTCATCCATCTAATCTAGCTGTCATTTATTTTTTGTTTTGATGATAAATAGAGCCAGCCTTAAAAATGTTATTAACCTGTCCTGTGATTTTTTTTCTCTCTCTCACGTCCAGACACGAATTTATGCACTGTTGATTGTCTTTACAACATAATACTATTTCATATAATCTAGGTATGGAATGAATAACATATATATTCTCGTATATAGAAGTCTCGTATATAGAAATAATGTTTTAAGTGAAACATTTGCTTTGTTGTGCATAATCCCACCATGCATTTAGTCATATTAACAAAATAATTTATTGAAGCATCCAGACACTTCACCACGTGAGCAAGCAGCTAGGCTCCTGATTGGTTAACGCGGCGCGAATTCACACCAAAGTTCAGATTTTTCAACTCGGGTGGCAGACGCGAATTCGCGTCAAACGCGTGAATGCACAAATGGCACTAACTGAATCATTCGCACGCAACGCGCCAGACGCTCAAGACGCGCGAATGAGGCGTATTCGCGTCTTCCGCGCCTCGCTCCACGCCTCATTCGCGCCGCAGGAATTTTTCACGCGCGTAAAGCGTCTTTGCATTGACTTAACATTGAAATCATTCGCGCCTGACGCGCTATTCGCGTCCGGTGTGAACGTAGCATAAGGGCCTGCAGTGTTCACTTATCACGTCTTTTGCACGCTCAAGTTCGTTATTTTAAATGTAGGCGCGCAATATGTGCGCCCATTTTTTCCATGCACGTCCATATGGAGCGCACCGTAGGTAACGGGATAAGAACCAACCGGAGCGCAACCGCCGGGAGAATGCGGCGCACCTTGCATTTTTAGGCACTATATATGTGAATGGTGTCTAATACCCTAATGAAAACCTTCACTTGCCTAATAATGAAAAACGACACTTGCATTACCCAGACAGCAAACTGACATTGAATCAACGTGGCAACGACGTCTCTCATGACATTGAAACAACGTTGATTTTGCTCATCGAATTAATGTTGAACCAACGTCAGACGCGGCATTCTTCAAAGCTAAATGAAAATCGAAAATTGGTTTGCTTTCATAACGTTGAAACAACGCGTTGATTTCAAGTTGATTTTCCGTTAGTTTTGAAAGAATGACGCGTCTGACGTTGGTTCAACGTTAATTCGATGAGCAAAACAATGTCAGATGAATGTTGTTTTGATGTCATATTTCCACGTTGATTCAATGTCAGTTTGCTATCTGGGTAACACTTGCTTGGTTAATTGACATTCTTCAGCCTAACTAGACTATTTAAAGCAAGGACATGTTGCTCCTATTGAAGTAATGTAAAAGTTAAATGACAGTGGATTATGAACTCGCCAAAATGGAAAAGAAAGCCCAACTGGACGCAGTTGGGCTTGCTGCTGGCCCAGTTGGTGCTAGAAAAATAAAAAAAAAAACATAATAGACGCTTTCAGCAGTGACAACATAAACAAACGGTACTGCGCATGTGCATTAATCTGGCCCAAACTTAACTTCCGGCAGACTTGCGGAGACAATCCTTAACAAGTAAATAATCTAGTAGCTGGTATTTCTTGCCAGTCAAAGAAAATAAATGTTACCTGGCCAAACTGAAATGTGACACTGCCAGACCCGTTGAACAAAATTGGAGACAAGATGTCCTACCGACGTGTCTGATTTACCGCAGTGTTAAAAAACTGGCGATCGCGACGGCGGGGTTTGATAAGGTTAACATAGCTTTCCTTATTAGCTAGGCTTCTTACATGCTTGCTAACCTTTTTTTAAGGTGGGTCTCCACATTGACAGCATGTTGGATGGATCTGTGCAGCGCTGTTTATGATACTAACCATTCAATACACAGACTGGTCCGCTGTCAATGTGTTTGCGAGAGAGAGAGAGAGCGTGCGAATATGCGCTGCACGCAACTTTGCAGTCAATTACAACTTTTCCCATCTTAAATTGTTAAAAACACGGAAATCAATATGTGGCGGTCAGCGCTGATAATGTGGTGGGCTGCCACAAATAAATGTATGGGAAACACTCTACCGGTTATCACTCAGATAAACATAGGCTATTTTAATACCGCTGTCTCCCTCATAGAAAACCTTGACATTTTTATTTTTAAAAATTGCGTTTGCTCCCTAGGTCAGGTTGCACCCCACAGCTCAACAACCTGCTCATCACATTAACTTTCACTGCATTTGTAGTCAATGCCATATTATCCAGTAAACGCTAATAAACGAACAGAACGGAAGTTAACTTTGGGCCAGCTCATCACCATGGCAACGCGTCTGATGAAAGCGTCTATAAAAGAGAAAATCGGCACTGGGATTTCAAGCAAAACTAAGCATGAGACATGGGAGTGGAGTTGTTTGCAGATGAATGCTGCATTCCCGCTTGTGTCGCGGACCACGGACGATATAGGATACAATAGGTCTTAATGAGTTAGGAGTCCTCTCGACTTCTTTCAAGCTGTCCCAGACTTAGGTGCTACCTTTAGAGCTAAAATGCTTTGTGAATTACTCTAAGTGAAAAAAATTAGGAGTCCTAAAGTTAGGAGTGACACGCCCATTATTTTTAGGAGTTGCTCCTAAATTCGCCAGTTAGGAGCTACTTTTAGCCTTAAAATTCTTTGTGAATACGCCCCCTGGTCTTCATCAACAACACGCGCTTGCGCTCCCTGCTGGTGAGGTTGACTAACAGCAGATGAAGATTTTGCTCTGTAATCTATTGCTTTTCCTGCAGTTCCTGGAAGTCAGTGTTGAATTTACTGTTGAATTTGAACCACTGAATTTGTGTAAGCGAATTTGCAAAGCAAAATAAAAATGGGCCGAAAATTGCCTGTTGAATATTATAGGTTGTATTTTTAAACAGGTTGAATATTTTGGAAGTGATGTATGAAAGGTAAATATGGATTATTGAATTTTTTAATAATGAAAATGTGTTTGAAATGTTTTGAATTGAAATACAATTGAAATAACAGCTTAAATATGGAACCATGGTGAATTTCAGCCCAGAAAAATACAATGCATTAAATTTCAGCCAGCCCTAAAAATACAATGCATTAAAGTGCAAGCAGGGTTAATGCAATGGATTTTTTTTCAAGTAGTGTAATTCAACAGGCTTTTTGTTTCAAAAACATTTGGCATTATTTTACTTCCAAAAAGATTGAAATGACTGTATATCCATTCATAGGATTCTTGTCTATATCCTTTTGTCTATATCCCAAAAAAATTCTTGAATTACAACCATTTAAGTTTGGAATGTGCATTTTCATGTCTATGCCAAAAAAAAAAAGGGGGGGGGGGGCACTTACCCCTAAAATCCACTGGATCTGTCTACGTCCGGGAACGTCAGCGCCAAGTTTTGGGTTTTTTTTTTCACCCACCTCCACCCTCCCTCTTCGGAGGACAACTTTATTTATATATTTATTATTATTTCTTTTTTTTATTTACAGAAACTTATATCTTTTTTGAGTACATACACAATATGTTGTCTATGTGGTGCACAGATTATGAGCTAGCTTGGGCTGATTGTCGGATACTAGACTGGTCAGTCGATTGTGACCTGGCGTGTGCTGGTTGTTAAATGCCAGATGGGTCTACAGACAGTGAGCTGAATTGACTTAGGCTGGTTGCCGGATGCCAGACTAGACCACAGAATGTGAACTGACTTGGGCTGGTTGTTGAATGCCAGACTGGACCACAGATCTTCAGCTGACTTGGGCTGGTTGTTCGATGCCAGACTGCAGTGGTGGAATGTAACGAAGTAAAAATACTTCGTTACTTTACTTAAGTACATTTTTCACGTATCTTTACTTTACTTAAGTACAATAAATAGTGCATACTTTTTACTTTTACTTCATTACATTTTGCAGCAATTATTCTACTTTCTACTCCACTACATTTCTACAACTTCTGTTACTTTTTCATTACATTTTCTGATCAGTTTTTCCACTGCCAAAACGTAATCTGACCATCCGTTCGTTGCACGTTTGTCTCACCAGTGACGTTTGGTTGCCATAGATACAGTATATCAACCCGGTCACACTAAATGCGTCTCACACGCAGTATGTTTATCATGCAACTCATACGCGAAAATTTGTTTTTACGTGCATAAACGCACCGTGTGTAATATATGTTTGCTTTGGTTAGGATTATGGCAAGCCAAGAGGTTCAGAATTACACCATAAATGAATCGCGTTTACTGCCAAACATAGTTATTAACATATAGTAAGGATAAGCATGATATTGCCTAATTGCAAGCTTGTTTCAGAAATGGTGACATTTTTTTCCATCATTATTGAACATCATTATAGGAGTAGGCTATTAGGTTGAATGAGTTAAAATTAAATGTTTTATTAATCATTAGAAAATAGACATTAAGATAATAAATTGTTATGCAAGCACTTTTACTTTTAATACTTAAAGTACATTTAAAATAAAGTACTTTTTACTTTTTACTTAAGTATGGTTGTCATTGTGTTACTTCTACTTTTACTAAAGTAAATATTTATCTGGGTATTTGTACTTTTACTTAAGTACTGAGATTCAGTACTTCCTCCACCACTGCCAGACTGGACCACAGATCTTAAGCTGACTTGGGATGGTTGTTCGATGCCAGACTGGTCCACAGATTGTGAGTTCGCTTGGGCTGGTTGTTGGATACTGGACTGGTCTGCCGATTGTAACCTGGCATGTGCTGGTTCTTAAATGCCAGACCAGTCTACAGACCGTGAGCTGACTTGGGCTGGATGCTGGATGCCAGACTAAACCACAGTTTGTGAACTGACTTGGGCTGGTTGTTGAATGCCAAACTGGGCCACAGATCGTAAGCTGACTTGGGCTGGTTGTTCGATGCCAGACTGATCCACAGATTGTGAGCTCGCTTGGGATGGTTGTTGGATACCAGACTGGACTGACGATTGTAACCTGGCATTTGCTAGTTGTTAAATGCCAGACCGGTCTACAGACCGTTAGCTGACTTGGGCTGGTTGCTGGATTCCAGACTAGTCTGCCGATTGTGAACTGACTTGGGCTGGTTGTTGAATGCCAGACTGGACCACAGATCGTAAGCTGACTTGGGCTGGTTGTTAGAAGCCAGGCTGGTCCACAGATTGTGAGCTCGCTTGAGCTAGTTGTTGGATGCCAGATTGGTTCACAGGTTGTGAGCTGACTTGGGCTATTTATTGGATGTCCAACTAGTCCATAGATTGTGAGCTGGCTTCGGCTGATTGTTGAGTTCCAGACAGATCCACCTACAGTGAGCTGGCTTAAGCTAGTCATAGAGTGCCTGACTAGTTCCCAGTTTGCAAGCTAGTTAGGTGCCAGACTGGTCCGCAAGCTGTAAGCTGACTTTGGCTGGCTGTTGGATGCCAGGCTGGTCCACAAATTGTGAGCTGATTTATGCTTTGTTAAAGGAACACTCTGACTTTTTGGGACTTTAGCCTAGGCTAGCGGTGGGTGCGTCAAACAGACTTATAGCACGCACGGAGATGAAAAAGGTATGTATGGACTTATCTAACTCTGGGGGGTAAGGTGAATAGGCTAAAGTCCCCAAAAGTCGGAGTGTTCCTTTAAATGCCAGACTGGTCCACAAACTGTGAGCTGATTTAGGCTAGTTATTGGATACCAGACTGGACTACCGATTATGAGCTGACTTGTGCTGGTTATTGGATGCCAGACTATTCCACAGACTGTAAGCTGGCTTGGACTGGTTATTAGATACCAGGCTGGTCTACCAGTTGTGACTGATCCACAGAGTGTGATCTGGCTCGGACTGGTTGTTGGATGTCGGATTGGTCCACAGATTATGAGATAACCTGGGCTAGTTGTTGGATGCCAGACTGTGAGCTGGTTTAGGCTGGTTGTTGAATGCCAGACTGGTCCACAGATTGTGTGTTGACCTAGGCTGGTTGTTGGATGCCACATCGGTCCACAGATTGAGAGCTGGTTTAGGTTTATTGTTGAATACCAGACTGGTCCACAGAGTGTGATCTGACTTAGGCTGGTTGTTGGATGCCAGACTGGTCTACAAATTATGGATTGACTTAGGCTGGTTGTTGAATACCAGACTGCTCCACAGAGTGTGATCTGACTTAGGCTGGTTGTTGGATGCCAGACTGGTCTACAGATTATGGATTGCGCCAAGTTTTTTTGATTCGTCCCTAGCTCGGCGACAAAGTCCCCTGGAAGCGTCTCAGACGCGTTTCAGCAGTGGAGCGCTGGTGACTTATTCAGTCTCCACAGGGTGTTTTATTTTGAAAATCTACCGGATCCTCTATGCCATTCTGTGTCTGACTTCCTGCCCGGTATGATGTGCTCTGTGGTGCTTGACGCGGCAAGCGGCAAAAATAGACCTGCTACCTCTTCTCTGTGGAGCGGAGAGACGCTTCTGGGACGCTTCTGAGACACGCTGAGTCCGCAGCTGGTGGACTTAAGAGCATTGACTATAATGACGCGATTAGCTCTGGCATCCGCGACGCTGACGTTCCACACCATTGACGGATCCAGTGGATTTTAGGGGTTCAGGGGTTAACAAATAATTTTCAAAACCCATTCTGGGTATGAACCATCCCCCAAAAGAGTAACTAGAACCCCAAAAGGCCTCAGTTACTAGGGCTACCATCAGATAAGAGTCTGTTTATTGCTTGAAAAAATGCAAAAGCAAAGCCACCAAAACAACCATAGAATGGCTGATTGCATGGGCCATCTGATTTGTGGCACGGAGACACAGGTCTTTGGCTGTGCAGAGCTCTTTGACTTTGTCTAAGGCCTTTGTCTGCGTCTATTTCTCTGAGCAGATCAGCCTGGTAGGCCTGTAACACCACCATGGTCTGCAGGGACCAACCAGCCTGACCAGGTCTTTCAATTCCCTTCAACATTCTCAATCAACATTCGAACACAATAAATACCACATTATGGTACACATTCAAAGATTGTATTATATCCGTGTGTACTTATGCCTGTAAGTCAACATTGATGTGTCACATTCAGGCAGAACTTCCCAGACCTAAGAATCGTTCAGACTGTCAATCCAAATCCGATTTTTGTGCATATCCAATTATATGAAACATGCTGAAAGTCGCTTCAGAAACAATGGTGTGCTATTGCAAAGTGCAGGTGTAGAGCAGAAAATGACAATAAACAGAGACATGATTTGATACTTCTGGAGAACACAGAATGGAATAAACCCACACATACCAGCCACCTATGTTTCTGCTGCTGCCTCATTAGATGCAGCTACACATTGTCATGTTAAAAAATAAGACAACAACTGTATTGCAAACCCCTCCATGTTATGGTTGTTGTTGTTGTTTTTGATGTATACCTACAAACGTGACACCATCACCATAGAAACCAATACAGATATTCCGAAAAGTGAAAGGACAGCATTGGACACATAAATCAGATCTGAACAGTTGTGATATACAATGTGGTCCGTCAATAATCTTTGATCAGATTCCAATCAGAAACACAAATAAACGGATTTGGACAGACAGTTTGAATGTAGCCCTAAACCTCTGCCAAAAGTGCATCTGTATGTGTTTAGCAATTAGAATGTAAAACTTACAGGTTGTTATTCATAAGTTATCGCTGAGACCCCGAATGAACCAGGATGGTCAGGATCTGCTATTGGGCTCAACAATTATTAACAATTTTATTAAATATTTTGAAAAAAGAATAAATCAAACATACAAGTCATTGTCTGTGCAGGCCCAGTGGAACCCTCGTTTTTTTAAAACCTCTATAAGTCCTGGGATGGATCCCTGAGTACAAGACTCCCTAGATAGACAAAAACAGAAGATTCACCATAGATTAGTGTCATAAAATATGACTATACAATGATCATTCACACAGCAATTGCATCATTGGAGGTCGTCAGGTTGTACAGTAGTTCAGTAAACCAGGGCATACACTTTGTAATTTCAGCAATGTTTTTGTTGAATACCAGCTCTCGATGTACGAGTAAATCGCATGTGAAGTAAAGCCAAAGCTCACAATCTATGTTCTCACACTATAAGATCTGATCAACATAACATAGACTGCTCACATGTGTGAAATATGCGTGAAAACTAGGGTTGGGATTTGTGAGAAATTTTCCAGTTACGGTTCCGCCTAATGATTCCGGGTACAATTCCAGTCCCATTAAAATTGTTTAACAACTAATAAATAAATAGTGGGAAGGAAAAATGCACACTCCTCAACTCAAACAATCATTTTTGTGTTTATCACTTACTTTCAAATTACTTGCAGGTTGGCAATGTAACATCAACATTTAGCCATTTTTGCAACAAAAAAATTAACAATTTTTCTGAGAGAAAATCAACATGTCTGCTTTCTCTGGGAGAATTCGACACCTCTCCTGGCTTATTATGTCTCCAGCAGTGGAGAATACACCCTCTGAAGGAATAGAAGATGCTTGGACAGACATGTACGATTCAGCCAAGTGAAACCGAAAAGGCAATGCCTCTCTGTTCTCCCACCACCAACCAGGACGGATAGTCCCCACCTATCTTCACCAAACTTTGTAGAAAGTTCTCTGTCAACTTTCTCATCAACTGACAAGCCAGAAGCATTTGGTAGCACAATCCCCTGCAGAGCTTTATCCTCCTTTTCAAACAGAACTGCTAATGGACACTTTTTAACTTTCTTGCAAGGCACTTCCTAAAAAGCAAGACAATTAGTGTTAGTTAGTAATACGAACAATATATATCCTTGTCAACTACACCAGACAATGTATCTTTATCATAGTGATTTGCATTCACCTTTAAAGTGTCCTGTTCTCGCTCATGGCCTTTTCCCCTTTCTTGCTCTTCTGACACCAGAGAGAGCTTCACATTAAAAGCGGATATTCACAGTATACATTGTTCCCTGTTTGTATGTGTGAAAGAAAACAACAATACCTTGTTTTGTGCCATTACTGCAGCCAATTACACCCTCTCCCAAATGTTATCTGCATGTGTCTGGTTGTGTTTCCCTGGGTTGTCACTAGAAGTCCTCGTTCTCACGGTTTCTTTCACTTTGACTTCATTTCCCAGCATTCTGTCATCCATTTCTCATCAGTTCTTTGCACTTAGCTGTTTCCCATCACATTGTTAGATCTGTGTGTATATATTCCCTGTCTGTGTCAGTGTTTGAGTCACTTCCGAGGTCTGTTTTTCTAGTTAGTTCTTGTTTGAATTCTTGTGTTTGGATTGTTTATTTGAATTTGACCCCTGCCTGCAAGACTACACGTTTGAATTACCCATTAAAGACTACTGCAATTGGATTACTGTTTCCTGTGTGTTACATGACAGAAGGACTCCGTCACTAACCGAATCCAGCGGTATGTTTTGTAACATCTCTTCAGTGGTGGGCTGTCAGGGCCATCAGGGCCTTCTCTGCTGGCCCTGTCAAAATATAATATAATATAATATAATATTTAATTAATATATAAAATATATATATATTTCATTTTTACGATTATATTTCCTGAAATAATTTGGTTATTTTGTTGAGGCTGAGCTGGATTTTCCATATAGGGTCATCTAAATGCATCACAGCTTCATGGACCAGCACTAGTAGAATAGCTAGCCTTCCATTGAAGCTGCCATTTCCCATTTGATCTTAACTTTGACTGATGTGTATCATTAGCCAATCAAATTTTGATGCGCAGTGACAGAACGCCCCAGGGGGCAGCGATGTGTCATGATTCTGCCATCATGTCCATGGTTTCTCCTAGTATAGTGGCAGGATCGTGACAGACCCATGTTTTGTGTGCAAGCGCATGGCCAGCTGTTTTGGCCATGTGCTTGTGTTGTCTCGTTTCTTTACTCCGCCCCCTTGTTATCCTCGTCTCGTCATTATTGTCTAGTCAGTCTCACCTGTCCTTGTCATTAGTGTCTCCCTTTATTATTCCCCTTGTGTTTGCTGTCTTTTGTCGGTTCATTGTTAATCCATGCCAAGTTTGTGAGTACCTATCTAGAGTATTTGTCCTGTTATTCTATTGCTTGTGTCAGTCGTTTATCTAGTAGTATTTTGTCAGTACCTTGTCTAGTAAGTCTTTATAGTCCTTGTCAGAGTCTTGTTTTGCCCCCTCGTGGGCTTTGTTTTCCCCTTTTTGTCTACAATAAACTATCTGTGATTGCATTCTGTCTGCGCCTGGGTTCATCCGCCATCCACATCATAACACGATGTGTATCGGCACTAGCCCCCGCTGATGTCATCAGCCGTTTGAAAATTCGGCGGGTTATGAGCATGAGCAATGTCAGTAAATGTCAGCTTTATGCCCTCATGTGCTTGATCACGGCCATTCCAGTGTCCACCGCATCAGTTGAGCGATCTTTCTCCACTCTCAAGCGCATCAAAAGGTATTTAAGGAATACAACTGGACAAACACGACTCTCTGCACGACTCTCTCATCTATTGCCATAGGAGCTGCTCATTCATCTTAAGCAGGACGCACAACTGCACGAGGAGGTCATTGAACTTTTCATCAGAAATGATCGGAGGATGTATTTTATTTACAAGTAATAAATGAGTGTTAGGTCGGTGACACACTGGCTGCGTGGGGTGAGCGTGGCGTTTCTGTTGCGTGTCAGCTGCGTCGCGTTTTCTGTGTCTTTGCAGACCAGAAACGTGTCTGACGCGGTGCTGCTGCTAGGTGACTTCATAGGTGACTATATAGGCTACTATTAAGCATAAATATAAAGCCTACTTGATAAAGACACTGTCAGAACTATTGACAGCAAAAAAGAGTATTGAATACTTCGTTCTGTACTGACAGGACAATATTTGACAATTGATAATTATTTATTTATTTATAAATGATATTTGTAGGCTATCTGAATTTGTCAAAACCTAGACTTTCAACCATCAAAATGAAATTTATAAATATGTATTCATGTACAAATTAAATAACATATAAACAACTTTTCCTATTCTATTTTGCCTGGAAACGCTTCAAACATGCTTGCGTGTCACGTGAAAAATAGGCGTCGGTTCTAGGCCCTGACTGAGACCTCACGGTACGCTACTGCATCTCTTCCCCAGCCACCGAGCGGGATAGAAGGGAGTTTTTTTAAGGGGACCCGATTTGTCAATTTCTGAGGGATCCGTGGAGGTCGCAGTGGAGGAGGTGGTTGAGAGATGGTTCACGTCACGCCCAGCCAGAAAATGTTCACATCCCATCTGCCCAGTCAGAGACTGTTCAGGTCATATCTGCCCAGCCGGAGAATGTTCAAGTCCCATCTGCCCAGTCAGAGACTGTTCAGGTCGTGCCTGCCAAGAGACTGTTCACTTCCCATCTGCCCAGTCAGAAACTGTTCACGTCCCGTCTGCCCAGTCAGAGACTGTTCACGTCCCGTCTGCCCAGTCAGAAACTGTTCACGTCCCGTCTGCCCAGTCAGAGACTGTTCACGTCCCGTCTGCCCAGTCAGAGACGGTTCACGTCACGTCTGCTCAGCCAGAGACTGTCCTCACCACGTCTACCCAGTCAGAGACGGATCAGCAGATGTCCATTCACATGGCCATGAAGGCACGCATGGACTATTTGGAGCATCTGTTCCAATGCCTGTTCCAGAGTCAGAGCCAGTGCCTGTTCCAGAGCCGGAGCCAGTGCCTGTTCCTTTACTGGAGCCAGCTTATGTTTCTGTGTTTGTGTCTGTCCTTGTGGCCGTTACTGTTCTAGTGACTGTTCCCAAGCCGGTGTCTGCTGTTCCTGAGCCGGGGTCTGCTGCGCCAGAGCCGGGGCCAGGGCCAGGGCCAGTGCCTGTTCCAGAGCCGGAGCCAGTGCCAGTGCCTGTTCCAGAGCCAGAGCCAGTGCCAGTGCCTGTTCCAGAGCCGGAGCCAGTGCCAGTGTCTGTTCCAGAGTCAGAGCCATTGCCAGTGTCTGTTTCAGAGTCGGAGCCAGTGCCTGTTCCATTGGATTACCTGTGCCTGGATGTCAACGTTGTGAATAGAGTGGCCCATGGTGGTGGTGGGGTTATAGTATGGGCAGGCGTATGTTAGGCGTAGGTCAACGAACACAGGTGTATTTTATTGATGGCATTTTCAATGCATAAAGATACCATGATGAAATCCTGAGGCCAATTTTTGTGCCATTCATCCACGACCATCACCTCATGTCGCAGCATGATAATGCACGGCCCCATGTTTCAAGGATCTGTACACAATTCCTGGAAGCTAAAAACATCCCAGTTCTTGCATGGCAAGCATACTCGCCGGACATGTCACCTATTGCGCATCTTTGGAATGCTCTGGATCGGTGTAAACAACAGCGTTTTCCAGTTCCTGCCAATATCCAGCAACTTCGCCCAGCTATTGAAGAGGAGTGGACTAATATTCCGCAGGCCACAATCAACAACCTGATCAACTCTATGCGAAGGAGATGTGTTGCACTGTGTGAGGCAAATGGTGGTCACACCAGATACTGACTGGTTTTTGGTTTGATTTGGTAATTATTTTTGCTTTGGAATTTGTAGTGAAATTGTTTTATTTCTGATTGAGTGTACTTATTTGCAGAGCAATTGCCATTTGATATGATTTAGGAACCCTGTTGACTGTAGTAGTTACAATTATTTTTATTTTATTTTTTATTTCTTTGCCATTTCGTATTACCTGTTGAGCTACTTTTGAATATATTTTTAATATTTTTATAAATATATATTTGCAAAGGAACACACTGTGGTGGCTGCCCTCTTGAGTTCTCATCTCTATAGAAATGATGGGATTACACATAAATCCCCCTCTTTTAATTTTCGTTCTTCCTGCATTAAAGATTAAATCGTGCAGGCACAGTGAGGGAAACTGAGTTTAGGGTAATCCGTTCGTAACCTCTGCTTCAACTGTGCAAGATTTGGAACAGGCGATCAAAATATGTAAAAAATATAATCGACCATCTGATTGGCAGTTGGGGGAGGCTCTCGTTACCCCATGGACAGTGTACGACAAACTTTACACGACAAAGCTGAGATTCGTCCTGACTCTAAAAATAGTCGCACTAGTCAGAATTCGGTTCAAAATCAGACTAAAATTGCTTAGTGAATGCCCGGCTTTATGGGTCACTTTATGCATTTTCTCTGAGCAGATAGCTATCCAATCGTGAAAAGACCAGGTGTAAATGCCCTCCGAATTCAAGCATAGCATTAGTTTTGGCAGGTTATGTTAGTCAAACTCGCTTCAGCTAACATTTAGTTGATCCACAGCTACCTATTGGAATACAACGCCTATCACAGCATCCCTACATATAAGGTCCATTCAGTGGGACTCATTTATAAAAATAATGTATGACAGAAAAATGGGGGTATGGCTGTTTCCATGCAAAAAATTGCATTTTTCAATATGGATGTGAGTAGTGGCTACCTATGATCAAATCTCACGTCAGGTCTCAGTTCGTGTAATCAAGTTTTTGAGATAGAGTAAACTTGCGAGCAGCATTGTAAATCTTCTGTAGAATTGTTATGAGAGGATTTTGTTCATTTAGATTACTTCAGAATGTCAAATTAAAATGAAAATAAATAGTAACACTTTACAATACAGGTGCATCAATTCATACTTAACTAATGCTCAGATAATCATGAGTTAATGCATGACTCATGACTAACTGCATCAGGAACTAATAAAGATTCTATATGATTAATAGATTAAGTAATACATGAATTGCTATTAATTAAACGTGTCATCATATATTAATTCCTTAATAACATATTTTATTAACTAATAGTGTCAATTAATGTGTTAATTACCATAATTAGTCAACACTATGCACTTCAACTTCCAGCTGTCTGCTTTAATTAATTATTAGCTAATGATTTGCAAAGATATCACTATGTTATTACTTGTTGAGGCACATGACTATTAACTAATTGTTAAGTAATATGTAATTTTGGTTTTGACATCCACATTATGGATTTCAATTTCCCGCCTTCTACAACCGGCATTCCACTGTGCCAGATGAAGCATCGCATCCAACAGTCCATGGCACAGGAGTCAGGTTAAGCTTGAGCTCTAGGATATAAAGGGGTCATGAAGTGACTTTTTCAATTTTATTGTATTGTTGTCTGGGGTCAACTTATGACATTCGCTTGGTTTTTGCATTCAAAATGAATAAGTAATAGGCTATTTTGCTGAAAAATCCACATATATAAATTGCATAATATTAATATATTTTAATCATATATGTCATATACTGCACGTCCTACACAAAAGCCCTATAGATTTTCTTGATGTAAAAACATAGGAAAATAATGCTAATTTAATATTCATGTCCAGCATATATCTCAAAGTATTAAGTTGACTTTCAAACTCACCCTGATGTCATCCAAGATATCCATGTATCACTTAAATTTTTTATACACAGAATGGACTTCAATGGCAACCAGCTATTCAAATGTTCAAAGAAGTTTCAAAAGTATATATTATTATTATTATTATTGGTATTTTTTTAAATTATTACTATTTCTTTTTTTATGACCGATTGTTTCGCTAGATTAGACCCTTATTTCTTGACTGGGATTGTGTCGACGCTTCGAAGCTACATTGAGATGGACATTTGAACCTTCTTTGAAAATTTGAATTTTTGGTTACAATTGAAGTCCATTCTGTGTAGAAAAATCCTAGAATGTTTTCCTCAAAAACCTTAATTTATTTTTGACTGAAGAAAGAAAGACATGGATATCTTTGACATCAGGGTGAGTAAACTGTCAGAATAGTTTTTTTTTTTTTTTTTTGAAAGTGAATAATAAAACAGTGCAGTTTACCAATCAGTGTAAGGCTGCAGTTCACTCAAGCTCTTGCTCTTATCTTATGGAGCCCTAAGTGGAGCCCTATGCCTATAGTCAATCATGCTCATATACTGTATAATCAACATTTGATGAAACTTAATAGAAAACTATTTAAAACTACACACACAAGCACACATTTAAATTCCAAAAAAATATTTATCAGAGTGTATTCTACAAGATATAGTTGCATATTTTACATATATCAATAGTTTTATTTTAAATTCTGTATCACCAGATTTCATTTGTGACAATTTCTCTAAACTTTATCACAGTAGGCCTACTAAGTTAGTACATCTACTATTCTTAACCTGAAAAAGATAATTAATGTATTAGAAAGATGATTGATGTAAAATAAAATGCAGAATTGTGATTATTTTTCTTTCATTGATTCAAATGTCTCTGTATTTCCCTTTAACGTTTTCTCAATAAAAAATAAATAAAAAATAAAATAAAATACTATTCTTAACCTAGTACAAACATAAAACTTTAAAAGTTATTCTTATGCATATCACCACCAGAGTTTGTCACATATACAAAAATACATTCTAGCCAATTTTCAAAATTTTATTTACTGTTCTAGAAACATATTTGACTCAACTTTGTTAAATTGCTGCACCCTCTGAATTACATCCGGGACTTTTACTTGCTGAGCACGACGAAACGTGCAGAGACTTTTTACACAGACGCCATTTTCTTTGATTCGCGATGCAAGGCAATGAGGGAAAACGCATGGATTAAGTGTTTTATTACATTTATATATGCTTTGTATAACGTCTTATTGTTTTATAACAATGTGTATTTGCTGTGCGTGGCTAAACCGCTCTCAGGGGGGCATTTCCGTCGATGCCCGATGCAGAGCTGACCTGGATGAGTTTGCTTTTTAACAGGGAAACGGCGAAAGTAAGTGTTTTATCTAATTTACAATATGTATTTTATAATATATTGATTTATAGCGATATTTAAATGTCGCGCTTAAACGAGCCAAATATTTTCTCTAAGGCGACGATCTTCTTTGACTCAATACTGAGCTGTCGACGAGGGAGGTTTGCTTGTAACGTTAACAGGAAAAACACAGAAAGTAAGTGTTTTTAATCTAATCTACAAAATGTATTTCATGGCATTATATTGTTTTGTAACAATATTTATGTGATGTGCGTGCTTAAACCTTTCTCACAGACTAAGGTCTCGTTTACACTGCATGGTTCAAGTAATAATAATAATAATAATTCGTTACATTTATATAGCGCTTTTCTGGACACTCAAAGCGCTTCACATAGAAGGGGGGATCTCCTCAACCACCACCAATGTGCAGCATCCACCTGGATGATGCGACGGCAGCCATATTGCGCCAGAACGCTCACCACACACCAGCTTACTGGTGGAGAGGAGACAGTGATGAAGCCAATTGGTGTATATGGGGATGATTAGGAGGCCATGATAGACAGAGGCTACTGGGCAAATTTGGCCAGGATGCCGGGGTTACACCCCTGCTCTTACGAAAGACATCCTGGGATTTTTTATGACCACAGAGAGTCAGGACCTCGGTTTAACGTCTCATCCGAAGGACGGTGCTCTTTTTGACAGCATAGTGTCCCCATCACTTTGCTGGGGCGTTAGGACCCACACGGACCACAGGGTGAGCACCCCCTGCTGGCCACACTAACACCTCTACCAGCAGCAACCTGGCTTTCTCAGAAGGTCTCCCATCCAGGTACTAACCAGGCTCAGCCCTGCTTAGCTTAAATGGGCAACCAGTCTTGGGTTACAGGGTGATATGGCTGCTGGCGTGACCCAAATCCGATTTTTTCCTCTCATGTGGCACAGATCGGATAGGACGTGTAAGCAGGAAAAAAACGCATGGATTCCGATTTTCTCAGATCGGATTCAGGCCTCATTCATATGTGGTAATAAATCGGATATGAATCAGATACGTGCATTTGCGTGTGCCATGTAAGCAGACAAATCGGATATTCCCTAGTAAATGCGAGTCATGCGTCATTAAAAACTGCGCGATTATAGGCGCGAGCCGCGCGATGGAAGAAAGGATACACACAGTGGAGCAATGCGGAGGTTTCATGTCTTTTGAGGGCTTGGGGTGAAGAGTGCAGGCAAAAATGCAGGGTTGTTACCGGAATATCCGTTTTTGAAGACATTTCACGAGATATGAGGCATCGTTTTAAGTGCTCATGGCCAGAGCCTCTCCTCTTTTTTTTCTCCGCCATACGAGACCAATGTTTTGATGACTTATTGAAATATTGTGGAAAGAAAACACTGGATAATTTTAATTCGCATCTGCATCCATTGAATTTCGTGCTGTTTTGCTTAATTTCCCGGTTCAGAACCATCGGAACGTCTGCATTTGGTAGTTTCAGCAGTGAATGCAAAAATCGGATATGGGTCACTTTTAAAAGATGATGTAAGCAGGTCGTCAAAAAAAATCGGATGCAGTCAGAAAATCAGATTTGGGCATCAAGACCTGCAGTGTAAATGCAGCCTAATTTAGGCCTGCATCTTCTTTTCCTCGTGACGCAGTGCTGATATGGAGTGCTTTTAACAGTAAAAACAAATAGTAAGTGTTTTAACTCATTACAATACGTGTTTTATATTGTTTATGACAATATTTGTGATGTGCAAATATTAAAAGTATGTATTTATCCTCAAACTATCTTTTACTCTCGTTTACTAGCACACCTACTGTAAGTTTACTGAAAAATAGAAGAACAACTCCACATACTGCAGACCAACAATGCACGTGAAATTGTCACTTTATTTCCTTTTTTGGAGGACCAATTTTCTTAGAATGGGTAATTAATTCTTTCAGATTAAATATTTATGCAAAATGTACTTATCAGAATAACTTTTGATGTTGGGTGGTTATGGTTTCATGTTTAAATGTAAGTTATTGATTTAGCTATTTGTGTTTTCTAGGAGCATTTCTATGATGCACCGAGTGGCTGAGGCTATCCAGGCCTGGTGTTTAAAGACTGTACAGACTAGAACTTGGTGATGGTAAGAGTTAACAGATAACATGAGAGAATCATGGGCACAAACAAAAAAAATAATCATAGCTTTGTTGCTATTTGGTATAACTAAGATTTTCTGTGCTTCATAACAATCATTTTTGAATTTGTTCCGTCAAATAACTTTACAAATGTAATTTTTATTTTTTTTTACTTAAAATTAGTTTTCAAACCAATTGTTTTCA